>NW_019154121.1:7924970-8435258 GCF_002288905.1 Enhydra lutris kenyoni | reverse complement strand
ATATGCAGGGAATGATCCCAATCTTTTGATACCGGTTGAGACCTGATTTAGGACCAAGAATGTGATCTATTCTGGAACATTTTCCTCTTTTTGAGAGACAAGTGTATCCTTAAGTGTTGATTTTGTGCAACAAATGAAAATCATCAACAAAACAGAAAGGCAATCTACCGAATGAGAGAAGATATTTGTAAATAATATATCTAATAAGGGGATAATATTCAAGATATATAAAGATTCTGTGGATAAATAAAAACCATAATGCAGCCCCTCTTGTTCCTGCCAGGACGTGACTTACCCACGTCCTGCTCAGCTGGGCCCGGGTCCACCAAGAAGAAAGCAGAGTCAGTAAGAGATCAAAGAATGATCTCCTTTTAATGTTTTTGTGTTATTTTAGACTCCTTACACTGAAAAGAGACTTAGCGCATTCCCAGGTAAGGTAACAGGGGCCTAGAGAAACCATGTCATTGCCTAGACTCTCCACCCAATAACCGGCAGGGCTGAGACCAGGACCCAGGTCTTCTGGCTCCCAGGCAGGAGCTTTGCCACCACTGCATGTACTCATCTGCTAGGGAGATAGTGAAGAGGCTTCAGAACGAATGATGGCTTAATCATTGGTGACCTTGGACCACTTATTTAAGTCAATTTCCTCCTATAAATGGAGTAAGAATAGTTCTTATCTCTCATCACTGTGAGATTCAATGACAGCATGTATGTGAGCTCTTTGGTACAGTGGCTGGCGCATAGTACTCAGCAAATGTGGGATACTATGAGGAGATCATTTGTCCACATTTCTGCATAAATTTGATAGAAACCAGGATATGGAAGACAATGGAAATAGCCACAAAGCCCTTGTATGTAACATTAAAGATTAAAAAGCTGTCATCAACAACAACAAAAAAAAAAGAACAGGCTGTCAAGAGTTGTTCTAAACACCTTCAACGTTCAGCATGAGAGAGAATTCCAGAAATTGGAAAGACCTTGATATTACTCAAAGGATGAAATAGAGCGTTCAGGTCACTTCAACTCCCGTGGTTTGGGACCATTATGGCCACTCTGTATAAAACAGCTTTGAGCATTCTGGAAGTTTCTTTCAAACAAGTTCTGCTTACAAGGTGCTAGCTTCTATGTTAAGTACCAAGAACATGAGATGACTAAGATCTCTTTTTCACCCTTTAACTTGTATCATATTAGGAACAGTTCACTAACAAACAGAGCCACATAGTGGGTGCAGCGATAATAGTATTTGTGTGTTGAACAACTGTGACGGGTTCTCCCCTAGGTTCCCAAGATCAGCAGGTAAACTCCCCCAAATCTCTGCCTTCTTGGAACTGTGGTCTAGAAGGGGATCCTGACGACAGATGGGTTACCCAAAAAACGCTAGAGGGAAAATCAGAGAAGGCGTCGTGGAGAGGCAATGTGTGAATTATTTGGAAGGATGGTGAGGGGTTTTCCAGATATCTGGGGGTGGGCGAGGAGAAGTAGAGAGCAGAGGAAATGGAGATAAGAAGGACGGACTTAGTACTAATTGTAGCTCACAGGGCTGATAATTCTAGTTGTGTTTTTTTGATACTAAACGCAGTTTCCAACAGTCCTGGAAAATTATGCTGAAGCAGCTAAGACCCACATTGCTTCAAGTAGCACTTAAACAAAATGTGAATGTCACGACACTTAGATTACACAACTGTGACCCAGGATACCCACAGGGAGAAAAAGCCGGGAAAAGATGTCTTCCCACAAGTATGGTTTCTCTGACCATAACTACTTAGAACACTCTATGTTCTCTTTTGAACAGGAGTGACATTTTCGTGCTCAGGCTGTTTCTCAGAGAGATTGTGAGAGTCCCCCGTCTCCACAACAAAAAATCAAAGCTAGTCATTTTTAAAGTAATTGCATGGTTTCAGCCATATGCTCCCCCCCGCCTTTAGTGAGTATCATTCACTTAGTACTGGCACAATTCCCCTCCTAAATTGGAGGTTTGCATATGTAATTATATCAAATGATGTGTTTGTTTATATCTCAGAACCACATTCAAAAGCTCGCCTATGATTTATCTTTGAAATTCAATTTCATCATGTCAGTCCCCAATTTACTGTGCCCAATGGGTCTTCAGTTACATGCGTGATGTCCACGCCTCTCTCCTGCCAAGATTACACAATGGGATTGCTGTCCACCATGCTACATCAGAAAAGCTGAAGAGGGAGAGTGTGCTCTGTTTTATTCTCTCCTCTTTTCTAAGGCCCAGCTACATTCAGCGACCACAGAGTTGTTAAAAATGAAGACACAGCATTGGCTATTTTGACAAATTCCTCTGGACTGTGAGGATGGCTCACTGCATTCCTTTCTGACTGAAAACCAGTGCTGCTAAGAGCCAGAGCTCATCCAAGTGTGTCTCTTTAAGAAAAGAGAGCTCTTGCCTCTTCTTAGTGTAGCTGGTCCCATCTTCATAACAAGGATTATTTCCTAGCACAAATAACTACCAGTTGTAGCTTTAACCCCAAAACGTTCTGTTCATTATTTTTATGTCCCTGACTCCCTGTGGACACACCCGATTACACCATTCATCCCAACCCCTCCCTCTTCATGCCTGATTCCTAAAGTAATGTCTCTGTCCGTTCATTCATTTTTAAATGTCTGTCTTCTCCAAACATGAGGGGCTTGTTAAAAATCTAAAAGGCAGTTTGTGATCTCTTCCTGATTTTTAAACAGCTTTACCGACATGTAATGTACATGCAATGACATTCACGCATTTAAAGTATACAATTCAGTAGTTTTCAGAATGCGTGTGGAACCGTGCAACATCACCACAGTCTGTAATTTTAGAGCATTTTCATCACCCCAGAAGAAACCTTGTCCCCACAAATAGCATTTCCTGTCCACCACCCTACCTCATCTGATTTCCCACCGATTTTCACTTTTGACTTAGATTTTTTTTTTAACCTGCCTTTTACCATCTATCTGTGAAAATAACAATAATGGAAACACAGGGAACTAAAACCTACAGAGGCTTTCCTGCCTTTCTTCCAGAAACAGAGTCGGCTTGGCTTTGTCACGCTCCAGGTTCCCTGTTGCGTGTGTTTCAGACTTTTCAGGAAGGCTGTCTCTTTCTCGGTTGGCTGTTAAGTATGTGAAAAACACATCCCGGGATGGAGATGACAGGGGTGTCGCACTGCTCCCTCAGTCCTACATAAGCATTATGCAAATAAGTGGCTTTCCTTAGAAAGGGAGGAAGGAAGGAAGGAAAGAAGGAAGGAGGAAGAAATCACCCTAACACGAATCAGGAGAGGAAGCCTGATCTCTTCCCTGTGCACAGCATGTCACGGGGTCCATGGCTTCCTGACCAGTGAGGACGTGACACAAGTGTCCTCAGGGAGAACAGAGGGCAAAGGGCTCTTGGTCTTTTGTGCCTGTAAGAGCAGCAGGCAACCAGCAGAGTGAAGGCTGATGGCCCTTTCATCCATGTATAGCCTCCCTCTAATAAGTGTTCCTCATTTCCATTGTGATTTCTCACAGAGGATGCCCCCTGAGGAGGTGCTGAGGTTCGCGAAAGCCTCCCTTCCCTTTCCGAGAAGACAGTTACTTCTCACTTGGACAGTGCCTTTGTGACATGTGACCCTGTCGGATAGAACAGCCTGGAAACGAAGGAGTCAGATTTCTGTGTGAGACGCCCCTTGGTGTGACCACACTGACCCTCAGTCAATCTGAACCAGAGAGCTGTGCCCCCCTTTATTCTTCCTTTATCACCTCAGCCACTGGGGCACTCACAGGATCTCTGTCTCCCCCACATTCATCCCCAACCCTCCCCGCCCCCTACCCCCAGACACACTGAGCCAGATGCTAAAGCAGCTCGGTGCATTTCATTCTTGGATGTGGCTGGGCAGAAAAATTAATGTCAATAAAAAGTCATGCTGAGTTCAACAAAGGAGAGTGGAATGGCACAGAGCCACCTTTCAGAATTAGAGAACCTGTTCAGGCATCGTCCCACGAGACTTGGACACAGTAAATGAGAGGTGGACCAAGGCACAGAATTTGAGTTTTTGAGTTTCCCTGGAGGGGTTCTGATGAGCAGCGAGGGAAGAGAAGTTACTGATTCTCCCACTTCAAAGTCTTGATATCAGTCTTCTCTCCAAAATCTCAGACAGTAGCTCATCTTTGTATCCCAAGAGTGCCTAGCAGTGCGCCATTCCCATGGAGACACTCCGAATGTGGTTTCAAATGAATATGAGAAGCCAGCACCCCCGGTTCCACCTGCAAACACTCTCCCGGCACACAAAACAGTACCTTCCTGAAGAAACACATTCTAAGTCTGCAGCAAAACTGGAGATTAGAAAATAAATAATCTCCTCTATAGCAGCTTTTGTCAACGGAGCATTGATGAAGTTCCTATTCTTTGTTACAGGCCAGAGGCTAGGGGGACAGCGGGGCTTCAAAATAAAAAGGCAGAGCCTTCCCATGAAGGAACTCTGTCAACTTGTCTAGTGGGGAAATACACACATGTGAACAACGGATTCTAGCACAGAGCAAAGAGCCGTGTTGGAGGAAGGAGTGTACCGGTTGTGTTGGGACACACCAGATGGACACCTAACCCTGGAAGACAGGTCACCTCTCTAACATCTGAGCTAAATGTAAACCATCCATAGGTGAAGCAGTGGGGGGTGGGGCATGTTCCAGAAAGAATTCACAGGAAGGCAGATCATTTGTGGAGTGGAAACACAGCCTTCCCTCCCATGGGGTGTGTGGACAGATGAGAGCGAAGGGGAGTGGGGCCATTTTGTAAAGCGATATGCTACCCTCAGTGGGATTTTATTTTGATGCCCATTTCACCTCTTGGGGCCTCTTCTTGGCTTTCTCTAAAATCCACGTGCTCCCACCTACCAGGTACATGTAAAACAAAAGCTGGAGGTCTTGAGCTCTTCAGCAGATCTTGGTAAAATGCCTTTTCCATACTTCCTGTACCTCACTCGTGTGGGCAGCGAGCTTGACATGCGATTTCCCCTGCTCTTTTCTGTCCATCAGCACAGGTCACAAGATCAACCCAATCCATAGTGTCGTCTTCAGGGACAGTGTAGCATCAAGAAATGGAATCTAAATTTGACCTCCTAATTGCCATTTGACAATAATAATAATAAAACCTGCAAAAGACAAATTGGTGCAATAAACTGGGCAGCCTTGAAGGCTGTGGCTTCTCATTGCCTTTTCTTTGTCTTTATACTCAAAGGGGTGATTCATTTACGGGAAACACCATTCGAAGGAAAGATGCAGAGATATTTCCCATGTGGAACTGATTTTGTGTAAAGATTTCAACACATAAAACAAAATGATAAAATTACAGTGTAAAGTCTTTGGTATATAAGTTATTAAATTTGAAATAATTATGTGTACAAGTAGCTATTACCGAAGTAACCTTCCTTGTCAAGGGTAACAAAAAATTATATCAGCATTAAAAAGTTAAATAAGAAAGTGCTGCTTCATAGCCTGATTCTGATCAGCATCAACAACCTATTAGTTTTCAAGAACTCTGAAATCTTTAATGAGGTTCTTACTGTAGAATTTCAGTCATATGCAAATGAATCATTGAAATTCCTCATTATCAGGAAAACAATGGTTCTTCAGTGAGTTTCTACATCCCCAGAGTGATTACAGTACCTAACGGAGGTAAGCAGAACCAAAACAAATTTTTCAGGTTTCCTTTATAAATTTTATTTCGTTGTAAGAAAAATTCAGAGACCATCCTGATGGGCACTGGGGATGGAAGAGTTACTGTTCCCCATCAGTTTTGCTTTTCCTTTAACTGGATTTGCTTCCCATGCTCAGTAAGCTACTTGCCCCAGATATTTAAAAGTCAAATATTCTCATTTCTACGCAGGTCTGATTACAACAACTTCAAGGAAATTGGATCGAGAACAGCAGGCAGAACATTTTCTGGAGGTAAGTGCATAGAGAGAACTAGCATTCATTAAAACTGACTTTCACTAAACTTCTTTAACCTTCAACGTAAACTAGAACTTTAATATATTTAAACTACGGATTCCTAAATGAAGATATCTTTTTTGGGCTGCTTTGTTCTGAAGGTGGAGATTTCTGGTACCTTCCTCCGAACACACTCCTATGTGCCAAGTGGGGGTGGTAGAGCGAGCAGCCTTTGCCTTCCTCTGAAAACAAGCAGGTGCATAGCTCCTCTGTCAATCATCAGAAAAGAAGGTTCAGAAGCAGAGCCCTGGAAGCCTCCAGGGCCTGGGATGTGAAGGGAGAAAGAGCCAAAGGACTGTGATCAGAGCAAAGTACATCATTTGTAAAGACGCAAGTTGCTTTTGCTTCTCATTTCTTTTCTGGGGAGAGGGTTGAGGAAGAGAAGCCTGCTAGTTGATTCACTGCCCAAGACAACTGTTTCTGAAACCATAAAATGTACTCCTATAATTCATTAAGACAGAAACAGCAGCAATATAAACTGTAAGAGTGTTATTTCTGGAGGGAAAGAAAAAAACCACCATAAGGCAAGAAATGAGAAAATAGACATGAAAGAGCTTCATGGAACATTCTTTCTGTACATATCGAGTATCTTTATTGGGAAGCTTGGAGTCTGGGTAGTATGTATGGCACTGGGATTTCAGTGTGACAGTCTGATACGGAACAGATGACAATGCTTGAAAGTTAGGGATTTATTAAGGTTTTATCACACATCTGTGCTTCTAAAATGGTCTGTTAGTCCCTAAGAATCACTTACTGGAATCCTTAGGTCCTACACACACACACACACACACACACTCTTCAAATCTCTCATCCTCAGGTCCTACACACACACATACACACTCTTCAAATCTCTCCTGGTGTTTTCCTTTAAATCAGTTCACCAGCAATGATTTCTTTAACAAGCCCTAGACCGGGAAGTGGTGCCTAAGGATCCGGGAGCTACCCGGCCAAGATTGGCTTGCATGGCTAAAAACCGTTTAATTGCCCTGGACCTCAGTTTCCCCTACTGTGAAATGTGGCAAATAATTACCACTCCATATACCTCAAAGGATTGCTATTAGAACCAACCCTTATATTTTATATCAAAGTTCTTTTAAAACTCTTAAAGCATTATACATAATAAAGGATTATTATTATTACCATGCAGCACTGTGATAATCCTTTTAAAACATTGCTATCATCTCATAAAGATGAAAGACTCCAGGCTGCCAAAAAATAATTATTATAATTCTTTTTTTTTTTAAATCATACCACTGGGCTGCAGTTCACATCTGGTCCAGAATTAGAGTACATTTGCCAGAATAATAAAACCTTATATTATATTTATATGCTCCTTTTCTTTGCAACAGAGGCCAGGACTCCTGGGGAGGTGGCGTGCTATATAGTTGAACCCATTACCTGCCTGCAGGGGAAAAGGAGGGTATCTCATTAGCTGGGGAATCTGCCCGAGATTGCTTACTGCCTTGTGCCTAGAAAGGGTGGTGTCTTCCGGAGGGGGGAGGTTGGTGCAGAGTGTGACTCTAGGGAAGAGTGTTTTCCAGGCATTTGAATTTACTTCCCAGAAGAATCCTTAACTGTTTTGCATCCTTTACAGACTTACATAAATACTGTCCAAATACTTCCATCTTGAGGGTAACACCAATGTATCTGGCATATCATTTCCCAGTACCAGATATTAATCTGCCTAGGGAAGTTGTGCCGTATAGCCGCTATCCACCTCCCTAGAATTGTTGAGGGGAAAACGTGTCTAACACCTCGTCTGGGATCTGGCACTAAGTAGGTACTCAGTAAAGAGTTGCTGTACCTCTTGCAGTTTTATTATTAGCATATAGTGTCATGATGCCTCAGCCTTCCAAACATCCGACTTCATCTGCACGCTCCAGGAGAGAGAGTGGCTCCAAGATAGCTGATGTGCAAACAGGAGCCTCAGACAGCAGCCCCTGGACTTGGCCTGGGTCCCAGGGTCTGCCCTGCATGCTGGGGATACAAAGTAAACTGGAAGGGGCAGGAGGGCACATAATAAACAAGTAAAGGCTGTAAGTTCAGAGACAAGCTCTCCGAGGCCACTCAAAGAAGTCTCCACGATAGTGTCTGAAAGTGGGGATGGTAGGCAACATCCAACAGACTGGTGAGGAGGGCCTCTTTGAGTAGGTGACATTTGGGACATAAAGCCAAGATTCTGTTCAAGGCCAGTGTGATCACCCAGGCCAGTCTGATTTAAGGGTTTAAGGGTGGAACTAGGTACAGGGGGTAGGAAATGAAGTTGCAGAAGGCAAACAGGGCTGTTGTAAGGATGACGCTTTTTTTTTTTCCTGAGTGCAGTGGAAAGCCAGCAAGCCTGGGTGACGTGATATGCTTGCCCCAGTGTAAGCTACTCAGCTGAGCTGAAACGGGCCGGGACAGGGCACTGGTAGTGAGGGAGATCCTAGGGAGCTTCTAGAGGGATCCGCATGAGTCATGATGATGGGTTTGGATGAAGGCTTTTAAAAAAATAACTAGAGGAGGCAGTTAAGGTTCTAAAAACAAACGTCGACACTTTGCAAAGCAGGTGTCTCCACTCAGTAGCTGAAAATGGGGTGGAAGGCAGGAAGTGTTCACAGGGTGAAGAGTAAAGAACGAAGAAGAGAACAATTTAAAAATATCTCCCTGGCTGGGGCCACACAGCCAGCCTGGGGCCACAAAGCTCAGCGTTGGCTTGGCGTTCAGAGATTGACTGACTAGATACCCTTTGGTTCTGGTCAACCCGAGCATTTACAGAGGCACCAAAGTTACCTAGGTTTCAGTTTGCTGATGTGGCACCTTGGACAGAATGGTTCCCTCTTGGGCCTAGAAATTGATTTCAACCAGGGTGAAGGCAGTCGGTCAAAGGGAAGGGTCTGCTGATACAAACCCCGTCATGATTCTAGCTAACCAGCAGCACTCTGGCTTTTCTGACTTCTCAGTGTGGAGATCTGAAACACTAGGGGTCAGCCGAACCAATCCGACTAGCCCCAAGCACCCACCGTCGTTCTGCCTGTCTTCCAGGACCCCCATCATTTCTGCTCTTTCTTTTAGTGACCTCGGTGGCTGAGGTTTTCAGCTAATCCCAGCCTTCTTCTTTCTCCCTCGGTCCCTCCACCTCCCCTTTTCTCTCTCGCACGCACCCTCTCTTGCTCTTACTTTCTAAATTGTATAGTTCTTTGTCAGGCACCTTTTTTCCTGCATAACTTTGCTGTGATGGTTTCAGTAACATTCGTTTCTTTTTTTCTGGGTGGATCATGGAAAGGGTGTTGCTTTAACTCAGTCCTCCAAACACTGAGTTAAAATAATATCATTCAGAGTGCAGAATAGAGTTCTCTGCTATCCACAGATTTTTTTGTAACTACTGATACATTCTGTTGAGTTTTAAGTGCTGGGTGTGGGTAATTAACCTCCTGGAGAGCCTTTAATTGCCAAGATAACCCTATGCTCCTCTTAAACTCATATTAACCTTCTGGCTCTATTTCATATCTCTCCTTCCCAATGAAACAAAATGGACTCTTCTTGAAAGGACCCATTCAAAGGCTGACCTGGTGAGGACACTTCTGAATGCGTAACCAGAAGGGCATTAATGATTTGTTTCTAGTTTGCTATCCCCATGATAGAAGGCGCTTCAATTGTATACCGCTGGTACTCTGCCTGTACACTGAATTAAGATATTTAGCTTGACCACGTATGGGCCGTAAGGGTTTTTGAGTCTGTAAGCATTCGCCTTCCATGTCGGATGATAAGACGACTGTGGTCACTATCAGAATCCGAGGGATTTGCTAAAGAAGAGCAGCAAAGAGCTGTAGAAAAATTCACGGGTTCAACATAATCTCCTTTGGTGAATTCTAAGTGTTCACTCTTGCCAAATTTGAAGTCTGTTAGATGTAAACATTGGAGTGGTCTTCTGTCCCTACTATAAAATGCAAAAATAGGGCATTTTTTTAATTCATTTACTCAAAGTCATATACATTCCTCAACTGCCTTTTATGTTTGTAGCAGAGGTAGAAGGCTAATTCAGGGAAATAGATGCAGGACGTTGATAACGAATGCATAAACGAAATAACGAATCAATGTTTTAGCTTCGCAGTTAGGACGTTAGCCCCCCTCACTATCAGAGAAGACAGCTGTGAAACAGGAATCATTGCAGGGATCACTGACCCCTTCCCTGCACCTTCAAGGTGGGGATAAGAATCCCTAACACAGACTTGGTGTGAAGAGTTATGGGATGACAGGTGAAAAGTGTTCAGAACGCTGACTGTCAGACAACGAGGGTTCCCTGAACGGTGGCGGCTGTTCTCAGTTCTGTCTTACTTCTGTCTTCAGAGTGTCTGTTCTAGCACTTGGTCCATAGGGGGCACTCAAGACATGTTCTGTGAATGAGTGACTACTCTAACAGGCCCTTGTTCTACCCTCAAGGAGGTGATGGACGGCAGTTTAGGACACCATGAAGTGCATGGGCTTGGAGACAGAAATAATGGAATAACTGCCTCTTTCCATCCACCTTGCCAACTTAACTTTGATCCCCCATTTCCTTATCTTTAAAGTGGGGTTCAATGATCCCTACCTCATTGATGAACCACACATAGGGCCCGGCACACACAGACACTGCTAAACCATTACCTGTCCCTCCCTCTTCCCCATCCACTCCCTTCTCCCCTTGTCCTCAACAAACACCTTGTCAATTCCCTTTCTTTTTCAGTCCTGGCCCCAGTATTTTGAATAGCTTATTGCAGTTCAATTATTCTTAAAAGATATAGCCACTTAAATAATCCTATAGTTCTGGCTTAATTATGTGTGAATCTTTATCTTGCGTCTGAAAGAGTATTATTTGCCTCCCTTTTGATCTTGAAATGCTTCTCTGTTCAGGGCTGGATGGTTCTGATAAAAGTCTTCCAGAGAGAACAGAGAGCGTGATTTTATTTGCAAATCAAAAAAAAAAGATGACAAGGCTGAGTAAACCAGCATAAAGACAGGGGATGGGAAATTATGGTGTATGTGTGTGTGTGTGTGTGTGTGTGTGTGTGTGTGTGTGTATTACTTGAAGTAGCCCAGAGAACGTGGTGAGATTTTAAAGTACAGTTGATATAAATAACAAAACACATTACAGAAAGATACACTAGAGCTCTAAGAATGTAAATTATTTACTGTCTGTCCCTTTAGCATATCATCCATTGTCCTCTGTAAGGTATATCTCATACGACTGTTTTTTCTTCCCATTTGAAATTCTCATCCCTTTTTATGGTCTTATTTTCTGAGGGAAAAAAAATACTATTCTTGGGTAAGTTTTTGTAACAGTTCCTCTTGCCTTAGGATGCAAATTGATTTCTTTGGTGCATGTACAGCCTTAGTGGTTTCTTCCTTTGGTAAGCCTCTATTCTTGAAATGATGGTAATTTCTGGTGGTGAAAAATTGCAGACCTATTTCTACTCATTAAGCAGTCCAAAGTTTGATGATTTAACTATAAGAGCAATGGAAGTTTCTCTCATTAGGTTCTTCTTTCTGCTACCTTCAAGAAACTTTGAGGAAAGTACCAGCAGGCCTTGAAAAAAGATGGTCTATCCCTGCACAAAAACAGCACTTGTGGCAGACGTTGGCCTCAGAGAGAGTTGGTCCTCACTTCTCCTTCTTCCTGTGTTATGCTGACTTTGACAGAATTAATGAAAATTCACTGTTTTTCCTTCCTGTCGTAAAAGCTTCTTATGTGCTGATTCTAGGCCTGGCATTGGGCAAGACACCAAGCTTCTGTTACTGGAGCGAGTATGTTTTGCCCACTGAACGTATTTTTCTTTGCCTTTCACAATGAGGTCATTAGAGTCTAACCTGCTGTTTATTCATGAGTTACTGTAGTTAGCTGCTGTCTTGTTATCAAGGGGCTATTTTTCATTCATATCCTCTAGACACTGCTCCTGCACTCTACAGAGGTAGAAGCTAAGACTTAGACGAGAGAGAGCCAAGGTCCCACAGTTCCTTCATAGTCGTGTCCAGGATATGTCTTCTTCTCCTCATAGAACAGTATGGCCCTACACACCCATCAGCCCATTGAAATGTGGCCAATGGAATCATCTTTTCCCACTCTTGGTTCATAGAACATTTACTGAGATGTCAGGTCAGCCCACCCTTAAGCATCAGCATATATGTGTATGATAAGAGGAGGTTTTCTCTTAGACTCTTTGGTTTTCCATTTGCCACTCCCTCAGCTGCTCCTCTGTGCCCACTATTCTGCCCTCTACTGCCTCCCCAGCTCTGGGCAGGGGTTCGCCCTGCTGGCTACCACCCCAAGCTCCAGGACCAAGTCCCCCTGAGAGGATGCTGTGGCCACAATAGGAGAAGAATAGACCAGGCATTAAGGCTGAATTGCCTTTGTTGAAAGCCATAGGTTGAAGTCCTAAATCCCAGGAGCTCAGAAGGTGCCTGTGTTTGGAGTCTTTAAAGAGGTAATTAGTTAAAATGAGGCCAGGAGGGTAGCCCCTTATCCAGTAGGACCGGTGTCCTAATAAGAAAAAGAAATTTGGGTAAGGACCCATTCAGAGGGAAAATCATGTGAAGACGCAGAGAGAAGACCGCCATCTATGAGCTAGGGAGAGAGGCCTCATAAGAAACCAATCCTGTCAACACCTTGACCCCAGACTTCTAGCTTCCAGGATTGTGAGAAAATACATCATTGTGTACTCCATCCAGCCTGTTGTCATTTGTCATGGCTGCCTGAGCTCACTACTGCAGCAGGCCGACTTCCTACATGGGCCCACCCCTGCCCCTTTCTCCTCATACCACCCCCTCACAAGGCTATAGAAACGTATCCAACTTTATTTACTGAGGGCAGGGGCAACTACAAATATTGTACAACAAGGAAAAAACCTCCACATAAATCTGGTCATTTCCATGTTCCACACTCCATAACTATGAGTGAGAAGTATCCCCACGTTAAAAGTCCTCACTGAAGGCTCCCTCATGGCATGCACTGGTTTCTAACTGCTTCTCTCCCCTCAAGTGGTTACTTTTCTGAGGGCCTGCTTCCTCCACTGTCTGCAGTGAGGGTTTCTAGCCCATCTTTCCCAGAAATCCTGCAGCTTGGCTCAGGAACAAACTCTTCATTTTAGATTTTTCTAAATCAATGTCATTGTTGTATTTCAAATAGTGCTGCAAGAGGGCTTAAGCAGGCCAACCAGGGGTGGCCTTTGGCACTACAGCTACCATTAAATAAGGGGTATTAGTGGTAATGGTGGTGGTGGTTGTGGTGACCATGATGGCGTTGGTGGTGGTGATCACGATGGTGGTGGTTGTCCTGGGGTGATGGTGATGGTGGTGGTGATGGTGGTGGTAGAGGTGGTGTGTGTGCATGTGTACTTGTGTTTGGGAACATGGATGTATGAGGTAGGAATAAGGGTTGCGATTCCCAATCCTGCAGAACAGTACAGGTTGGTGTGAGCTCCCAAGAACGATCTCTTGTGAGATCTTCCCAGCACTGTGAATTGCGAATATCTATATCTATATCTATATATATATATATATATATATATATACACACACCACTTTATTTTCCCAATGGACCAAGCAGTAAGTATTGAATCAAACACACACACATTTTTCCAAGCAAATATTAATTCTCAGAGATAGTTTGCTCAAAACGGAAATTGCAAGAGAATCCTGGGCTGGTAATTCAGGGGAACATCATGGGTGTGGATGAGGGTGCAGAAGGGAAAGATGGTAGGTCTCACCTGCCCCTTCGGAAGAGGCTCAGCCAGTGGCAAATGTGGAAGTAGTTGGGCCCAGTTTCATAGGAAGCCTTGTTTTTTCCAAAACAAAATAAAACAAAAAAATTCCCAAATCAGATTTATATGTCACATCTCCCTACACTAACGTTGACACCTGCATTTTTTTTAATACTGTAATGAGCCAATGAACTCCTATTTTTCAACATTTGATAGGAGGGGAAGATTTTGTTTCTTACTGCCTCATAATTTGTAATCCTCTCACGGTAGAGAAATGTACATATATTGTAAAATGCAGTTTGTTTTTCATCATCTCTTTGTCCCACATTTTTTTCACAATGTGCCCTTTGGAGCCCCTCAAAATACAAGAAATGAGCCCAGGGCCGTGTCTGAAGAGCCCCTGTTGAGGTTGGAAATGATGGCATGTGAGTACTTGGTTAGGATCTTAGCTGAGGACCCGCTTCCCACCCTGTCTCCATCCAAACCGAGGAAGGGAAGAGTTCTTTTGGCCCCTTGGATGACATAGAGTCTCGAGGGCGTCCTGCCTGCTCTGTCTGCCCCTGGCAGTTTTGTACGTCTTAGCTTTGCTTGTCTGTGTCCCTGGTTAGCCTCCCCGTGCATAATCTGCAGTCACTTCTAGACGCTGGGAGAGTTGTCTGGAATGAGTCCTTGATTCTATAAATAGCCACCTCTAATTTATCGGTTTGTGAAAGATGGCGTTTGTTTTCCTTCTCCTTAAATCCGAACACTAATTAGTCGAGCAACAGTAAATGAAACCTGTTCCCTTGGACCTGGAAAGGTCCCTCCATCCAGAGGCCCCGCCTGGAAATGGAAATGAGCCGGCTTCTGCAGGCTGATGGCTAGTGGTGCTGGCGTGCAGAAAGCTCTCCAGGTGGGTTACAGCCTGTTGAGCTGGGCACACAAGCTGCGAGGAGCTGAGGCTTTCTGCTTTTGTTTTCAGTTGTGAATCCTTTTGAAAGCCGTGCTCTGTGGTGGCTTCCTTCCTGGGCAAGCGCTAATGGGGTCCTGGGGGAGACAGAAGGGATGGGAGAGAACCTCTCTCCCAGCGGGTCTGGGATCACATCAGGGGCTGATCCCTTCTCAGAGAAGAGGGCCGATTCCTTGCATGGCTCTCTGCACAATCCTGAGGACTCCCCACCGTGAAGCTCACGTCCCAGAAGCCCAGGCTGACTTCTCCCCCTAGCACAGTGATGATAAATTTACCCTCTGCCCTGGGCTTCCGCAGCTTCTTTTCTCTTGTGCTCCCTGGTGTGGCTTTCCTAGTTTATTTTGTGCCTCCCACTCTCTGAGCCACAGAATGATCTGTCCAGTCTGATTTCACTTGGACCCTTCAGAAATCATCCAAGCTTGTGCCTAACACCGGATGCGTATGACCCAGTTGAACACGTTAAGTCTGTCTTGGGGAAAATAAAAATATAATGACAGCAGGTCAGAACATGAGATTCCAACTCAAGTGCCTCTCTTAATGAAAAGGAAAACCGACTCTGGTTTGCTTCCTACTGGCTGCAGACAGCTTTGTGCGGGTGAGCTGTTGCCGCAAGACCTTCCTAGTGACTTGCTTGGGGGTGGGGGAACGGGTTAGGGGCTACCAACCTCATCTCTTTGCGGGCAAGACCGTAGTAAGGGAAAGGCTGAGAGGTATTGGCAGCGGGATGCCGGTTCCTGTGAGGAAGGTCCGTGGGGGCAGTCCTGGATGTCACAACCAAGGAAAACGGGTCCTTATGTGAGGGCAAATACCATCAATTCCTTTGAAATTGAGAAAACCTGTTGTAAATTTTGGTTATTTCGTCTTTGGGGAGGTAGCACTGTATGTATATTTACAGTTCTTCAATCTGACTTAGAAATAAAACATGTCTCATGAAACAATGTCTTTTGTACTGCAGATGTAAACAGAGACAGTTAAAACTTTGCAGGGGCTTTGGAGACAGACCTCGCCACTCGCCAGCTGTACCAGCTTTCTCTGTCCAGCCTTATCTAGGCATGTTGCGTGTCTGTTCCCCCTGTTAAGAGTTTAATGTATGTTAGCTATTGTGACGAGCAGCTTAAGATTTTTCCTTGGGATTTCTGAAGTGGTCTTCTAGTGGAAAAATTCAGAACACACAGTGCATTGTATTATGCAATGTATTTTGAATTTTACTCGTAGTCGTTGAATACATGTATGGTTCTTGATGAGATGACAGCTATAAAGGGTAGCTCCTGGTACGTGATACGCCCTCAAGAGAGTATTAATTCCTTCCTTCCTTTTCTGAAGAACCCAAAGCTTCAGAGATTTCTCAACTTCCGTTCGCCAATATCCATTTAAAAAGATTGTGACCAAGTAAGTTGGAACGGCTCATTCTCCTAAGAAAGGCTGAATGAGGAGTCAGCCATAGGCCTGGCCCAGCTGTGAAGAACGTCATTGAGCCTCCTCTGCAGTCTCGCTGGCTTTCTGAGTCAGAATCGGAGAGGAAACTAAGGCATCCAAGATCATATGGGACAGCTATAGCATTCCTATGAACCCAAGGACTCAGTAAAGTGATTATCCCTGAGACTAGCTTGGGACAGATAGCTAATTTCTCCAGTTAGCTATCTCTAGGCCCTCCCAGTATTGTCACTAACTCCCAAGGTTTCCCCAGAATTATAACCATTTTAAGGCTTTAAATGGGGGTTAGCTGCTAACAGAGTAAGTACATTTAATATTTAAACAAAAATTGGGATTTTTTTTTTCTGATTTATTCAGATATCTACACCTCAATTTTAGGAAATAGTAGACTGCTCATGAGACGTCAAGAAAACACACAGTTGGGCACCTGAGTGGTTCAGTCGGTTAGGCGTCTGTCTTCTACTCTGGTCATGATCCTAGGGTCCTGGAATGGAATCCCGAATCAGGCTCCCTGCTGAGCAGAGAGTCTGCTTCTCCCTGTCCCTCTGCTGCTTCCCCTGCTTGTGTGTGCTCTTACTCTCTCTCTCTCTTGCTTTTTCTCAAATAAATAAATCTTTCAACTGGGGCACCCAGGTAGCTCAGTTGTTAAGCGGCTGCCTTCGGCTCAGGTCATGATCCCAGGGTCCTGAGATCCCTGCTCAGCAGGAAGCCTGCTTCTCCCTCTCCCACTCCCCCTGTTTGTGTTCCCTCTCTCATTGTGTCTCTCTCTGTCAAAAAAATAAAATATTTAATTATAATAATAATAAAAAGAAAACACACAGGAAAGATAGTGTAATTCAAAATTCATTGCCCTCAGATGGCTCAAGCTCTGCCCCTCCTTCAGACCATCCTCAACACTGGTAGCAGGCTCAGGATGAGCTCCTCAGAGAGTCTGCATCTGTTTTTTCCCTGCCTGGCCCTCCCTTTGGTGAAGGTCCGTTGTAAGCTGGAATGCCGCAGCTGAGGAGTATTGCTCTTTGTACTCCTAGAATCTAGAACAATACCTGGGACATCATAACCACTGTGAATGGGATGAACTTTCAGATGAAGGCCACGGGTCACCCACAAACCAGATAATGCATGCTTGCCAGGTTACCAAGATCTGTACTGCCCAGAAATTCACAGAAAGTCCACAAGGAGGCAAGAGGTTGGCAGGCAGCATGCAGAAAGGGGATGGGGGCTTCACCCCACTGCATTCCAGTCCCTATAGAGGCCCCACTGGCCAACCCCAGAGTGCTCGGAGCCTAAAAGCAGGTCCTAAATCACATTTACCTATGGTGAAATCTATCATCCTCAGTAAGTCGTAAATTCAGAATTCAGTCGTATAATTCAGTCGTATATTCAGTCGTATAATTCAGAAGGAAGATCATAGATTTTTCATAAGGTGCCCTGTTGTAATTCCTGGCATGCCACTGTACACTCTTATAGATGCTGATCAATCTTGAAATTGGACATGGGGCTAAACTCCGTGCTAATGTATACTTTGCTGTTATGTAATTGAGATAACCCCTACATCTAGGACACTACTTTTAAATAAAATTTTAAAAGTTCGATATTTTTTTAAATGTATGAGTGCTCATTAGCAGCCCTCTGAAGAAGCTTTATGAAGACGTTCTAAAGTAGAGAGTACCAGCCAAGCAAGGGGCTTCTGACCAGTCAAGCCCAGCATTCTTACTTTCTTCATATAAAGAGGGGCCTCATTTGTTCTTGCCTTATTTTTAATTTGAGTGATGTGAAAGCAACCGTTTCTCTCCCTTGGCTTACCAAATAAATGATGGGATTTTTCTCTTCTCAGAGTGGGGACAGCCTCTTTGCCACTTGAGAGTACATTTGGTGAGGCCTCACCTTTCCATGGTTACCATCCGAAGGCCTCAGATCTCTTCTCATTAGGTGAAAGCGAAGTCAGAAATTCTGCAGTGAAATTTAAGGCCACATTATAGCCTTTGCAGCAGAAGGCAGGGCTATAGCAGATACTCTTGTGAAATGCACGAGTTAGAGACGCGCTCAGTTGGTTTCAGCTAGAGGATATGACGGGGTTTTTATTTAGCGTTTTTACAACAGGATATGTTATTCTGTCTCTATCAGCAGTAGCCAGGACATGCTTGCCCCATGTTGGAATGACGAATTACGAATCTCTCTGTGCAAGGCCGTGACAGACCCATGATGTGTGCCTTGATACATGCACAAAACCATTTACCCATCTTCAAAAAGGATGCTTCTGGGAGCAACTCATTTAAAAGTTCCTGTCATATCACAAGGGCATCAGTATGTAGGGAAGAATGAACTCAGTGTCTAATGGTTTAAAACACGCATATATGTACCTCAGTGAAAGGAAGGAAATTTGGGTCTGTTTGAAAACAGTTCTTTTAGAAATTAAATAGAGCCTATAGTAGAATTTTTAAATATAGTTTTTTCTAATTATAGAGTAATTAGAAACATGTAACTGTGATGCACCAGAAGCATATAATGTATAATACATATTTACTGTAAAACAAAGAGAGACCCGGGAGGGAAGGAGAGGGAGAGTGGGAGAGAGATAGACATAAAGATATGCAAAACAGAAGAAGAATTTCACACTCATAATTTACCCATGCCATGATGGTCCCTTTTTACATTTTGGAATATGAACTTTCAGGACATTTTTTTGCATTTATGTATATTTAAGATCATATAATCCTATATAAATCTGTCAGAAAGATTGAAATAACACTCTTCATATTGTTTTGTAACCTCCTTTTTGCATTTTTCAATTTATGGGCATTTTTCTATATTCCATGTGTTAGTGTTAATTTCCTTTTTGCTCGCGTGAGATTGCATTAAACAGCAGTCTGTGTTTGGCTTTTAATGACCTCAAGTAATGGACCATCCATCGCTGTTTCTGGAAGACTGCATGGCTACAGTCCAGCCCCCTAGTTCCCCCGTTGATACTTCTGTAAATTGGTTTGGTGCCCACTTTCAGGCACTGAAAATTCACTTTACCTCCCTCTGCCTGTAGATCAACTGGGAAAAAACAAAAAACTGCTATACATGATCTAAGGTCATCTAACAGATTATTTCATGCACTGATCCGACTACACACAGATACGAACAGAAATCCTTCCTTCAGCTGGAGTTATGATCTTCTACCTTAGAGCATTCACTTACTGAAGGAAAAATTACACAATGAAGAAAATCTTCACATTAGGTATCTCTGAAACACTTGAAAAAAGTCTACTATATATTAACTCATGTCATTAGGAATATGACATCAGAAGCCCAATCATGAAAGCTCGATATGGAATCGCAGACATATGAACACTTTACCCACACATAGGAACTACCTTCCTCTCTTGCACTACAGATTAATAGTCGACCTTCCAACACTTTCTCATTGAGAGGAATATGATACATCATAAGAGTCTTTTCACAAAAGTGCGAGTAAATCCCACAGAATCATGAAACGTCAGCATTAAATAGTACCTCGGAAATTGTCTACGGAATGACGGACTATTTAGGTCCCAAATTAAAGATCTGGGCAGACATTTGCCAAATGTGGGCATACAGGCAACATTGACATTTGGCATAGCTGTCTACATTCCCCGCTGGTGACAAAGTGAGGAGTAAAAAGAGGGAAAGGGTCCAAAACAAACTAGCTCAGGTCTGACATGTCTTTGAGAGGGCACATATGCCTTCCCATGTTGAAAAGCAGACTACCATCAGATGTGCACACAGACCTAGTGAAAAAAGGGCAGCCTTTACCCATAGCACAGAAGTTCCAACTTGGAGCCGTTCGGTAAAAGGGACTCTGGAAAGACTCTAGCGTGTATGCCAAGAACCAGTCAGCTCTGTCCTCAGACTCCATTTTCAGACAACCTTGAAATGTGGTGGTTGGAGCTTTGCGCAGTGGCAGTATCGTAGCCAATGAGGTTTATCCGAGGTGCGATTATTGCTAATTGAAATGTGGTGGTTGGTAAGAGAGAGCAGGAAAAACAGTCTGCTTCACTGAAATATCCCATGTTGAGGGTAAAAACATAAATAAATGTATTATCGATGAATAGACATCTGTTGTGAGACCAGAGAGTACGAGGTCCTTAATGACCGTTTTTGTTTTCCTCCTGACACTGAGGTGTTACTTACTAGACTCACAGGTAAGTCCTGGCTGGGTAAGATTGAAAAAATATTCTCGCCCGTCCTCTTTGTTGTGGTTAGACAGAGGAAGGAGAAGAGGAATCCCAACTCGGTCACCATGAGTTCTTATCCAGGGGGAGATTTAGTTATAGCATAAGGCCCATGTCTAGCTATTTCCAGCAACGTGGTATGTAACATTAGACATCTGACAAATGCCAAGGCCAGGCTAGAAGCTGTACAGGGAAGTTCCGTATATGAGGCTGCCAGATGGGAAGATAAACGTACCTCGCTCATTTGTCTCTGCACAGTTCAACTTCATTACGCTGCCCACGAGAGGCTCACTTGTCCCCAGAAGCACAGCACGTGGTAGGCTCTGCTTGTTTAATAAATTATATTATCTGGAGATGCCTCCATTTCCAAAGGCCAGACAGAGCATACGAGGTGCCCCTCAGCCGCTCTCTGACTAGGCTGCGTGTGACATTTCCGGCTGCCGGCCTCACGCAGGTGTTGGGGCTTAAGCTCCAACAGCAGATAAAGACTGCAAGGCAGGGGGAAAGGGCAGCTGCCGGAGGTGAGAGGGAGGCCTGGAGAGGGACTCTAGGATCAGGACTCAAGAGGTGGGGCTTTGAGAAGGGAGTTGCCCTTGACTACCACAACCGAGGTTTGAAGCAAGAGTTCAAAACCGTAAAGAATGATAAGCCAAGGAAGAGCATTGTTCATACAGCTTTTCTCTTCTCTCCTTGATTGTCATGCATTTCAAGGGCACCCAGATGTTCCATTATTTTAGCTACCAACTTGGGAAATTACGTTATAGTTACTTTCAAAGTTGTCAGAACACTAACCTCAACAATGACAGTTTATAACCCATTTTCTCTAAAGTGCTTAATTTTTTTTCTTACAAGCCTGATGGGCTGGCATTCAAATGAAGAAAGTCAGGATTCTGAAATTCAATTAGTTTTTGTATATGAGGAGTTATTCTTTGTGATTATCTCCACATATACTGGATTTCACACATGCATACTGGGTACATTGTACTTTAACTCTTCCTCCATTTGGGTCCAGATTCGTTAAAAACGGGAAATTTGCTTCATGCCTCCGCGTAGAATAATCGTGCTCTCCAATTTTAGACTAAACTATTTAAATTCTCTTGGCATGCAAATGTATGCCTTTTTTTCCAGAAAATTGAAGACTAGTTAAAAAGAGCAATGTTATTAATTTTGAAAATGCATATTCCCCCGTTGAATAAAAAACACAATGGTATGTATATCATATTTTACAACCAATTTATTTAAGATTTCTCAGGAAACTCCATTTGTAATCTCCCGTTGCAAGGGGATGAATTTCTTCAGTTGTAATGCCTGCAGCATTCTTATGGTAATTTTGAAATTGGGAGACTTGGCCACATTCATAAATGGTAACTGTAGAAAATCGGCCACTTTCAAATCAAACAAAAGCAGAGAGAACCTTGAGGATGCTTTTGAAAAGAGGAGACTATTTCTAACAAGTCTAGTTACACTGCCTGTTCCTAGAGCGGATGAATAGGAGAGCTCTTATAAGAGTGTTGCTGTTGCTTTTCGGTATCGGCTGCTTATATTATCTGTCCCTACAGTACTTAGCACCCTCTTGAACTCAATAAATATGCGGTGGTGATAATATTATTGCTCAGAATTCATTTAGCGCTTTCACATCTTTTAAGTGTCACAATGTTCTGCCTACTAGGTGCAGGGAATTTTAATTTAATGCTCATTCTGAGGCTTAAAGCTTGGAAGTGTAATGACCCATGTGAGATAATCCTCCATTCCAGCAGGACAGTTTTGGAGCAAAGCCATTGGGTTGTCCAAGAATTCATTAAAAAGCAGAGAAATTTTACTTCCCACACTGAAATTCAGGGGCTCAGTGTACTGGTTTTTCCATTCTCTACCTTCCAAGCCATCCACATCATAGTTCCCCCCGACAGACCAAAAAAAAGAAAGACAGAAATAGAGAAAATACAAAAATATCTATGACAATTAAGGAGCTCTGACCAACTTCAACCAAGCTGTGCCCACAGTACAGGTTGAAATAGAAATCAGATGGACCTGATGAGTTTATTTTTATTTTATGAGTTTATTTTTTATTAGGACAGCCAAGTTTGTCCCTCAGCCTCATTCAGCTCTTTCTAGACTTTGGACTATCTGACAGTTTTCAATTTTTTTTTTTCTATGAAATTGCATTTCCTTTAGGCTTAATAAAAACTATCCACAGGTAGTTTTGATACAAATAATATCCTTGATATCTGGCACAGTACTTAATATCTAATAGGCATTCTGGATCTCTTTAGTGGAATGAATGAATGAATGGATCATCCATAAAGGGACGTTCCCAACTGTTCTAGAAACCCTGGTCTTGGTTATTTTATTGACTCTTTAAAAGGAAAAAACTATTGGGGTTTCCTGACAAAATTCTTAATTTTTTCTTTTATTTCATTTGAGGCTCAATGCCTACTTTTTAGAAATCGACTTTATCAATGAATGCAATAAAATGCTCTAAGAATATCCACATTGATAATAAATCTACATAAATTATCATTTGTGAGAATATGCAAATATGCGGTGTGAGCTTTGCATAACAGCCATGGTTAATACAAAAATAAGTACTAGAGATAGGTATGTGCACATGTTTAGACACACGTGAGTACTTACAACACATACAACATGGTAATGACACTCAAGGTTACCCTAAAGCAGTTGGGAGACACCAGACTAGCACATGAAACAGTAATTAATCGTAGGGCAATACATAATAAAATTACATGCCTAATTGTGAGAAATAACATATATATATCCTATAAGAGTTAAGGGCTGTGTTTATCTGGGAGGACTTCATGGAAGACAAGGGACTTGGCCTGGGCTTTGGATCAGAGGGGAAGCAATGTAAAACCAGAGAACCTGCATGATCCACGTGCAGACACAGAGAGGGATGGCTATGGCACCTTGGCCGACTGTGACAAGATAAGCCTACCTGTCGAGGGAAGTAGGATTTGGAGAACAGTGGAAGGGGAGATGGAGGTGTAGTAGTGTTGACCAGAAACATGAGGAAGTACAGAGCAATGAAAGGTTTCTGAGCAGTGTGAAGACATGATAAAAGTTGTATACAAAGACAATTGGTTTGGGTGTCCGGGTGGCTCAGATGGTTTGCATCTGCTTTCGACTCGGGGTTATGATCCTGGGGTTCTAGGATCGAGTCCCACACCAGTCTCCCTGCTCAGTGGGGAGCCTGCTTCTCCCTCTGCCTTCCTCTTTCTCTCTTTCATGAATAAATAAATAAAATCTTTAAAAAAAAAAAAAAGACAATTGCTCTGGAAAAAGGGGTCTTTGGAATAAGAAAAGGACTAGAATCAGACCAGCCAGCTGGAAGGCGGATTCCGGTGTAAGGGAACGGCTACCCAGTCACAGTGGGGGTATCAGGAAGATGAAAGAGACATAAGAACACGGGCAAAGCTCTGGGACTAAACGGGAGACTTAGGGAAGGAACCAAGGTGGTTATTTCCCACAGTTGTCAAAAGCTGGTATTCAGTAGGCGACCCGTAGAGATATATTGTAAGAGTGGTTGGCTTCATCCGTGTTTCTTCCCTTTAGATTAAGTGATGCGCCATCAGGCCAGCTGCTACCTGCTTGGTTAGCCCCTTCTCATTCACCATCAGATATGATCTCAAGCTCTATCTACTTTTGCCTTGTGCAAAGAGAAGACTTTCATTAGCATTTTCTGAAAAGGAATAGAGAGAAGGTCCTTCTTTTTTATTGTAAATTTACATGTATTTCAGCCTTATTCATTTCCATAAAGTTCTTGACTCTGCACATTGTGACCACTCTGACAACTGCAGTGTTTCGAGCACACATGATTTTGATTTAGGGTCCAAGTGTTTTAATTTTCTCCCTCACTGCATGTGTGTTTGGGGTTCATCCCTGAGATGTAGACCGTTCACTCACCACAGCCACTTTGTCTGATGAGCCCATCATCCCAACGGAATCCCAGTGGCTTGGAGATGAAATCCAGAGAGAGACTCATTGAGGGAAGGGAGGGAAGTTTCCCTTTTGTAACTGTAGTAACGGTCTAACGTAATGGAGAAGAGAAACCAGTGGTGCATTTCCTTAGCTGGAAGAAGTCCATTGCTATAGGCTGGAAAGAGCCTAGGTGTAAGCTCAAGCTGACTAGGGTCTGAATCAAGATTCTGCCATCTATTTGCTGAATGATCTGGAGCAAATTCATATTCTACAATAGTTTCTGTATCCTCGGCTGTCAAGTGGGTCTAATAATAGCCACCTCATTGTCTTGTTGTAAGGAGCATGTAGAAGGCCTATAGAGAGAATAGCAACATGCCTTGCATAGAGCAATGTATCAACTACTATTAGTTTCCATCTTGTTTAAGGCTAAAATCCCTGCACATTTCAATGTACCTTCTACCTAGCACAGTCCTAGGATCGTCAATAAGTATTTTTGCTCCATGGATGCAAAAGCAGAAGTACATTTTGAGAACTAGGAAAAGCAGCAGTATCCACAGTCAAATATCCCTATTTGCCTTCCAACGAGGAAACCTAGGAAAGCTCTTCCATATAATTGTGGGTGTGCACATTGCACTTCTAAAGGTGAGCCGTCTTATCCCATCTCACAGGTCTGTCAGGAGGCTCATGATGACTCACCCTCCTACAGACAGGGGGCTAATTATGTTATTAGAATGTCAGAATTATCTGGAATGGTTCCGTCAGCCACCTAACAAGAGAAGTAAGTTTGATACTGCTGTATTCAAAATGCCTAAAAAATGTGAATGATATATGAGGTGATGTATGAACATATATGGAAGATTTTTTTCAAAATGTTTTATGACAGACTTTTTTCCTTTCACTCCTGTGCTTTAGCTATTACATTGTTCTTTAACTTAAAATTGGTTTTAGTTCATGTCTACAACAATTCCTTCAGTACCTAGGATTGACAGGCTCTGTGCTTCATGTGATAGGAACAGTAGGTGAATAAGACTTGGCCCACGGGGGACCCCAGCTCTCACCACTTGCAGAGTAGGGGATTCCTCCATCAGGACAAAATTATCAGTCATCATATTCATCAAAAGATTTTTACTCACATTATTAGGAAAGAGGTAAACTAGGTGGTGCCAAAAGGGATTCAGCTAGATGGTTCTGGTGGGTTGTAAAAATGGCCACGGATGTTCACAGTTCCTCTTTGTCAAGAGGTAGAGACTTGGCTTGGTGACTGCTGCGACCAAAAGCCTCCCGCAGAAGTGGTGTGCAGTTGCTGAGCCTAGTCCCAAGAGACGTTGCTTCTGTTCTTACCATGTTTGTATATCCTGAAGCTTTGCTTGTTTTAGTGATGTGATCACTCCTCAGAGGCCAGATAGACCTCCCATGCAAAGTGGTTTGAATGTGGACTCACAATGCCATCCACATACACACGCACGCACACACACACGCACACACATTGGGTGTAGAAGGGTTTATTACTCCAGTAATGCACTTCAGGGGAGAGCAAGATAAACTTCCAAGCTGGTTCACAAATGGCTTGATCAAGTTAGGGAAAGGAGACAGGTTTGGGGGTTATATGGTGGTTGGAGCTAGGGTGAGCGCTTCTGCCCTGGGGCTGGGCAAACATGATCTGAACTTCCTGCCAGCGCCAAAGGCAGGAGTAGCTGAGCTTTCTTATCAGCTTGCCTGATTGTGGAGCAGAAGGGGAAGAAAGTGTTGTGGGGCCTGAAAGCTGGCAGCAGTCAAACTGAAAAATGTAATCAAATTAAAAATTCCTCCTTAGTGTAGATGTCCTCAAAGCATATCACACCTGAAATTATTTTTTCTTTGTAATATATTATTCCTATATCTACCCCTTACAGATTATAAACTGAGTAGTGGCTGGAATCAAGTCTGCATTGTTCTCCACTGAATCTTCCTCCCTCTAGATGGATACTTGACATTTAATAGATGCTCAATAAATACTTGTGTCTGAATGGATTTCTTTAAGTGAACATTAGTTTCTCTGTGTCCAATTCTGATGCTTAGAGTCTTATTGGAGAATAGCTGTACTGCAGGTAATTTTAACGATCTTAAATTTGAAAATAGTGCTCTGCATCTGCGATGAGTTGATACCCCTAAAGGAATGGTTCAGAAATCTTAGTCTTTGGTTCTTCTCTATGCTTTGAGCTATGTCCTTATATCAAGTTAAATTTCCAGAACATCATAAACCTAGATCAGGTTACTCTGGCTTCCTATGGAAGTCTTTCTACAGCGTTACATTCTTGGTTTTTATTGAAGCTGTCATGTTACACAGCCATGTCTGCCTGTCACTGAATATTTTGTAGAAGTCCTACTCAGAACACTGCCCTCCTGGGTATTTCCTATTTCTTAGAAAAGACCCCTACAGCAGGATCTCAGAGTTTACCTTCGGGGCTAAGGGGCATCTCCTCTATTACATGAGGAGTTTAGCCATCTGTTATAAAACTCACTGCTGTGCTGGCAATAGTAGCTTCCCTTAACCTAGATTTCCTCATAGTATTATCCACTCTTATACCCCAGCTCTTGTCTTTGTACCTTTCTACTATCATATCTATAATGTGTATAACATATGTATAATATATATCATATATGTAATAAATGGACACATACTCTGGAGATGTACTGGAAGGAAGTCCAAGGAGGACTTTCCTTTCCATTACCCTTCCTCTGTTTCAGGGAGGGCTGGTGCTTAGGGGAAAACTGAGCACAATGCTATCAGGTCAGTGTGATTCACCCTTCTGTTTCCCATAGCAAGGTTTAAGTGGTCAATAAATGTTTGCTGCATTATTCTGCCTTGAGGTTTTGTCCATCCCACTGAGGCTGAATTAACACCATTGATGGCCAGAATGTAGAGAATGTAGGGATCTAGAATTTCAAATACATCCATGTTCCAGAGATCTTTCAGAGGCTATCTTTTAAGTAGAATAGAGGTTGATTTTTCATCTGCAGCCTCTCACAACTGAACACAGTGCCTGACTCTAAGGCCCTGAAAGCTATTGTGGACTCATTATTTACTGACCTTCAGGGGCACTTTAACATCTTTGAAACTTTGGGATTGGTTGTCTTCTTTTACCTACAGCTTGATACACTGAAAACGAACCAAGAACTCACTGCTAATGTAGTTGTTGTTGTTGTTGTTGTTTTTAAAGATTTTATTTATTTGAGAGAGTGAGAGAGCATGCAGGCACACTGGAATGGGGGTAGGGGTAGGGGCAGAGGGAGAGAGAGAAACAGGCTTCCTGCTGAGCTGGGAGCACTACAATGTGGGCCTCGATCCTGGGACCCTGGGATCATGACCTGAGCCAAAGGCAGATTCTTAACTGAAGGAGCCCCCCAGGAACCCATAATGTAGTTTTAACTTGTAATTTAAAACGTGTGAACAATATAATCCAGTTAGCCTTTTCTTAAGGAAACAGATGGGTACATGTACAGTGAACTATAGAGATAGTGTCCATGAAATGAATCTATTTGCCTGTTATTTCTTACCATACAGTTGGAGATACGTTTGCATTGAAAGCATGTCTTGAGATGCTGGACTGTGAAGCATTTGGTGAAGAAGGACTTGCGGTTTGGCAGGGCTGCAGCCTGAGGTGGGGGAAGCTAACACCTTGTCAATCTGCAGCACATCCCCTACTCTCTTCCTGTGCCCCTTTTTCTTCATCCCCATTTCTAGGTTCCACATCCCATCTTCTGGAGGCTAACTCCTCCCTGCCTTTGCAGCAATTTCAAGGGTCTTGATAGCTATCGAAATTTGCTTAAATGTTTTGCATTGAATTAAAATGATTTAAACTATACCAGGGCTTCAAATTCAAAATCTGCTAAATAAGTTCTTTAAGGCAAATATTTAAATTTGGCTTTTGTTATCCTCTTAGGATTTCCGTGTGAGAGTCCAGGATTCTAAATGCTATGGCATTGCTTAGTAACAAGACCTGTGTGTGTTACACTATGGGTTAATTGGGCTAATGCAGGAAACACATTAGCACAAATGAAGTGGGATGTATCTTACCAGCTTTTAATGACAGAAAAATATGAAGTAAAAAGCTAAGTCTCTTTTTGAGAAATGAAAATACTCAAAATTAGATATTTTAAAAATTATGTTTATTAACATATAATGTATTATTTGCCCCAGGAGTACAGGTCTGTGAATCATCAGTATTGCACATTTCACAGCACTCACCATAGCACATACCCTCCACAATGTCCATAACCCAACCACTCTCTCCATACCCCCTCACCCCCCAGCAACCCTCCGTTTGTTTTGTGAGATTAAGAGTCTCTTATGGTTTGTCTCCCTCCCGAGCCCATCTTGTTTCATTTTTTTTCCTTCCCTACCCCTGACAATCTACCGACCTATCTCTCAGGTTCCTCATATCAGGGAGATCATATGATAATTGTCTTTCTCTGATTGACTTGTTTTGCTCAGCATGATACCCTCTAGTTCCATCCACGTTGCTGCATCAAAATTAGATTTTGGTGATTGCACAACTCGGTAAAAAATACACTAAAACAGGTGTAAAAATACATATGAACTCAATGGCATATAAATTGTATTTCTGTAAATCTGATTTTTTTTAAAAAACTAAGTCCCGGTAAAGGAATGAAATAATTTTTTTAAGATTTATTTATTTATTTGACGGGGGAAGGGCAGAGGAAGAGAGAGAATCCTGAAGTGGGCTCCCTGCTCAGCGGGGACCTCAATGTGGGGCTCGATTCCAGGACCCCCCAAGATCATAACCTGAACCCAAAATCATGAGTCAGCTGCTTAACCAACTGAGCCACCCTGGCGCCCCTGAAATAATGCTCTCATTTACATATACATATTTTACATATGTACATTCACATACATACAATTTACATATAGGTCATCAGCGAGCCCAATAAACTTTCAGGTGAAACAACTAGTAATTGCAACATTCAAGGTGTGAACATCAGCCGCCCAAGGAGTTCTGTTAAAGTTTTGTCTTGTCTTTGGCTGTGGCTGTGTCGTATGACATACAGATCCAGTTTACCTGATCCATTCTTGATGCTCACGCCATTGGCAGGTGTTCATTGGGGCCCACTGCGATAGGAGCCGTTCCTGGAGAACCAAAAGTATAAAATGTAAAACATAATTGCATCAGTTAACCTATTTCCCTGTAACAAAACTTCACGACTTAAGCCAATGACCAACTTATTGTGCTCCCGATGTTTTGCATCACTGGGTTGTTCTACTTGTCGGGGCTGGCTCATTTGATCTCCGCTGGGCTTTTTCCAAGGATTGTGGCCAGCTGATGAGAAGACTGGTTGATCTAGGGTAGATTTGCTCCCATGTGTGGCAGTTGGCAGGCTGGTATCCCAGGTGCTCACTGCTCAGTGCTCAGTTCTCCTCCATGTGGCCTTTCATCCTCTAGCTTGGTCACACAGTGATCTCTTGATTTAAGTATAGCAAGAGCAGAGCACACCAAGTGTCTTGAGGCTCAGGATCAGAGCTCACACAGGGTCACTGCCACTGCATTTTAGTGGTCAAATCAAGCCACCAAATGTTTTAGTTTGAACTGCTGTAACTAAGTGTCATAGGCTGGTTGTAAAGTCCAAGATCAGGGTACCAGCATGGTTAGGGTCTGGTGGGAGCCCTCTCCCAGGTTACAGACTGCCAGCTTTTCATTTTACCCTCACATAAAGGAAATGGAGTCAACTGGCTCTCTGGGCTCTTCTTATAAGGTCACTAATCCTGCTCATGAGCTCTCCATCCTAAAGACCTTCCAAGGGCCCCACCTCCTAATACCATCACGGGGGTTAGATTTCAACATATGAATTTGGGAGGACACAAACACTCATTCTAGAACACTGAGCTAGCCCAACTACAAAAGGTAGGGATAGAGGATTCACCTCTTGACATAGGAGCTACAGTGGTTCGGGGCTATTTTTACAATCCACAGTGACAATCAGTCTAGCAGAATCTAGTTTGGTGCTGTCCAGCTTACCTGATCCATTGTAATTAAAGTAAGTCTCATGATCAAGATGATCATGAGTGTTGTTAAAATACAGTCATACTACTACACATGTATTAAATTTTGAGTTAATCCCCCCACTGGAAGTGGCAGTAATAAAAGCAGCTATTGCAAACATTATTTCCATTTTGCCTTTGAGTTTTGCCGCCGATTTATCTAACAAGGTTCCTTTGTGTTCCTAAATTGCACATCATTAAAAAGGAGCCTAAAGCCAGAGGAGCAAGGGGAATTCAAGATGTGATTAAAATTATGCAGTGGCTAATACACATCGAGTTATTGAGGATTGACTGCATTATGATTTATGTTCCGGTTCTGGTCATTTGCCAGCTAGAACTTTTCTCCCAGCGATGAGAAGAGTTAAGGAGTAGTTCCAAAGCATTCACATGGATACAAGCAGGAACACAAGACAGGAGTGGGAAATAACACCCTAAGCCCTATTGACTAATGCCAGAGAAGGAATTAATAAAATCCCATCATAAGGCAAATCAGCAGCAGGTAATAAGAAATTGTAAAGTACAATCTGACAGCCTTGTTAAAGACATGAGATCATCATCCCACTGCCAGTAGTCCCTGAGGGAGAACAATTTAAAAACGGACGGCAGAGCACCCAGGTCTAGCCAGAAAAACCACTCAATTCCACAAACGTTTGACATTAGCTACATCAGAAGCAAAGACCTGTGTGTACAGCCATTAACATGTTCTACAGTCAAACTCTGAAAATCCTCTTTGTAGAAGTTTGAGTCTCGGGAAAATCTATCTTCCAACTACTTAAAGTATAGTGCACAATTTTGCTGGTTTTTTTTTTTTTTTAAGATCTGTATTTGAGAGAGAGGGAGAGAGTGGAAGTGGGGGGAAGGGCAGAGGGAGAGGGAAGCAAGCAGACTCCCCACTGAGCACAGACCCCCCCCCTACTGAGGGCTCGATCCCAGGACCCCAAGATCATGACCTGAGTGGAAATCAAGATTGGACACTTAACTGACTGAGCTACCCAGGTGCCCCCATGAAAGTATAGTGTTGAGTTTGATTTCCTATCCTAGGATAGGCACATTAGGCATCTGTTTTCTGTGAGCACAGGTCCCAATGTGATGTTGTCAGATTAAATGCCTGCTTCCAAGTTATCTGATAAGGGGGAAAACATTTTTTTAAAAAGAATATTCTTATTTCAGAAGTTGTTTTTTCTAACTGATGCTATAGCTATAGAAGTCTAGTATTTTAAAAGTATCTAAAAAGCCATTTTTTTTAATAATCAGATATGGTTGTGATTTTTCTAATAAAAACAGTAGGCAAGTTTCTGAGTAGCATGTTAATGTAGGATTATAAAAAGCTTTTTTTTTTCCCTTCAAAACAGAGAACACTTTTCTATGCTCTCATCTTCAGGTTAGTAGATTTATATAAAGACTCCTTTTCAACATGCCTGTCTCCTAAGTCAAGAGGGCAGTAGTGACAAAATTCTTGCCAGGGTACCACACTGGAGAGACTTTCCATCTCTCCATTAGTCCTCTACAAGTAGACAGTTTTGTTTTGTTTTTTTTAATTTGTAAAAATTTCTTTTTTTTTTTAAGATTTTATTTATTTATTTGACAGACAGAGATCACAAATTGGCAGAGAGGGAGGCAGAGAGGGAGAGGGAGAAGCAGGCCCCCCGCCGAGCAGAGAGCCCGATGCGGGGCTTAATCCCAGGACCCTGGGATCATGACCTGAGCAGAAGGCAGAGGCCTTAATCCACTGAGCCACCCAGGCATCCCAAATTTGTAAAAATTTCTACTTGTAAAAATTTTTAACTAATCAATTACCAAGATAATTCTGCTATCTAGAGCTTTAAGTCACTTCACTAAATTTATTAAAATACCAACTCTAAAGTTTATAGAAGTTATACTGGATGGAATTGTTGTAATAGCAGCCACAATTTCAAGATGATATTAGTTTCCCATATAATCATCATAAATGGGAATTTGCTGAGGAAAGATCCAGAGCAACCATATCAATAGGAAATGGTGACATTTTGGTTACTTGTTAGAAATACAAATCTTCAGCTGATTTACCCTTTGAATAATTGGTAAAAGAATGATGAAATGCCTAACATTTGAAATAGTTTTAATGACAGTGGAGGGAAGATACTCAGATGCCCAGAACAACCTCTTGACACGTGATTTGATAAAATTTAACAAGTGAGTTGCCAGAAGCACCAAATTATAGCTGATAAGTCATTCTGGTTGAAAATAGAAGAATCGTTAATCTCTGAAATAATAGAAAATGACATTCAGAAACAACTAAAGAACTCTAGAATGTCTAAAGCCATTTCCTCTCAAATGATAAGCTCATTTGTTATTATCTAGCAACTGGGATATATAATAAATGGAATGTGTCAACTCAGTAGCAGTGGGCAGACAGATTCAACATGAAAAGTAAAAACTGTCTAATGCGGTAGAAAGGAAATAAGGATGGAATTACTCAAAATATCAGGACACTATCAAATTTATCTTAATAGTAAATCTTTCATAGAAGTCTTCAATCACTCTGGTTCTAAACTCTCAATAAAATGAACATTCACTAGGGGCACCTAGGGGGCTCAGTCAGTTAAGTGTCTGACTTTGGCTCAGGTTTCGATCCCAGAGTCCTGGGATTGAGTCCTGTTGTTGGTCTCCCTGCTCAGCCAACAGTCTGCTTCTCCCTCTCCCTCTACTCCTCCCCCTGCTCGTGCTCTCTCTGTCTCTCAAATAAATACATAAAATGAAAAAGAACACTCACAAAGATGCTGCTCAAGTCAAAATGTTAAGAAGAGTCATCAAATAAATGTTACACAAATAATTATTTAGCTGAAATTGTAATGAGTGTTGTGGGTGAATTGTAATGAGGCAGGGTGTGAAAGGAGAGGGTTAAAGAGGAAGCTGTTGTAGTTAGAACTTTTTATTTTTAATTGGGTTGCAATTGGAAATTCTGTAAAATAGGAAATGCAGTCTCTAGCTGCTGAAAAAGACCACAGGCTCAGAGCTAAGTGTTGTCACCATGTCAGGTGTTACAGTTGCTGGGTTGGGCAGGAGCAGGTACAGCCCAAGGGCCAAGAGGGCTCCATCCGGAGGAGCAGGAGCCGGCTTTCTTTACAGTCTTTAGTGTTCATCTTGTGCAGGGGCCCTTTCTGGTCTTCTCATGTCCCCAAAAGATGATCTTTGTTCTTAAAGTGACTTTCTAGACTTCCCACATGTGTCTGTCTTTGGCCTCACCTGTGTGTCCCAGCTTCTCTCTGCCTGCTGTTTGCTGTTCTGTGACCACTTGCCGTCACCTCCCCTGAGGCTGCTCTCCCACTGCCCTTTCCTTGTCCTCCCTGTGTTTATTCTTGTTCTTCTCTGTCACCTAGTGCTCTTCTCCGGGTTCTCAGCCTTTGAGAGAACATGCTGGCCAGTCACAGCATTGCCATGCCTCTAGGCAGGAGGTTTGAACCCCTAAAATTCATTATATGTAGGCTTTGGGTTGCTGACACTTTCCAGGGAGTGCTTTCATGTTACTACACTGTTCTATTCCCAGGTAGTCTTTTTTAAAAATCTCAGGACTATCAGAGTCTAGATTTGAGGACACCAACGTTTGACCTTAACTAATACTAGAAGAGAAATTATCCATATTATTAAGAGAAACCTTGAGCGACCCAGGTGGCTCAGTCAATTGGGTCATCAACTCTTGATTTCAGCTCAGGTCATGATCTTGTGGTCGTGGAATCAAGCCCTGTGTAGGGTTCCACACTCAGCTCAGTGTCTGCTGGAGACTCTCTCCCTCCCACTCTTCTCTTCCCACCTCTTGCACTCTCTCTAAAAATAAATATAATCTTTAAAAAAAAAATAGAGAGAGAGAGAGAGGTCTTGAATATTTACGATTTGTTGGGAAAAAAAAGATAAAGACCAGAGATAAAATTGTATGTACAGTGTGATTAAGACATACCTATCTCTAAATAGGTATGTTAAAAAAAAAAAAAAAAAACTCTTAGTCAAAGTCATTGAGAGGGAAAATATTTTTATTGAATATGGATATGTGTATGAGAAAACTAATTGATGGTTTGCTTTCCAATTGATCTCAAGCCTAGAGACATTTCTGGTTCTCAACCAGATTCAGAGCACATTTTTGGTTGTCACCATACTGAAGGGTGGGGGGAACCCAGGGATATCTAGTGGCTAGAGGCTAGGAATACTGCCAAACATCCCCAAATGCACAGGATAGCCCCCCACAATGAAGAGTTATGGAGCTTGGATGTCAACACTGCCCACAATAAGAAATGCAAGCATAGGTCAGCAGCCCCCAACTTTCATCTCTATCTCACTGAACCACATAGAGATGCAGGCTTTACAGCACATGCATTTAGACCAGGAGACCCAGCATTATTCCAGTGAACCAGATTCACTCTTACTTCTTAGCAACTTTCCCGTAGCAGATGGCTTTCATATCATCTCCAGTCTAGGGTAACAGAAGTGGCTTCCTCTGTCTGTGGTGGCTCAAGGATTTCTGTGATCCCTTAGCTTCAGTCCCTGGGGGTAAAACAAAGCATCAAGTACAATAAGAAGATCCCCAAGAGTTCAGCTGGTTGCTCCTTCGTCTGTATCCTCTCTCTACATCCCTAGTTGAATAGAGGTTTGGTTTTTTATATGTATAATTTAAGGGTGGCTTTTTTGTCTCCTCCGTAAATTAAATGAGGGCATAATGCCAGTACCTAACATAATGACAGCACATAAAAATCACATAATAAATATTTGTTGAGTGGATGACTTTAATTGTATTGTTCAGAGTTTTGTATACAAGTTATAGATCATAAATTTGAGTTGCCTATGGTTTCCTGTCACCTTCCTCAGAATTATTCTGTCTTCTGAATTCAATTTCACTTTTTCCATTGTTTTTTTTTTTTTTGTCATCAGGGGATCTATTTTTCACCCAGTTAATCCATTCATCAATTTACTAATTATTTCTTGTGATAGGTGCTGGCAGCATTGCCAGAAAAGGTGCAAGAGACCTGTCTTTCAGGAATGTGCAAGCAAGATTCAAGTAAAGACAATATATAATTCAATTACACAGAGAATGTCTGGATGCTATAGGAATCTGTTCACTCAAAGGCTGAAACAGAATTTGAATCACAGAGGAGGAGCTTGTGGAAGTGACATGACTTAGTCTACACTTCTAAAAGGGGGAGTGCATGGGATTGGAACAGGTTTTTTTCATCCATCATTCACTCACTAACTCATTCAGTAAGCATGTTTTGAGAGTCTGCCATGTGTCTAGAGATACAAAGATGAATAAAAGAGCTCATGATTTAGTGAGGAAGAAATGGACAGTAAACAAACCTCCCAAGATAGTTTGATAAGTTCCATCCAAGGGATTACAGAGCAGGTTTGCTTGACTGGTGGAAAGGTGATGAAGGACAGCTTCCCAGAGGAAAAAACCACTGAATTTATTGTTTAAAATGATTGGAAGTCAGTCTTAGGGAAAAACTGAGTAGAGTGCTCCAGACATAAGAAACTGCAGGTCTGGGGTGTCTGGGTGGCTCATTCATTTAAGGATCTGCCTTTGGCTTGGGTCATGATCTCAGGATCCTGGGATCAAACCCCACATCAGGCTCCCTGCTCAGGGGAAAGAGTCTGCTTCTCCCTTTCCCTCTGCTCCTCTCCCCACTCATGCTCTCTCTCTCTCTCTCTCTCTATATATATATATATGTATATATATATATAATAAAGAAACGAAATCTAAAACAAAACAAAACAAAACCAGGTTTGTTAAGGGGTAGGTAGTTGACGGGAACCTAGAGGAAGGGGAGACATGAGGGGCAAAAAAGGACAAGGACTGTAAGCACACAAGAGTAGTGAAGAGAGGAGCAAAGCTGTACATCAACAGGCTTTGTGTGCCAATGAGAGAGTTAGTGTACAACTGGGAGCCACTGGAAGAAACACTGCTTGGTAAACACTTGTTAGATGAATAATTCTGTGTTCCAGGAAGTTCGGGATGAAGACTCAAGTGAACTTGACATATTCTGGGGTTATTGGTCCCGGGCTCCTGTTTGAAAGTTCAGAAAGCCAATTTGAATAAGTAGCGGAGATGAGACTATAATGTAATTTGGTTGTTGTGGTGGCCTCTTAGCTGTGAAGCAATAGAGTGTTCTAGCACCACGTCTGCGATGGCCTAGATGAAGAACAGATGTGGAGCTTGAACACCAGATAGGTGACTGTGATTTACCTGCCACAGACCAAGTGCAGGGAAGAGCAACAGAAACAAACGACAGGACGGGTAGCAGTCTTCCCTAGAGGAAGAATTGACAGATTGAAGAGAAGGGGAACCTACATGTAGCTCTCAGCTTAGGTGAATGAGAGTGGGGTAGTCCCTGGGTGACCTAAGCTGACATGAGGTGGTTTGAGAAAGAGTCTAGTGAGTTGAGTTTGATGTATTGTGTTTTAGAAGCAAGGGAGCCAAAAAAGCGAGACGCCCCCTTTGGCCCTGGGTTGTATGTGGCAAAAATATTTGCAAGAAATTGAATCTGGAGGTATGGCTTAGGAATCATCAAATCATAGATGATTGCTTTAAGAGTAAGTAAACGCTTCTTCCTGTTCTTCAGGTCAGTTTTTAAAAGTTTTTCTAGCGTTCAATAGCTGCTTTAGGCTGGTGTTTGATTTACAGAGCAATACTTGGAAGTGTCCTTTCTGTGAGCGCTGCTATGTTATGTAAACCCCCTGGTGATAAATTGACACCTTTGGGAGCTGTGTCAAATGTTCGAGCCTCCAAAGCCCTCCCCAAGTGTCTGAGTGCCTCGGGGAACAACACTAGTTTAGTCATGGTGAGAGCTCTTAATAACTGGACCCCGTGCAGGTAGGGGAGTCCACCTGCCTCTTCTGGGAAAAAGAAAATCTTTGGTGGGGAGAGAGAGAAGCATGCCGAGGTTCCGTTTGGTGTCACTTATGGCAGTGAGACCCTCGCGTATTTGAGAACCTTATATGGATTACACACTGGATTAAACGCTGGGGATACAGCAAGTTCTTATGGGGCCTAGGCAAACAGGCACACACAGTGGGCACGGATGAGGACTCAAAGAGGGGTCTGTGCCAAAGGCTTTAGAAGCACCAAAGGAAGCAGAGGCCACCCTTGTCTGTGGAAGAGAGGTAGAAAAGTTAATCATTTGCTCTGAACCCTGAAGGCCAAGTGACATGTGCTTTAACAGTTGAATGAGATACTGTCTGCTGGTGCCAAATTCATATGTTGAGCATCCAGTCTTTTCTGGGCCCTGTTTGGGCACTGAGGGTGTAGCAGAGATGGGACAGTCACAGTTGCCGTCTTCCTGTTGCTTTGGTTGAAGTAGGATGAGAGGAGCAGGAAATATGTTAAGAAGTAGAACAATGCAGGAGTGCCTGGGTGGCTCAGTGGGCTAAGTAAGTGTCTGCCTTAGGCTCAGGTCATGATCCCAAGGTCCTGGGATCAATCCCCACATCAGGCTCCCCGCTCAGCGGGGAGTCTGTTTGTCCCTCTGCCTCTCCCCCTGCCCATGTGCTCACTCATGCACTCTCTCTCTCTCTCTCTCACTCTCTCTAAGTACATAAATGAATAAAATCTTAATAATAAAAAAAAAGTAGTAGAATAGTGTATTGGAGTGACCAGGGAGTTGCTTTAGCAAATGTAGTCAGCAAATGGCCTCTCTGAGGAGGTCCTATCTCAGTTAAGACCTAAATGAGAAGAAGAAGGCAGGTAGGAGAGAAGACTTACAAGCTGAAACAACAGTGAGTACAAAGGCCCAACCAGTACTGAACTTGGTATGTTTCAGGAGATGAAGAAGAAAGACAGCCATGGGGAGTGGCCAGAACCAGTTAAGTGGGTAAGACAGCAGCAGATGACGGAGCTGGGAGAGGGGTGGAGGACTGGCAGTGTATGTAGGAGCCTTAGAAGACATGGCATAGAAAAACTCTGTCATTGTACTCCAAATGTAATGGGAAGGCATTAAAGGAATTTGCACTGGGAATTGGCACCCTATGGAAAGATCCCAGGCTGGGGATCCAAAGCTGGGAGTCATTACTCCGTGAATAAGTTTTGAAGTCTTGAGATAAAGTATGTAGATAGAATAGAGGAAAGAGCTGAAAGCTTTGGACAGTCCAACATCTTTTTTTTTAAAGGTTTTATGTATTTATTTGTGAGAGAGCATGAGCAGTGGGAGAGGGAGAAGCAGACTCCCCACTGAGCACAGAGCCAGATGCGGGGGTCCCTCCCAGGACCTCAAGATGATAACCTAAAAACAAAGTCCGATGCCTAACCTGCGTAGCCGGCAAGGCGCCCCGGGCAGTCCCACATCTTACAAAGACTGCAGGGGTGGAGGTAGTGAAGACAGGAGGAAGGCAGGGAAGCAGGGGTACCTCGGCGGTCCAGATAAGACAGTGTTTTGAATTAGCTGTGGTCAGAGGTGTCGGAAGTGGTGAGACGTCAAGTAAGATGAAGACAGAACGGACCATTGGCTTTGGCTAATGTTGGGCATTGGTGACATTGATAAGATCTCTTAACATGGAATTGTGGAGGCAAAAGCCCAGTTAAATGGTGGGGGGTGGGGTGGGGGAGTTAGGAAATAGAGGTAACAAGCAGACCAACTCTTTCAAGGGGTTTTGCTAGAAAAGGGAGTGAGAAATGAGGCAATGACAACAACAACATCAAATAGGTTTGAGTCAAGGAAAGGTTTTGTTTGGCTTTTTTTTTTTAAAGATTTTATTTATTTATTTGACAGACAGAGATCACAAGTAGGCAGAGAGGCAGGCAGAGAGAGAGGGGAAGCAGGCTCCCTGCTGAGCAGAGAGCCCAATGCAGTGCTCGATCCCAGGACCCTGGGATCATGACCTGAGCTGAAGGCAGAGGCTTTAACGCACTGAGCCACCCAGGTGCCCCATTGGCTTTGTTTTTTTAAGGTGTCTACTGTGAAGGCATATTGTTGTTTCTAAGTGAATGATGGAGTAAGGAAGGAGTTAATGTTGGTGCTCCAGGGGAAAGAAGAGGAAATTGTAGGAGCAAAGCCCCTGAGTGGGTGGGAGGGGAGTCCAAGCTGAGTAAGGATGGGTGGGTAGTGAGTGTGGACAGAGGACCCTTGGATGTGGGCTCATGTGGGCTGTTTGAGCAAGAGTACACAGGAAGTCGTCTGGGGGAGGAAGTGATAATCACAGAGGAGGTGATAATTATGTTTGAAACTGAGATTCAGAGGTGTTGCCATCATTAGTGATGTCTAAGTTGGGTTTATCTATCATACATAGCATCTAGTCTCTATCTAAGCGTACATCATAAACTTGTCTAACGTTGACAACGTCATGATTGACACAATATTCATTCAGCACCGAAATGGTAGTTGCACTGCATACAAATTTCTAAAATTCATAATAGTCACAGAGGTTATGGTTTAGGATCATCAACACTTGGTATAAGAGTTCTGAGGGCATCACAAAGGTAGAACACTTGAGCTGGGGAGAAGAGCAGGTAAACAACAATGGGATACACCCTACACCCCTCTCAGAATGACTAACATCCAAAACACTGACACCAGTGTTCACTGGTGAGGGTGTGGAGCAACAGGAACTCTCATTTGTTGCTGTTGGGAACGCCGTATAGGACAGCCACTTGGGAAGACCCTGTGGAAGCCTCTTACAAAATTCAACATTGGATCCAGCAATCATACGTCTTAGTATTAACCCAAATGAGTTGAACACTTATGGCGACAGAAAAACCTGCATGTAGATATTTATACCTGCTTTATTCATAATTGCCCCAACTTTGAAGCAACCAATATGTCTTTCAAAAGGTGAATGGATAAACAAACTGTACTACATCCAGACAATGGAATATTATTCAGAGATAAAAAGAAATGAGCTAACAAGTCACCAAAACAGATGGAGGAAACCTGAAAACGCATCGCTAAGAGAAAGAAGCCCATCTGAAGAGGCTGTAGGCTATATGATCCCACCTACAGGACAGTCTAGAAAAGGCAAAACTTTGCAGACAGAAAATATTCAGTGGTTGCCAGGATCTTGTAGGGAGGGGGAGAGGAATGGGTAGGTAGAACATAGGGAATTTTTAGGGCAGTGAGACTAATCTATATAATACTCTAATGACCCGTGTCATTATTCATGTCAACACATAAAATATACAACACAAAGAATGAACGCTAATGTAAACTGGGGACTTTAGTTAATAATAATATACCAATATTGTTGCATCACGTGTAACAAATGCACCACACTAATAAAAGATACAAAAAATAGGGGAAACTGGGAGTGTGTGAAAACTGTACTTTTCTCAACTTTTCTGTAAACCTAACATTACTGTAAAACATAAGTAAAAGCTACTATTTTTTTTTTTTAAACAACACATTTGTTTTCTTGGAACATTGTAACTAATCAAAAATGAAAAAAAAAATGTTTGCTAGGTGGGCAAGGAGAAAAAAGAATAAAGTGTGTTTATTCCACGATGAGGGAACAAGCTTATGGGTACAAAAACCTAGAGGAAGAGTGGATATGGTATGCAGGTTTGCTGGGCGATCATGCTGTAAACGCTGGCAAGCGAATGATCTTACTTGCTTTATAAAATGCTCCCTGAGCTGAGGATGGGGAGTATGGATTACTGCCAGAGGAAGACCAGACCGAACAGACAAGTCAGGAAGCTATGGCTCTGGTCTAGAAGAAAATGAAGGGGATCTGAACTAAGGTTGGGGTAGGGAAGTAGAGGTGTCTTTGAGGTAGACTCTGATGGTAGACTTGAAAGAATTTGGTGGCTGATGGAATGTGTGAATAAACAAGCCAGGATTCTAGAATGCCACCATTCAGGGACGCCTGGGGGAGTCTGAGCAACTCATGTCTGACCCCACCTGACGGCTGAATGAGGAGCCCGGTTTTTCCAGCACAAAACACTTGCTCTCCTAGATTGTTTGCTTGACACTTTGAGAAGTAGCATTAACACTTTCAGGTCACTAGGGGGCTAATCATAGCCATTTTTATGACTGTAAAATTGAATTGCTGTTCTGAGAATAATCACTGCAGTTGGCACAGGGTTCTTTCTTGGAAGAGGATTTTGCTTTCTTATAAGGACAAAGCCATTTGCATTAAGACCATTCAATGAGGCCACTATCATCAAAAACATTATATATACAGCCTTTGCTCTCAGATTCTTAGCCACCCACCCCAGAGGTCCACGGAATGCTAAATCCCCTGTTCCTTCCAGAGGTTGTGTGTTAAACCAATGGACACATGAATGAATGACTAGAAGGATGTATGGATGGACATAGATAGATAGATAAATACAGATAGACAGAAATTAATAATAGCAGTTAGTCCTCTGTTTCCATAGACATGTTAACAATGTTAAAGGGTGATTATAAAATTAAAAAAAAAATTTAAAGACCATTTAGAAATATTTTTTAAGGATTTTATTTATTTATTTGACAGAGAGAGACAGTGAGAGAGGGAATACAAGGAGGGGAAGCGGGAGAAGCAGGCTTCCTGCTGAGCAGGAAGCCGGATGTGGGGCTCGATCCCAGGACGCTGGGATCATGACCTGAGCCGAAGGCAAACGCCTAACAACTGAGCCACCCAGATGCCCCAGGACCATTTAGAAATATTTTTAAAGGAAAATGATTTATTAAAAGTGAACTTTGATTTTTTTTTTTAAAGATTTTATTTATTTACTTGAGAGAGAGTGAGCATGAGTGGAGGGAAGGGCAGAGGGAGATGGAGAAGCAGACTCCCCATCTAGCGGGGAGCCCCACTCTGGCCTTGATCCAGGATCCTGAGATCATGACCTGAGCCAAAGTCAGATGCTTAACTGACTGAGCCATCCAGGAGCCCCTGAACTTACATTTATTAATCATCAGCTATGTGCAAGGTACTGTTTTAGACACTTACATACACTACTAGACTCACAGTTTTTGGCTGCACCAATTTACATTCCCACCAACAGTGTAAAAGCATTTCCTCTCTCCACACCCTTACCAACACTTGTTATCTCTTGTCTTTTGGAGGGTAGCCATTCCAACAGGCATGGGGTGATAGCTCATTCTGGCTCTGATTTGCATTTTCGGTGGTTAGTGAACACCTTTTCATGCACCTGTTGGCCATTTAGGTGTCTTCTCTGGAAATACTGTATTATATACTTGAAAGTTGCTGAGAGACTAAATCCTAAATGTTCTCACCACAAAAAAGAAATGGTAATTATGTGATGTGATCAGGGGATGGGGTTAAGATACGGTAGTCATCATTTTGCAATGCTGTGGGGGGGAAGACTCCTGGGAGCAGAGATGGAAGATTTGCACCTTTGTGTCCCCAGTGGCTACGGGGAAGGTAGCTAGTGCTCTAAAAACTGTTTGTTGAAGACTGCGCACAATATTTCATTAACTCCAGAAAACTCTCTGGGAGGTGATTTTACTCTTCCCATTTAACAGCCGTAGATACTGAGACATAATTTAAACAATCTGCTGAAGGGTGGTGCAGCTTGGACATAGTGGGAAAACTCGGAATGGGATACAAGCCCACGTGATCCGGAAGCATTGTTCTCTTTCTCCAACACGGCCCTTTGAAAGTACAGTAATCCCCCTGAACGCTTCCGCACAGTTCCCTAGTTACAGACCAAGTTGCTCTTTCACGTCCTGGAGAAGCCTCATCAATTTTTGGCTGCTAATTTGTCTGTGCTGATTCTGACGTTTCATGTCTCCATCTGGAGCTGCTGTTGGAAAGGCCCCAGCAGAGAGCCTGAGCTGGGGCGGGGGGGGAGCCCAGCCCACCCGCTTCATGAAATGAACAAGATAGTGACTTTACTGACCCCAGCCTTGGTCCACAAGCCCAGATGTGCACCCTCCGCCGAACACACCGTCATTCCTCACCCACGGGCCACCAGACTGTGTTCAGATATCCATGAAAGTGGTTCCCATTGATTCAGTGTGGTCCTATTACACGGCAGAAGAGTGACATGGAGTAGAGGAATGGCATTCAGAGGCAGAATTGTTGAGTAATAGAAGATAAATCATGCCAGTTGGCCCTTTAGGTGTTTGGTCAGACCCCCTCAGAAGACTGGTGAAAGAACAAAATCATTTTCAGACACTTGCACCTCTGTGAATTGCTACTCGAGGTTATTAGCATTGTCCTAGCAGAACAGAAAGTATCCTCTCCAGAAAGCGCCCAAGCTTCATTTAGCTACTGATAGTGTAGAAATTTTGTCTTTAAAAAGAAAGTCATACATATAGCAACACCATCCCCTTTTGAGAAAAGGAAAGATTCCTAGTGTGTGCGCTATAACGTCCCATGCAATTTCAGTCACTTCTAGGGTGGTCTTTTATTTTTTTCCTCCTTTACTCCGTGTAAAACTGAGATTCAATCCCCCACCCCTGCCCATGTCATCGATGTCTTTAGTAAGCTGGAACCAGACTCTGATTGCAGACCTTTGTTGCCATAAAGAGACAACAAAATGTGGTTGAAGAAGAAGGAAGAGCCTTAACTATGAATTCTTTTCCTCCGATGGCTAGTTTTTGTTGTTTTTTGTTTTTTTGTTTTTTTTTCTCTTATACCTTTCCAAAAAGGTGGCAAAGTGACATCCACTTACAGGGTATTTAATTGCAACTTTCAGAAGACTGAAACAGTAATGCCTCACCGAATTCTCTGTCACAATTCAAAATGTTTGGAAAAGCAGAAGATGAAGTGTACTGTCAGCAGAGGGGGAAGAAATTGGAATTTCGAGTAATCCGTGGGGTCTACTGATTACACTCTGTAACAAAGAGGATAGACCAGCCTGTGATTTTGGTCTCTGATTTCCATTCAGCTGGGGTCTTTTCATTACAAACAGGGTTTCTGTCTGGGCAGGCACAGGATTGGTGGTCTAGGAGAGCAAAAGGCACTTTGTTCTTTTATAATGTGGTGATGTCAGAGGCAAGTAATTTGATTCTAATCCGTACCTACAGCAATGCAAAGGCAGGTTAAGGACCTCAGCCGAAAAACCTTCTTCAACCACCTATATGGACACGCCTGCATCACTGTCTATGTAGAAAAGTTTATTTATAAAGGAACACACGAGATAGTTACGTGAGTAAGGGAAGTGGATAACCCAGTCATTAGATAAGAATTTACCTGATTAGCTTCGTTTTTACACAGAGTTACGAAGCATAAGCAGTCAGAATTCCCAATCTGTCTCAGTCAGCTTTTTAAAATTTACTGGAATTTGGGGTGACTGGCAGGCTCAGTCGGTTAAGCCTCTGACTTTGGCTCAGGTCATGATCTCAGGGTGTGGGATCGAATCCTGCTTTGGGCTCTCTGCTCAGCAGAGAGCCTACTTTCCCCTCTTTCTGCGTACTTGTGGGGTGTGTGTGTGTGTGTGTGTGTGTGTGTGAAATAAATAAATAAATCTTTGAAAAAATCATGATGATAAAATAAAATTCCGTAGAATTAGTTACTGGCGTTTGGGAAGAATAAACTCGAGGCCAGAATGTGCATTACTCGCATAACTCACATAACTGAAGTCCAGGAGCCATGCCGGGTTAGGAACTGTTCAGCTGTGTGACAATGCCAAGAACTCTGGTGCTTCTTACCTGTCTGTCCTCAGTGTTGGGTCACCCAGAAGCCAGCATCTAAAAAGGCTAAGAGAAACAGCTGGAACAATGTGCTCCCTTGTTCACACCAACACAGGGATAGGGGAGGGGCAGAGGTGCAGGGAACAAGTAGCAAATAAACCTGATATCCAATAAACCTATAAAAAAAGATGTGTAAAAACTATGATCTTTTCTTCTGTGGCATTTTGTGAGAAATATACATCCTAAGGATAAGGAGAACCTTAAGAAACCCTCTGGGCAGCCCTCCAAAACAACACAAATACATCACCCCAGATAGATTTAAAAACATCCCATTTTATAAGGCTGAATTCCATAATCACTTTTAAAAAGAGAACTCGATGATACAGATTCCTTTTCCAGGACTTCGATTTTCCAAAAGTAGAAGGCGTTCCTTTAAAACACCAGGTTCCCCAGGACATTTGGGTGGCATTTAAGATGGTACCATAGGATTGATGTTGTCATTAGGAATTTTTGGACTGAGGACTTTGGTACACAACCCACATAATCGAGCTCTTCACACTTCCATTATCCCTTCCTTATTTGTAAACATACCTGTTACCTCTTCTAGGTGGCAGAGACCATGTTCTAGGTGGCAGGTGCCCCTTCTAGGGGCAGAGACCATGTTTTTGAATATATTCATCCCTCTGTCCCCCACAGTGCTTTTACATTATAGGTCCCCAAGGAGTAATTATTGAACATAAAATGCGTATTTCAGGACTCCTGTGTGGCTCAGTCAGTTAAGCATCTGCCTTTAGCTCGGGTCATGATCCCAGGGTCCTGGGATGGAGTCCTGCATCGGGCTCCTTGCTCAGCTGGGAGTCTGCTTCTCCCTCTGCCCCTCCCCCTGCTTGTGATCTCTCTCTCTCTCTCTCTCTCTCTCACTCTCAAATAAATAAATGAAATCTTTGAAAAATACATATTTCAGATTGAGACTAGTAAATATATGAATTATCTATATGAGACTAGTAAATATATGAATATATATATTCATATAAATATATGAAGACATGATACTTCCTCACTGTTAGCTGGTTTTTCCAAGTGTCCATGAACTTGAGCTCAAGCCCTCTGAGTCTAGGAGGATGTGGGAGCATTAGCCTGGATTTTACAAAGTGCTATGTCTTTTGAGACCATGCTGTCACCCACGAGCTGAGTGACTTTAGAAAAAGCTTTTGACCTTGCTCAGTCTTCCATCAGTTATCAAATGGAATTAATCCTGCTTGACCAATTTCCCTTGTCAAATTGTTGGGAGAATCAAATGAGATCACAGATATGAAAGTGCTCTGAAGGCGTGGCGTGAATCACGTGGCCTCAATATTATTATTGAAATGGGTCAGGGGCCCGGAATATGAAGGGTCCCTGTCACCCCATAGTTTTCAGTAATAAATCACCCCTGATGGCAGACCCACAAACTCCGCAAGGCACTGAGAAAGAACACTAAGACTGGAGCTGGCCTGAGAACCCCAAGTATGTCAGGGGAACGGCTGGATGAGGGCACACAGGTCGTCCATACTCAGCCTGCCCTGATTTCAGTGGTGAGTCCTGGACCCCTGACCAATGGATTTCAAGACCAAAAAGGACCAGAACCTGGATAACAGCCATATGTCATCACCAGGGAATCTTCAGCTGCTGCCAACACAATTACCTGATGTCTCATGTGATCTTTTATTTGTATCATTTCTAGAGGTTTCTGGGGAAGGTTGTGAGCCTGTATATTTTGGTAATGGGCCTATTCATTGGAGCATGGAAACCAATAACTCTTAATGATCAAAAGAAATCTTCATCGCCTTTAAGTCTATTCAAAAATCATTTTTATCATAAGCTTTCTACAGAGTTTTTCATTCTGGTAAAAGTCTACTCAGTTTGGAAGCTTTATACGCTGGTTCCTTTTATTGTCATGGAAGGCTGCCTAGGACATTCTCCGTATGTTTTAGTGAAATATTGTTTCTTACACTGGTCAGCTATTGGAATCCTTGACATACTCCTTTGACAAAACCAGAAGGAAAAGAAAGATGCTCACTTGCAAAGTTACATGTTAAAATCTGGAATGAGATTTTTCAGGACGATTGGAGCAAATCACTCAACCTTCTCTGAGTGTGCGTCGTGGTGGTAAATCTTGCCAAGTGCTTGGCAATCCCTGCTGCCTCTCACATGCTGAAACATGGTTTGGGAATATATTTCCCTGAGAGCTTTTGCCATAAAGTCAGAATAGTTTCAGCTGCCTGCTAAGTAGAGTCTTACAAAGAGATAGTCATTATTCGTGACTCACAGTGCTGCCCACCAGGGATCTCTTTCACACATAGGTGCTTGTAGGCCTGATCGTCTGAGAGGAAAGTTTTGGGAGAAGAGAGAGGAAGGACGGAAGGGAGGGAGGGTGGGAGGCAAGGGAGGGGAGGGGAGGGAGGCAGGCAGAAAGGGAAAGAACAAACAGAGGGAGGGAGGGAGGGAGGAGGGAGGGAGAACTGTCCTGGCAATGCTGTGCCCTGGTTCATAAAATGAACAGGGAGGGTATATCTGTTAAGCACAGGGACAACTCTGGCCTGTGTGAATATAACACATAGTAGGGAGTCATATTTGATCATCATAATCGTACTCGGAGAATAAAAATTCAACTTCGTAGAGTGTCATCTGTAAAACCTACTGTATTACATTTTCACCCAGCAGAGAAACCGAGTACTTATGGAAGGCCTTGCATTTCAAATGACTTTTCAATATTTTTGCGTGGACAAAACGACTATTGCTAGAGTTTACAGATGCGTAACTTGAGTTATACATTTTTAATTGACTCCTGGGGCAGTGTGACTCTCATTTATCTTCCACGATTTAACACATTTAATCTATTTTGCTTTTGACGTGGGCAGAAAGTTCACCAGCCTCTGTTTTTTACATTACTTAGGCTTGGTGGTGAGAGCTGCCTCTGGGGCATGACGATGAGAATGTTCTTGCTGAGCCCTCTGCCTCCAATGTTGAAAAAGTAAAAAGTGAAGAATCATTTTATTTTATTTTATTTTATTTTTTAAAGATTTTATTTATTTATTTGACGGACAGAGATCACAAGTAGGCAGAGAGGCAGGCAGAGAGAGAGAGGAGGAAGCAGGCTCCCTGCGGAGCAGAGAGCCCGACGTGGGGCTCGATCCCAGGACCCTGGGATCATGACCTGAGCCGAAGGCAGAGGCTTTAACCCACTGAGCCACCCAGGTGCCCCTGAAGAATCATTTTAAATGGAATTTAAACAGATGAGTGTTGACTGGGAGCAGAGTGCAAGTTTTAGGCTTTTATTTCTTCTAATTATTCTTGCAGGTGATTATTCATTGTCTCAAGTTATTGGATTTCTGAGTCTAGTTGATTTCAGGGTCAGAAGACAACTTGGCATTTTTTTCTCCCTTTATTTCTGGGAGAAGAGTTTTAAGAAAAAAAACAAAACATGTAAATCCTTAGAAAGAAGATAGTCGTACTTTTTATTTTGCACCAGTCATTCAAATACTCAAGAATTTTTAACCAAAAGGGTTCCTAGAGCACCCATGTCTTTGCTTTTTTAATTCCTTACTGCCTTATTAACATTTCCAGGCTTTTCATTTGATGAGTACGATTTATATTTTACATGTGTGCTTAGGTTTCCTTTTCTGGATGCACCATGGAATTATTTCATTGCTGTTTGTCTTATTTGAGTTTCCATATCTTTGGCAGTTTACTTTTCCCTACATTGCTTTCATCCATCCCATTCTAGGTCCTGAGAATGGAAAGAAAGTTCCTCCCTTTGAGGAACTCACAAATAGTTTTCAGGCGGTTTGATAGAAATGAGCGGTTTCAGGCGGTTTGATAAAAATTCTTCTTCTCGAAGAAGAAGAATGTAGTTTAGACCGGGGACGGGGTAGATATGTTTACATTCTCCTGGAAGGCAAGAACTGGATGAACATAACTGCACATCTGGTAAATATGCTGAATACGGATACATTATGAGACTTCCTAACTATTGCATATTGACCATTATGTTCATTGTCAAGTTTCTCTTTCCAAATCTGTGTAAGTCTAATGAATTGATCTTTATTTAAAACTTCCCTATACTCCCTTTCATCTTGAGAAAGTAATTAGGATACTTTAAGTATCTAAGATGACCCATCTTTCTCTTTTAGTAGCTGCATCCTGAGACATGCTTCCCCAGGGATTTTAATTTTATTATGTGCAAAGAACAAACCCTACCTGTTGTGTGATTAATACAAGAGTACGCAGGATTTTTAATAGCTCTGTTGATGGGATAATGAATAATGTTTGTTTCTAACCAACAGGATATCTACCTAATTTATCCTAATTTACTAGCAATCTAAGATCCTTACTATGACTCAAAATTAAAATAACATGCTGTTAGAAGTAGGAAAACAAAGCAGGATAAATAATTCCTTCACCAATCCAGAGCTGCATTCCTGATCCCTGTTGTGAAAACCTAAGGGAACTGATGTTAGTTTAGCATTTATTATATATCAGCACATCATGCCCAGTGCTGCCAATATCGTGATTGATGTGACATGTCTTCACCACCAGGGAAGTGAAGCTCGTTCAATGCAAGGGTGTTAAGGAGGACAGACATAATAATTAGATATGTGATCAGTGAGACAAGTGAATCATAAAAAGGAAGGACTTTGAGCGTGGTCTCTGAGAAGGTGTCATAAAGGAACAGACATTTGCATCTGGCCTTGAAGGATTTTACAAGAATTTTAAGAAACAGGGAATAAAGGGGATTCTATGAAGTGGGAATCCCAGTCAAAGGCAAAAGGGCATTGAAGTACATGTCCCATGTTGGACGAAGTAGACTGGTTGCTTCCTGAGAGAAGGGAGCCCATGTTGCTCACCACCGTATATCCAGTTTGTCTAAAACAAGGCATGTTGTAAAGCACCGGGTTATGTGTGTTGAAATAATGTACTCTGATTGTGATTAAAACTTCGGGTATGGGGGCATCTGGGTGGCTCAGTCGGTTAAGCAGCTGCCTTCGGCTCAGGTCATGATCTCAGGGTCCTAGGATTGAGCCTGCTTCTCCCGCTCCCTCTGCTGTTTCCCCTGCTTGTGCGCTCTCTCGCTCTCCCTCTCGCTCTCTCTCAAATAAATAAGTAAAATCTTAAGAGGAAGAACTTCAGGTAAAGACTGGGTAAAAACTAGAAGCTGAGAGTAGCAGTGGACAGGCTGTATCAATACTAAAGAATCTCACATGTTAATCCTGAAGAGTGTGGGCTTTGTCTTGTAAGTCAGCACTTCCCAAAGTACGTTCCTTGAAATATCAAGTCTAAAGGATGTTAATAAGCATTGCTCAACAAAAGGATCTTATTGTCACATAAGCTTGGGACACACAGATTTAAACAAAATTAAACCAGCTTCTTTGCTTTCATTTCACTCAGAAAGCTCTACCTACCGTGTTCTTCAGACTTCTGGGATCCTGGACCCTCTCTTTTTAAGGCAAGCTCATTGCAGGACCGATGTTCTCCATGACACATTTCATTAGATTTGCTTTAAGCAGTGGACAGTCCCTGAAGTCCTCTCAGCAGGGGACTGACATCATGTGAATTTCCTACTAGGAGAGTCTCCGGTCTTCTAAAGAATGGACTGAGATAAGGCAAAACTAGAGGCAGGGAAACCAGGCTGAAGACTGGCACAAGATGATTTAGGGAGGAGATCCTGAGAGCCTGACCCCAAGAAGAGAGAAGAAAGAACTGAGAGATACAACTGACCCTTCAGAGGTAGAATTGTCAGGGCTGCTGTTAGAATGACACAGGTGGTGTCCTGCTCAGGGACACTTGGCCGAGGCGGTCACGGAGCACCACCGAAGCCCACCCACACTTTGTTCCTAAGTCCTGCATCCTGGTGCAGAGCTGCCCCCCATCTTCACCTATTTCTGATTCACCCCTGGCAATGTGCCTCGTTAATGACTGATGAGATGTGGGAGGAGGGCCAGAGAAGTGTTCAAGATGACTCATATTTGTTGTCTAGGTGACTGTAGGGCTAAAGATGCCTTCAGTTGGTTTTTTCTTTTCTTTTCTTTTCTTTTCTTTTTTTTTTTTTTTTGGAAAGTTCTTTAGATTTTTATAAAATCATAGTGCCTGAAATCCTCATACCCGGAGTAGGAACGATGTATGTTCGACTCCCCTTGCTCTGGTCTCTGCCAAGAGCTACAGTTTTATCTCTGAAACATTAAAACATACATCCTATCCATACAGAAAGATTTTTACCAAGACCTTGAACCAAGGGTTACGAGCTCAAATGTCTGCAGAGCCCACTCTGGCATCGTAAGTGAGTGAGGGATATCAGGCAGTGTTTGCGTATGAAGCTTACAGGAATGTACTTCGCTTACGAAAGAAATGTGCTTTCTTCCATTTGTCTTTGAATATGCAGAATTCTCCATCTATCTTTTATAACCATATTTGATAAGAATATGGGCAGTGAGAAGTATTTCTGCATTTGAAGAAAAATTTCTGAACAATGTTATTGAGTGACATTGACGTGGCTGAAACATTAAGAACCGAGGAGAGAGGGATGGGCCGGTCCTTCTGAGTTTTCAGGAGAAGCTGAGAATTGGAATTTTTATATGAAACCTCTCTAGTTACGAATGTTGGCAGAAATTTTTGTACTACCCTGCATAGGCCTAGGAAAATCCTATTTCTGGGCCACCAATTTTTTCATGACTTTTACCGTAGTCTATATGTGCTCTCATATGTATCCTTGGGCTTAATTTCTTTTTAAGTGGATTGATTTAAAATTCATATTTTTAGGTAGATAAGGTGTTAAAGGACCTGCTGAGTTGTCATACAAACCCATGCTGAATTACCAAGCGAGAGGAGCAAAGCTTTCTCCTGAGCTAGTAATTAGAACAATGTCTTTATTTTTTTTGTATTAAGTCTTGATTGTGGGAAGAATGACCAAAAATCTGGTGTCTGGTGGAAGTGTTAGCATTGAAATCCAAAAAAACATCATCAGTGGAGCTAAAGGCGTGAGAGTCTGCAGGATAGAAGTAACATAAAGTGTGAGGTCCGGTGCTGGGAAGTAGGGAGGCTACCAATATACACTTCACATAGTAATTCATACCTGGTGGATTCAGTTTCACAGAGAAGGGGATGTGGAATAGTATACGGACGAAGGCCTTAATGGCAGGGGAATTACGAAATGGTACAGGGGGATTGAGTCCTGGAGCTAATATGATGTCACATCTTAGTTCGTAGCAGAACTTTCTTAATGGCCCACATGTGGGCACATAGATTGGACCCATCTGTTTGAAAGGGGGAGTTAGCACATGTGTGGTAATCACCATCATTCTAAAGAAACTTGGAGGAGGTGTTTAGTTCCTGCTGATCGGGAAGATTAGAATCAAGCAAGTTTTATGAATAGAAAATGATGAGCAGATGAGCCTGGAAGGAAATGGAAATGTGATGAGATTAGTAGCTGATGTGTACCTCTCTGCAGGGAAAAAAAGCTTTAAGAGATGTCAGGCTGGGAAATACTTTATTTCCTGAAGTGCCAAGAAGAGATTTGGACAAAGCTTTATAATCTTAGCAGCCACTGCCAAAGCGAATTGGTCAAGGATCTTTCTAAAAAAGCTGCCATTTAGAAATCTCTGGGTCTAAACATGGCAGTGAAAAGGTACCTTCATTGTCCTGAGATGCAAGGTTCCCACATGCATCCAACCAACAAGTGTTTTTTGAGGACCCACTGTGTGCCAGTGTGGGCCAGCCCCTGGAGTGGCTCACAGACTTATGGGAACCCACGCCCTGCAGAAGACAGACCACACGTGCTCACGAGAGGTCTCCGGGTGGATTGTGAGCAGATTTGTCCTGGGGGCCCCCCAGTAATGTGACATCTTGGGGCAAAGAGAGAGCGTGCAAAAATGAATGGCATGATTCAGTGACCCCAAGACCTAGGTTCCAGGGATCATGGCGCCCTTCTGGTTTGTGCCTTTAACTTTTCAGGGCAAACTTTCTAGAAGATAGTTTAGAGTAAACTCTCATCAGATTAACATCATCTGATCCCTGAAAGATAGCTAACCTGACCACTCAGTGAATAGATTTTCTTGTTTCCATGCCTCTGTAACATGTGGAAGGGAACACACCCCATTCTCTTCAGAAAGCTGCCTGGTGCCTCCTAGATTCACCTCTTCGCAGGACATTACCTATGTGCCCGCCTTTCCTACATCCTTCCTCCCTATCTTTTCTTACCTCCCTCACTCTGTACTTTCTTTTCTCTCCTTTCCTGTTTCCTTCCTCTCATCTCTTCCTTCTTCCCTTGTTTCCTTTCCTTCCTCATTCCCTCCTTTTTCTTATTTCAAAGGAAGACTTTTCCCGTAAAAAATAAACCATTCCACGAAGATATTCAGCTGAATACACCTCCTGAAGTACCTAACTTACTGGAAACTGGAAAGCGCAGGGACACGAATCTTCCACAGTCCAGAGAATATGTATGTCCCTCAACTGTACCTAGGCAGGATGGTGAGTGACTAGAGCGCCTCCAGATGATTTCTTAATGCCAACTGATAGGTCAAATCAGAGAAATCACACGTAATAAAACCGAGGGCAGATGGTATAAAGCGGGCTTTTTATTTCTTTCCCTCCATGGAAAATATGGGAGATAGTACAGGTTAATTTTAGCTCAATGATTTTTACCTTTCAGAAGGTTTATCTTCAAGAGCTGTTCCTCCTTCAAGACCTACCCTTAATTTAGTGTTTGTACATAGTTTCCTCTCCAGAAATGGAAGGAAACACTTGTCTTCCCAACAGGGCAGTCATCTGAGCCCACTAGCAGACAGGTCTGGATTCTGACCCCCACATTACTACTCAATGCCGGGGTATACTTGGAGGAGGTCATTTCTCTGTTTCTCCCCGGGTAGGGATGAGATAGAGTTGTTTTCAACTTCTCTACTATCTTGAGAAGATTAAGTTTTTAATGTTTGGGAAACATTCTGAAGATGCAAGTAAACAGAGCCTCTCCTCTAAACACATCTCTTCTTTTTTAAAAGCATGTAGCATTTCGAAAAATACCGAAATTAAAACCTCTGCAATATTGAAATCACACAGCTGAGAAGTTCTGAACACGAGGCATCACTTGAAGCTCAAAAGGCAGCTTGGAATTCTGGAGCCAATGTCTTGGAAAAATTAAGGTTATTGCCAGTAATACGATGTTGGTCTAAGAAGCTCATCTGTCTAGACCTGTTTCCTCATCTGTAAAGCGGGCAGAATGAACCAGAATGATGTCTAAATTCCCACTTACTCGTGAGTTCTCTTAGTGTCTAGTGACTCTGTGCTTTGCTGAGTGTAAGGGTAAAGAAAGCCAGTTTTCCCTTGCTCTGAGGTTCTTCAGTGCATAAGAGAATGTTATAGGGAAAAGAAAATACTCAATAGCGGGTCCCCTTCCATCTGTTTGCCTACCCTTGATGATCAAGAATAGAGACATAGAGGGTAAGAGCATTGCTATCCACAACTGGTCTTGTGAGAAAAGAGTGAAAATAAATAGATATCCTCACTGGAATTAATTGTAACGGCCATAGCATCTAAAATCCTATGCATAGAGAATGTGTCCTTTGGACCCAGTGACCGCCCTAGGCATATTGCTTTAAAATGTCATCAGAGCCAAGAGAAGGGTAACATTATTAGTAATTGATTACAGGCTTCATAACCTTTGTCCCATTATGTTGCACACAGAAGATGATAATATTTGTACAAGACTCTCAAGTAAAAAGAAAGGATAACCCCAGCCAGAGATGACCAGCCCCGGGGGTCCAGCTCTATGAGGTCACATTCATCTACCCAAGAGTTAGGAAGTTCAGTGTCACAGGATATCTGAAACCTACTTGTCACGTGGTTGGAAGCTCTGCCTTGGTCTAAATGGCTTTATCTTTAGATTTCTTCCTCGCACAAATCTATGAGCTAGTTCCTGAGACATTTCATAATGAGATGGAGGAGGGAAACATAAATCCCCTTTGAGCTTTGTCTTCTGCCTTAGAAGAATTTCAGGGGCAAAAAATAGCTCCTAGAAATCAGGAGACTCAGAATAAGGACACAAAGTATTCGGGAAGAAGGGGCATTGCCAGGACAGGGAGAAAGTATGTGGCAGCCACGTGTGAACATGGAGATACTTGGTATTTGGGGTGTGATCAGCCTAGACTGTGGCAGATGGACTGGTAGGATAAGGGCTCTGTTTCGGAAGTGCTGAGGCCACCTGCATTGCAAAGAGTAAACCGTTGAGGTCTTGCTAGGATGTGCTGAGGCCATTGGAAGGGTGGATTGGAACGCATTCAGAGGCAGGAGTGTGGCCACACCCTCGAGTTGGTGCAAGCATTTAGGGGACAGGCAGCAGAGGGTCGTGGTTGGGGGCACAGACCCTGGACCAGGTGGAATCCACTTTTCTTCACCTTTCCCTGCCTGTCTATAACCTGTAGTTGGGGGATCATCCCCCCACCTTCCTTTCCCTGGGACGTGAGGACAAATGGCTTAGTGTCTGTAAGCACTTGGAAGAGTGCCTGCCCAGAGGAACATCACTGAGTGCAGGATAAATAAGAGGTAACAGGGAAGCTGAAGCCCTCCCCACCCCCTCCCCTCCTGCCTGGGCTCCTTTATCAGGGAGGAGGGGAGAGCAGATTTTGAGCGGGAACTGAGGGCTCAGAACTGTAAGAAAATAGCAGGAGACAGAACTGCTCTGAAGGTTTGCGTCTCAAGTCAGACAACCGAAGGAAGTCGCAGCTGCCGCCCAAGACCTGGTGGCAGTTTTTCAGCAGTTGAAGAGAAAAGGAAAGGTGCCAAAAGACGAGGGCCCATCCAAGATGGTCCCAGTTTTCAAAGGAGGGAAAAGCTGGATTCTAGAAGCAGCGCTCCAAGCTCGGTGTTGATCTGGAGCCATGTTTGGGGAGGGAGTTTCGAACAGATGGTTAACAGATGCTTCCGCGGAGACTCCGCAGGGTCGGGAAAAGAGCATGAGCTGTGACGCCAAACTGACTTGGGTGCGAATCTGCGTTTTGTCACTTCCTGGCTGAGTGGCCTTGCAAAAATTCCTTACTTAACTTCTGAGCCCCACTGTCTGTCTTACTAGCTGTAGAATCCAAGTGGCGATGTCTACCAGGTTCCTGTAAAAAGTAGGGACAACGTAAATCACCACACAAAGGACCGAGCAAAGCAGGCATGCTGTTAAGTGAGAGCCCTGTAACCAAAGACGCGGCAGAATGTGAGGTTTACAACAGAGGTCAGCAATTTTTTTATGTAGAGAGCCAAATAGCAACTATTCCGGCTTTGGGACCCATATTTTCTCTGCCTCAACCTTTGGACTCTTGTATTTATAGCAGGAGACCAGCTCTAGGTTACATGTTAATGAGTGCGTGGCTGCATCCCAATAAAACTTTATTTACAAAAACAGGCGGCCAGGTTTTGGCCTCAGGGCTATAGTTTGCCAAATCCCTGGTTTAAAACCGAACTGCCAGGGTTAAAACAATCTCTTCCACTTAAGAGCACTGTGACCCAGGAAAAGTTCTTAAATTAAAGTTCTTTATCAAATAGGTGTAATCTATCTCATGAGACTGTTTGAATAATCAAAGGAATGAAAGGAGCCCAGCCACCGTGTTGCAAGGAAGCATAGGCTCAGCCCCAGCTGTGGCGCCAGCAGTGGCTACTGTCAACCAATAGACATGTCCAGTGACCTACAGACCCAGCTCCCTGGGACTGCAGTTGCTTATGAGATACCCCAAGTAAGAACATCCTCGTTCAGCCCCAGAAGCCAGGAGAGATAAATAAATCATTATGGGTTATTTAAGCCCCTGAGTTTTGGGTTACACAGCTGCAGATTACCAGGATAAGGTGCAAGAGAAATTTGACTTTTTCTGTATAGTTACAAAAGGTAGACCTGGTCTCTGGGAAGCGACAGGCAGTCTGGGCTAACGACAGGCAGGTAGATTCAGGTTCAGTATTAAAAAGAGCTTTGGGAACAATGAACTTGTCAAACAACCAATGGGCTGCTTCCTAAGGCAGTGAGTGTGTCTTATTGAAAGCATGTAAACGGAGGCCAGTTCATGGCAGGTCCAGAATATTATAGAAGATTTGGGGCATGCAAGAAGGGTGAATTTAGTATGAATCCAGAATTTGTGTTGGGTGGTTTGTTGGTTGGTGTTATCTCCCAATTTCCCTCGAAAAGAGTTTTGTAACTACAAGGCACTGGATGAAAATTTCATTTGTTTAATGAATATTTGTTGAATACTTGCTGCACCTGCTGTCATAGGTGCCAGGAATTCATGGGTGAACAAAATAGACGAATGCCAATGCACAACGGAGCTCATCTTCTAATAAAGGAAGACATGCAATAAATAAGATTGTGAGTTAAATATATGTCTGATAATGAGAAAATATCAAGGGTAAAATACAAAGTATAGGAAGGGGGATATGTAATCCCTGAAGAGAGGTTTACAATGCCAAGTGTAATGGCCTGGAAATAGCCATTTATGATTAATTAATAGTTAAGGAGAATGTCAGAATTGAACTCTCCATTTTAGAAATATTTAATATATTTTCAGATACTTTCAATAATCCCTGGGGACAAGGCAGTGGACAAGACCCAAGGTCTCCACACTCAGGCAACATGAATGCTTCTATTCTATTGTAGGGAGAGAGACCATAAATACAAATACATCAGGAAATTTCAGTGAGTAAGAAGCGTGGCCTCCACCAGCTGCCATGAATCCAGAATTCTCCATGTCCATCCATTTTTGGTCTTATAAAGCTTTTGCATCTTCCGGAGATAGACATATAAACGTATTCCTCTTTGTGGTTTTATCGTTATAATCCACTGGGTTGTATTGATTTCCTCTGGTTCTACCTGATAATCACAGATCCCAGGGACACCACAGGAAAATGAAATGGACTGTACTGTACTTTCAGTGGAACTGCTTGCGTTGTGGTTCCTTTTGTTAGGTGCTCGCCGTAACCACCTAAAGAAATGAGTCTTTCAGGCTTTGATTAATTGCCAAACCACTGATTATTGATCATTGATGAGAACAGAAAATCCAGGTTAGGATGGCTTGGTATTCCCCTGTCGCATTGTGGCAGAGCAAGAAGGGAGAGTTTTCTAAACAATAGAATTCATCGTTAATGAAAAATGGCTCAGTGGGGAGATGGTGGGGATTTATCTGTTAGTTTTGCTTTGATCCCCGTTGCTGCTATTCCTTTTCCATAGAGACTGATTCCAGCTAGTGGGCTGAGCCCTAAGGCAACATGGAAAAATGAAGTCTAAAAAGCTGATGGAATCATTGATGATTGATATTCCAGGTACAAACAGAGCTGGACACATGAGTGGGTCTAGAGAAATAAAAAATGGAAATGAAGACTCTGAGGTCAGAAATGACGTAGTCATTGAGCAAGCATTTTTTGAGAGTACACGAGGTTATAGCAAGGATGAAGAAGTCAAGGTCCCTGCCTCTGAGTAGCTTATAGCCTGTTGAAAGAGCCAAAACACATGAATAGATCACTTCAGTAGATTATAGATAAGTGCCCGCAATGACCAGCACAGTTTGGGAAGTGGCTAGAAATCACTATGAGTAATCATGGGATTGGTGATGTTCTCGTGATGTCAGGTGGGTATGAAAGTTGTACTAGCTCTGTCTAACCCCCATTCCTAGATTCATAAAGCAAGGAGCACTTAGGGATTGTATGTTATCCGTCTCTTAATTTTTTTTACAGATGAAGAAACAGGGACTTTTCAGTGTCTGAATGTTTCCTCCACTTATTATCATAGGGAAGAGTTTTAGATAAATTAATTCTTAATTTCATTTAACAACATTTATTTGACACTTGGGGCTGCATCGGGTACCAGAGCATAACAATGAATAAGAGACAATTCCTGACCTAGAGTTGTTCTGGAAGGCTTGAGTGGAGACTGACAGACATACAGACACTGAAAAACACAGATGATTATTACTATGTCCTGGAGTTATGCACACAGTGGAGTGGGAACATGGTGAGGGCACCTCCATCTGTCCACCCGAGGCAGGATTGACTTCGGAGAAGGAGTGTTGGAACTGAAGCTTCTAGAATGAGTCAGGCGTATTCCCAAGAGAAGGCATTCCATGTGGACAATCAGCTGTACAGTGGAATGGGGATGTTAAGAATATGACATACTCAGAAACTCCCAGGCTCACAGTGTAACCGGGCACAGAGGCTGGAAAGGGATGGATAAGACACAGTGATAAGTAAGTCTGGCCAGATCCTTGTCCTCAAGGAGCCCCAGAAAGGTGTCATCCAAGGTCAGTGACATGATCAGATTTTTAAGGAAGAAATAACTTTACAACAAAGATGAAGGTTGGAGACAGGGAGACCAGGAGGCTACTGGAGCAATCCAAGCAGGGTGCACAACAGGTCTATGCTGGGGCAGTGTGGCAGAAAATGTGCACCTCCTGGCCTCCCAAGCTCAGCTGATGTGGATAGCGAGAACAGGACTCTAGAAAGGACTCTCGGTGGATGCCCGGGGTTCTGGAACAAACCAGTGTGGGAGTAGGTGGGGGGTGTCCTTCACAGAGAAGCAAAACAGGAGAGGGGGGAGGTTTGAAGGTAATGCTTTCAGTCTGTGACATGAGAGGTCCAGAGAATAGATTGCTGGTATATAGTTGGACATACTGGTCTGGTATGGAGAACGAGCCTCCGGCACAGGCATGGGCGTACACGTGGGGGAAGGATCAGCTGCAGCGGGTGCTGGAAGCCATGGATAAGACGGAAGAGCCACAGTCCAGAAGGCCAGAAAGGCAGCTGGGCTCTGTTGTAAAAAGGCCTCGAATGGTCTCTGCCAGTTTTATAAGGGGAGACTGCTTTGGCTGAAGAGGTTGCCCAAGTAAGACCCGAGTTAGAGTCCGATTCAGTAAATAAGCCTCTGTGGCACATGTTCGACCTCCGAGGCTTGACGCAGGAGTGAGAGCAGCAAAGCAGACCAGGCAAAGTCTGTTTTGCCCTTACACAGCTTATCAGCTCAGACGAAGAAGACTGTATTTAGTTACTTTCCAAAAGAGCACGACAAAAGAAAAGTATAGGGTAATGTAAAGCGTGCGCTTCAGGAAGGGATGGCGAGGGAGGCAGGAGGATGGCGCTTGGTCTGTGGGCTCGGAGAAGGCACCCCTGAAGAAATGACATTTCAGCTGGACCTCGGGAATGAGGAGGCAAGATGGAGGGGAAGGGATGGGGGGAGCACTCCCGCAAGAGAGGGCAGGGTGTGCAAAAGCCCTAGAGGGAAGAGCTTTTGCTCCCTGGAGGACCCAAGGATGCCTTTGTGGTCTGAGAGAGCAAGACAGCGGGGTGCTTGGGGTGAGGTGGGGTTGTGGGGACCCACCTTTCCCTGCTAAGCAGACATCTGGAAGACCTGGGTATATAAATCCAGCTCTACTCCAAAAGAAAGCATTCTTTAAAACTATTTTAGGTATTTATTTGAGAGGGAGAGAGTGAGAGACAGAGAGCACAAGGGGAGTGAGGGGCAGAGGAAGAAGCAGACTCGATCTGGGGCTCCATCTGGGGCTCGATCCCGGGACTCTGAGATAATAACCAGCACCGAAGGCAGATTCTTAACCGACTGAGCCACCCAGGCGCCCCCAAAAGAAACCATTTTTACAGCAGCAGGATCCTTGAGTGAGTGGTGAACTGCAGGCAGGAGGGTCTCTCCTTTCCTTGGCAGCCACGTGGCCCTGAACCAGCCCCAGGGCCCCGTCTCGAGCCCACCGAAGGGGATTTCTTGAGAAGCTACGAGGAGGTGATTTTGTGCACAGTGAAGACTGCGAGAGCTGTCTGGCGTCAGAAAGAGGCTGTTCAAGGAGAAAAGAGCGGCAGGGAAGTGGAGCGGCCAAGAAATCAATGTGTTTTGGTCAACACAGCTCACCTGGGAGTGTAACATTTAGAGCTCAGCGTGTCCGGGAAAATCTCAGGAGTCAAAATCCAGCGCTGGCACGTAGTGGTCCCAATGTGATCTTTTGTGAAACATAACAAACCAATTGGGAAAATAACTTTAGAAGGAAACTTGATTGATTTCTCAAAGAAAGCAAGAACTCCTATGAAAATTTATCTTAAGCCTATTAAAGCCATTCTCCTAGGCGGCTTGTAAGAAAAACTGAACTACACTGCAGTTTCATTTTGCAAAAAGCCTTTAATTTGTTTTTGCACGTTTCTGGCCTTTGTTTCCATTATTCCTGTCAAGCTGCTTTATTAGGTGAAAAACTGGATGACCAGGTGCTGTAATTTACTGTTGTTTTTCTCCTTTTGGAGCCGAGTACGTCTTCATGCTCCTTCCAGCCTCCAAATATGTATTTTGTAGGAATAAGCTGTCTTATTCTAGGTAATGATTTAAAGAAGAAACACAGGTTCTTCCAGGTTTGTGGTCACACAGAACATTAAGAATTGCCAAAAACTTAATAATACCTGGCTTTGGCTCTTGGTAACAAGGGGGCCTCTGAGCCTTTGTTTACTCATCTGTCAAATAGGAACAAGTAAAGCTCCACTTAGTGATGAAGGTGTTTTGGAAAGTGAGTGATACAACGTATGGAAGAGTGCTTTATAAACAGTGTCCCCATCCCCACTTACAAGTATTTCTATGATAGTAATTATTATCACTATGACCAAGAAGAAGATGACCAAGACACCAAGTCTCCTTTTCATTTCTCTCCTCTCTCTCAGTTTTCCCAGACACTCATAAGAATAGCACCTCAGAGATGCAGAAAGAAGTGTCCATCCCCCTCAAGTTTCCCAGAGGGGAAAAGCCATTATTTTGTTACTGTTAAAAAATGTATTATAACTGTTAAATGTACTTACAATGAACCATCAAAATTATGAAGCATATATTTCGGTTTTCCTTTTGTATAGTGACAGTGCAAAACTCACAAATTTTCCATGAAATTGGAAGATGGTGATATCATTGTCCAAGAATTAGAAGAAATGCCCATTGGTTAACATGTACTAATGATGATATTGTTTTTTGTGTCTGTCGAGGGTCATACTTCATGACCATAAGCTTATATAAGCTAGTACGTTTTGTAAAGTCAGTCTTATTTTCCTCTCCCTCTCCACTCCACAGCACACTCCACAGAACTCTGCTTTACTCCCACCCTTTCAGCAATGATTTCCATTACTGAATGTAAAGCAGTCCCTGCTTTTACAGATGAACTATGAAAAGTTATACATTGACTATGAACTACAGGAATAAGAAAAGTTGAGCTGCCCTAAGGCACAGAAGAGGCCTTTTGTGGGCAGATGGAGGGAGAAGTGGCAAGAAAGGTTTTTTTCCATTCTGATTGCAAAATGCTTTCTCTTTCAAAACTCAGGTGACTGTGACAGATGGCGGTTCCTCTCCAAAACAGTCCACAATTTGGGTGGTGGTTCAGGTTTTGGATGAAAATGACAATAAACCCCAGTTCCCAGAGAAGGTCTACCAGATCAAGCTGCCAGAACGTGACCGAAAAAAAAGGGGAGAACCCATTTATAGGGCTTTTGCGTTTGACAGAGATGAAGGCCCCAATGCAGAAATCTCCTACAGTATCGTGGATGGGAATGATGATGGAAAGTTTTTTATTGACCCTAAAACTGGCATGGTTTCTTCCAGAAAGCAGTTTACAGCAGGGAGTTATGACATCCTAACGGTAAGATCTTTCTGAACCTCAGTAACATTCATGGGAAGGGGGGACTTACTTTCTTCCTCATGTATATGCATTTGAGTAATAAATCTTTAGAGTAATAAGTACAGCCACACAGCTGTGGAAGGCTACTACTTTCTCCTTCAGTGAAATTTTAAAATAATGAGACCATTTCCTTTGGTTGTGTCCTATCAGCAAACCTCCTCCATCTCCAGTACACAGCCTGCCCCCTCACATACTCAGCCACACTTCCTGCAGCCTTAAATCATTGTAAGGTACTCAGCATAGATGAAAACTGAGGGTAGGAGAACACTAGAGTGACATGTTACACCCACCACCCAAAATATCATTCACTTCCCAAAGAAAACAACTCTTGTAATCATTGACAGCGTAATAGGACATGAATTTAGCCGTGAAAATTAAGACACGAATCTCAGCTATGCTTATTCTGCATAAGCTGCCACAGTGAAAAAACTTAAGTAAGAAATGACTACATTTTTCATTGTTAGAGAATTTTTTTTTAAAAATGAGCACTATCTCAAAGAGAGACTTAGAATTCCTGTATCTAAAAGTACCACCTGCTCTCACCACCCCCCAACCACTTTAGAAAGGTAGCATCTAGGCCAGAAAGGGGATGGGTCATCCTTATGAGTGATGGGTCCTTGCTGGTATCCCAACAGCTGTCAAGAGTCGGCTCCATCTGCCGTCCTTCTCTTAGTTTGTAGCCTTCTCTGCTGTATAGAGTCAGTCCTGTATTATTTTAAAGGATGGTCTGAGTTCCTTGATTTGTCTTTGCCGTCTTATGGTCTGGACTTGGGTTTCTTTCCCTGCTCAATAACCTATCCAGAACTGTGGGCAGAGAAAAGAAGATAATAGAGATGTGACCCTGTTTCTACCATTAGCAGCTCTGATGTAATATGTGTTACTATAGTTGTGTGACAATGGGAGACTTTGAAGACTGGATGGACGAACTGTAGTGGATACTGTTTGTGCCCCAGCCAGATCCCCATAGGCTGGTGCAGCTATGCCCCAACTGCTGTAGAGTGTTGGCTGCTAAGGGCTCATATCTGCCCCCTTCTAGAGAGAATCATCCTTGGCTGACCTTCTTGACCCAGGAGGTTACACACTCCCATCCCAGGCCAGCAGCTCATAGCCAATGACTAAGTGGTATAAAAGGCCGACCCCTTGCCTCCAGGTGGATTCAACCCAGCAGTACAACTGAGGATTCAGAAACCGCATGGGATCAGGCTGAGGTTAAACTTCAGCTGAGACCACACCTATGTTTACCTTCTTTCTCCTGTTCATCCTGCTTCATTCAGTGCCTTTCTCCCAAGAACACTTCCACCCAAAACGATTTGTACTCAAATCCCTGTCTCAGACCCTGCTCCTAGGAAACCTGACCTAAGACGTGAATCCTCGTAGGTCTTCTATCCCACAGGAGTTTTCTGGGGCAAAGTGTTTGTCATGATTCCATGGCACTTGGGTGCTGTGAGTTGTCACTGTTTTTAAAGCCTGTAACAAGTGACCATGCACTTGTACGTGTTATTTTTAAAATGCGATATTTTAAAATCCTTTTTTTTTTTTAATGTATTGATTTTTAAAAATTTTCTGTCCGTGGTTTTTGCTTGTTGAACTTGAACCGTCATTGAAGTCCAGGTCAACATAGCAGTTCACCCCGCACAGCTGAGTGGGCAGAACTGCTTTCTTCAGTGCTTATATAAGACCATAGGGAAGAGTCATTAATACCCTCCTCCCCATCCCACTGCCTCCAGGAACCCATGCTTTCACCAAAAGAGTTGTTTGCCCCTTCAGAGTTGGCCTAACTGAGGGGCTCCCAAGGCAGTGTGAGCAAGGCTGCTGCCTTTCCCACACCTATCCCCTCACCTTCCTCGGATTCTGAGTGAACACAGCGCTTTCCCCAGAATAAAGCAGAAGGAAGGAGCCACACAACACGACCACACACATTCTCATCCACACTTAAGGATTCACGGTGCACTTCATTCCCTTTCAAGCATCACCACCAGAGGTACAAGAAATCAAATGAGCTATTCCTACTTACGTGACTATCAGTCATGCCCATAAAACACTAAAAATGGTAAGTGCATCTTCTGTTTTTCAAGTTTTCCACATCTGTAAAGTTGGTGGTGGTTTAGATCACCTTCCAGTGAATGTGGTATGGGACCCCCCCCCCCACATGACTCAGTTGTGTCCCCTGATTCCTGAGCACATTCTCCTCAGACTCTGCCATCCTTTCCCTTTGCGGACACCGTGATGAGGAGGGATTCTTGGGCCCACGATGGATGAGGGACAGACCCCAATTTCCACAGGGATCTGAGCTCTAAGACCTCTTTCTATGTTCTCTCCATGTGTGAGTAGATAAAGGCAGTGGACAATGGGCGCCCACAGAAATCCTCCACGGCCCGCCTCCACATTGAATGGATTAAGAAACCACCCCCTTCACCTATACCGCTGACTTTTGACGAGCCGTTTTATAACTTCACAGTCATGGAAAGCGATAGAGTCACCGAGATTGTAGGGGTGGTGTCTGTGCAGCCAGCTAACACCCCTCTGTGGTTTGACATAGTTGGTAAGTTCGAGTCCTCCAGAGCAGTAATGGGCAAATTAATCACGGACTGGAGTAACTAGCCAAAAAAAATACAAAAAATACTGAGAAATTTAAAAAAAAAATACAAAAATAAAAAAACAACCCACTAACGATTAGTGCTAAGATGAAAAGATGTATAGTGCTGGAATGCAAGAGAGCCAGTAAAATGAATAATCGACCTGTGCTTTCGTTCCAACTCTGTAGCTAAGCTGAACAGAAAGTGCTCTTTGGCTGGATTTTCCATAGTACGTTATTTACTGCAATCTTAATGTCTTTCTGTGTGTCATTTAAATTCTATTGTCACACTTGGCTAATCTCATTTCTAAATGTATTGATGGTACTAGACTTGCTGTCCTTCATTTCTCTCTTTTCTTCACCTTTTTTCTGCATTCTGTTCTTTTTTTTTTTTTCTGCTCCCGACTGCCCTGCTTCAAGGTGGCAAGCATGCTCGAGAGATGTTCTATATTCTACAGACAGCTTGTGGGCAGAACTGTTCAACAGAAGGTACCCTTAGTGCAAACACATTTGCTAAAATACAGCTATCCAATCTGCCTTTTACGGTTTTTTTTTAAAGCAAATTAAATTACATCTTTCATAACTGCCTATGACAGGCTCAAGTGCAGCCCACAGATTTCATACAATGCCTCTAACAACTATTGCATTACTCGAATCCACGGACTCCCTTGTTTGAGGTTTGATGGGGTTTGGATTTGGGAGAGGGGTGGTTTTGATTTACTTAAAAAATTATTTTTTTTCTCTGCTTTTGAGGTATATGGGCTTTTGGTTGTTTTGTTTCTATCATTTGGTAGGTTGGGTTATGTGACGGGGCCTTTTCCAATTGGAAAAAAAAATTGAAATTTTTCCCAACACCTCTATTTTGCAGCAGTAGTGCCATTCATAGACCTAAAAGCTCCACCAAGAGGGTCCCTGGCTGCTGTCCACAAAAGGAAAGGCAGGAAATGGAACCTAGATATATAGCCAGTGAGCGCTTCCTACAAGAATGGAATAGAGAAAGCAGATGGAAGCGTGCAGAACAGACCGTGGGAGCCAACCTTTACATTCCTTGAAAGAAAGCAAGCAAGCACAGCAGGCTGCAAAAGGAGAGGGCAAAGGAGCACCCCTGTCCCCCCACACACAGGCAAGGAGAAGCAGGGCAGGGCAAACAAGTGCAGAGGACCAGGAAACAGAATGGGCCATAGCTCATAGGAGACAGCAGGGAGAGGATGCCGACCCCGGACTGGACGCAGGGTTGAGCTGGAGCTGACTTCCCATGCTTCTTTGTGGGAGGCCAGAAATCCAGAGACCTGGTCTGGGGGAATCATTTCCTTCCATATGTCCCTGCCTGGATGGGATGGGCAAGATCCTATCCCTCTTCCCAGGAATGGCTGGATCTGGAGAAAGCATTGAGAACATTCCACATCTGTTTTAATGAGGCACAGGAAAAGAATGCCCCCGGCCTCCAATCAAACCTCCATAGAAGGTCCTTTGAACTCCCCAAAATGGGTGTGTTTTCTGCATTATTTCATTTGCTGGAATGCCGGTAGAATGTCTCTGTTTTGCTTAGTTGGCATTAAATCTACCATCCCTGTACCTGGCCATCCTCATTCCAAGCTTTCAACTCCTTCTTCATCTCCACTTAAAGCATTTGAAATGGAACCTCTTCTGATCCGTGAAAGATGTCTTTGAGTCTGTATCTTCTCAGTAGTTTTCAGTCCATTAAGTTTTTATTTGATGCTGCTTCTTTCTTAGTGAAACAGAAAACGGCACGCGCGCATCACCTCGTTCTCTATGCCATCCCCTTTGGTGTTTCCTTCATTGCCACTCCCATCTGGAGTCACGGGAAACGCATCTCACGTTCTCCCTGTGTCCCTGGTGCCAGGCCTCCAGGGTCATGTGCAAGAGGGATTTCTCTTAAATAGCCCAGGGGCACCTGTCGGTTAGGTGTCGGACTCTTGGTTTCAACTCAAGTCATGATCTCAGGCTTGTGGGTTGGAGCCCTGCATCAGGCTCTGCACACAGCATGGCATCTAGTTAAGATTCTCTTCTCCCTCTGCCCCTCTCCCCTGATGTCTGTCTGTCTCTTTCTCTCTCTCTCTCTCTCTCTCTCTCTCTCTCTAAAATAAATAAATAAATCTTTTAAGAAATAAGTAAATAGCCCAGAGAAGAGTGTAGTCAAATCCCAGCAGGCAGCAGGGCTCTTGGCATTGCTGTCCTTTGCTGTGGGAAGGCTTACTGTCTCTCATTAGCCACGCGTTTATCTTCCTCCTCCCCTGACACTCCAGTTGACAAGCTCCTCTACACTCAACAGCACTGCTTCACACCCTTGTGTGATCCACGCATGCAACGTCCTGCCCCGTGACGCAGCCCGCTACCCCACTTCAAAAAAATACTCACGCGTACCCCACTTCAAAAAATCCTCCAAGCACACTTTTCTCTGACTTTCAGTTCCACCAGCCATTTGATCCCAGATATCCTGATCAGTTTGCAATTCCTCAGCCTTCCTGCTGTGTGTGTTTGTGTGTAGTAATGCTGGTAATGCTGCATGTCACCTTACCTGCATGTTTTCACATTAGCATTTTCAGTGCAATGGTGTCTTTTCATTTGTGTTGATCCAATCTCCATTCTTAACCCTTACAGTCAAGGCCTTTGTCTCCTCATCCCTTCCTCTTGCCCATGCTTGTGTTGATTGCTTCAGGGTGAGTGGGATAAACAGTGGTGACCCATGGAGATGCTCCAGGTAGCCAATTATTAAACCTACTCATGCCTCTTGAGACCAGTCCAGAGTTAGTGCGACCTTCTGCTATATTCCCAGCCTTAGCAACCATAGCACCGTGGACAAAATGAGAACTTTCCCGAGAAGAGCGGGGCAGTTTATAGGTGACTAACCTCCCCGGATGGAATCCCTTCAGGCTGCCCCAAATACATAGCCAGGAATCATCAAAAACATAGCACCAGTTTTCATGTTTCTCCACCTTCCTGTTTCTAAATGCTGCCCTATTCCTAATCCTCTCTGTGTCAGTAGTTCTCTTAACGAAGACTTACAGCATTGTCCCTCTAGTCTAGATGCTTCCATCACAGAGATTTCACTGTAGATCTGGTCACATCTAGCTGAGCTTCTTCTGCAAACTGAAATTACTGGGCCCAATGCCCAAACAGAACATGATTTTATTTCCATCCGCACATCCAGCCAACAATATCTTGAAACACCAATTCTGTTTCACCACAGACATTAAATCTTTTCCCCAGGTGCTGGGGTTGCTCTCACGATCAATATGGTCTCCCTTCCACCAAATCCCCCTTTTTAGAATCCTTTCTAATCGAACAGAGTCATTTTTTTTTTCAATCTGCTGACAATGCCTTTCCCTTCTCTAAAAATCTATTGTTTTCTTTATCATATTCAGATGTTTCCTTCTCACTTTCAGTATTTCTTGCATAGTTATCCTTGGCCATCCAGACTCTACTTTCTTTTCCCTTTGGTAACTGAGTGTCTTCCTCAGCCAAGCTAACTCAGAGGGAAAAGATAGGGAACATGGCTTCCTGATGTTTAAGAAATTTGGCAATATACTATAGTGGAATGTTGACATATACCATCAGCATGGATCTGAAATGAGATCTCATGTTGAGGTCGTGGTCTTGCTTAGGTAAATACTCAGCAACTCTTCCAAGAGAGTCAAGACTTGGTTCCATTATACACCTAGGGCACCTAGACAGCTATACAGACATTCCAGATCATTCAACATCCTGGCCTAGCACTTAAAGTTTACAGATGCCGCAACAAACGAATTCTCATTAAGTAAGCAGAAATAGTGTTTCTGCATGCTTTTCCCCCTGGGAGTGTAGTCTCTTCATTTCCATATTTCCAGATCTACCCGATTCTTGTTTAACTGCATTCCTTTTCCTCCCACCGTAATATAAATTCACAAAAACTATAGCAAGCAAGATCTCATTCCCAAGTGTGGACCCCTTTACCACGGATCAGCCAGTCACTTTCCTGTTCCTCCGAAGAGACCACTGCTTACAATATTATGTAGCGGGACCCTCTTCAGCTTCCAGAAACAGAAGCCCTACTTGTAACCCAGTAAAGAAAGCTGTGATTAAAAGGAAACACAATAAAGTTCAGCTGTTCTGTGTTTAAACAGCCCAATGCACAGCATGTTCCTTCTCTGTGTTAAAAGACAAATGAAGGGAACAAAAATAACCCATAATCCTTTGTGGTTTTATCACATATCTTCACACTTCTCAGGAGACTATGATTCAACCCAGCAGCTCCTTGATTTACATTCTTTTTAATGTGTACGGAATCTGGTTCGCAGCTCATTCCACATATCTTTATCCCAATGGCAAATATTTGTATTGTAAAGACCACCATTATTACACACTTCAAACAATTCCACTTCACCCACAGTTTGATGGCGGATGCTGCCACCCACTCTTCTTGCTTTTTACTTGGTACTTCGGTTAGAAAAATGGTTTTTCTTGTAGACAGTAAGCACTTAAAATATCTTGCTTATTTTCCTTGAAAACAATTCTCTGTTGGTGCAAGCTAGCACATAGGTCCAGCTCTAGCCAAAAGACCTGTCCATGTTGTAGGTATATAAAGATCACCTTGGTTCATACATGGTCATAGATTCCTATAGACTTTGGGTTCTGGGCTGCTTTCATCACATGAGCTTACATCTGCCCTTCTCGAGCCTTGTCCCCAAGTGGAGCCATCCCTTAGAGTTGGATCAAGTGGGCAAGTGAAACTCTTTGGTAGCGCTAATAGCAGGTCTGGTCTCTGACTATAGACTGAGTCTTTTCTAATCAAGCAACCATGTTTCCTTATCACAAAACTCTTACCCAGCCCCCCTGAGAGAAGCCATATCTGTGTACCATTTCTAACACAGTTGCGTACCCATTAGAGTAGTATTTGCTCAAAGACATTCAGTGGACCTCAAATACTTCATTTCTCCTATTCTGCACTCTGTCCCTAATTTGATCCCCAAAAGCCCTCCCTTTTCTCCATAGTGACATTACAGACCATAGGAGCACATCTGAAGAGGTTTCAGTGAAATAATAAAAAGCACCAAAAGCACCTTGTACATCAATTATTTTAAGAAAATGAATTTTAAACCAGATTCTAGAAGGATTTTCCTTCCTACCGCTGTTTCCTGATCTCTACGCAGCATCTCCTGCCTTCCATGTAAATATCCTTTTCAGCCCCATATTGTGCTTGCTTCATTCCAGGACAGAAAATTATTCATGATCAAACCATAATCGGTGTTTAGCATTTTTCCTTAAGTTCGACGTACATGCCGAACTTGAATGAACAGCTTGTGAACAACTCCCTTAATTCATTGAGATTCAGCAGCTCGGTGTTTTGGAAGCCTCTCACATAACACTCCCCACCCCTTGGTGACTACTAGATTTCGGTTGGTGTTTTTACAATTACACGCAGAGTGGAACGGAATCATATCCTAGGGGCCGGGCCTGGAAGTTTCTCTAAAGGGGAGGCGGTAGGGTACCCGCCATTGGATCTCATTATGGAGACATGGTGACATTTTGTACCCTTCTTTAAAGAAAGGCTTGACCAGATCATAGGCCAGTGCCCTGCTGCCCAGCATATTCAAGCAGTAACTGCTGGCTTCAAGTATTTTCACCCCTGTCCCATTTTTGAAGCTTTTTAGGATATTCTGACTTGTTATGTTTAACTTGAGAATCCAAGAGAACCCCAACCCTCCTCTTCTGCTCTTCGTTTACTCTATTACACCCGTCTTGACCAAAAATGGTCACAGAGCCATGTTCTTGACATGAACTATCTGTTATGTGGGCTGTTCACAACCTCGCTTTTAACCATCTCTGCCGCACACCCCCGCAGCAACACTCAGGCTGTGACTTTTCTAATTTCCCACTTTGTTGAAGCTCAGACCAGCTCGGCGGTGTCCTCCCCTGTCCCCACCTTTCGTTTAGCCTAACGCTGCTGCACTAGCACACTCTGGCTTTGCATGTTGTGTTACTGGCTCTGAGGAAGCATATCTTGTTGAAACGGAATGCTGCTAGTGAAAAAGGACTCCTTCCATTTGATAATCTCACCCCAGATGAATTGGACGTGGTTCCCTATGAAATGAAATCACCTTTCAGGCTAAAAGGGAGCCTGAGAAATGAGCCCTGGGGGAGAGATACGGAGTCGTTCATGAAATGGGATGCCTAAGTGGTAGCTTATTAAATCATGTGAGGGTTGATGGTGCACTGCTGGTCTGGATTCTGCCTCCCTTGTCAGAAACTCAATTTAAAACCGAGGGAAGATTTGGGGAGCCTTGTTTTCGCATGCAATCTTGGTTTAACTCAGAGCACAAGCTCTGGAAGCAACTATCAAAGGCTGCTCACCATATTGACAGGCTGAGAGACACTTCACAGACCCTATCTCTCAAGCTCGCCTTGACCTGCTTTTCATTTGTCTATCTCCCACCCTTTTAGAAGTTTCTAGAGTATTGGAAACAGTAACGGGGTGTGAGGGAGATACACACACAAACAATCACACACACAGCAGCAGGAAGAGAGAGAACTTTAAAAAATCACAACCCTAAAAGTAGCCAAAAATGTTTTTTCATATGAAAAATGACTAATAAGAAAACACAATCTATATGCCATTTGTAAACTATGCAACTTTTATGCCACTCGGCCCATGAAATGATTATGTCTTTCAGCACAGGGCCCTGAGGAAAATGTGCATCCCAGGCAGTGAGAGAGAGCACATAGATTGCCCCATTTAAACAGGAACTGAAATTGGAAATCTTGGCTTGTCTGTTCTCTACATTTCATTTTCATGCATCTTTAAATGGGAGCAAACCAAAGTTTTATAATTTGCATAATTTCTGTTTTGCCCTGACCTACCAATTTCCACCTTCTGAAATTAATTGACATAGAAAGATGACCTTTTCCTGGATCCTAATCCTGCCCCCCCCCCAAAAAAAATAATGTGTTTTCATATTTAAGAAAGTAAACAACCTGGTTAGGAAAACATGTGAAAAATGATTTTAAATGTGATTTAAAATATGAAGTAGCACCCACCCAAAACAGCCCAGGAAATGGCAGTATACCCTTCCACACAGGTCTGACGTCTTTTATGTCCTTCCTTTGAAACTTTCTGTGGCAAAGTTTTTTTTCAGAATGTACTAGTTGATAGCAAATGATTTTTCTTTGCTCATTAGGATGGTAGTTCAAGATGCTTGAAACAGCCTTACATTTTACTTCATGTAGTTATCAACAGGAAGCACTCCCTTTGAAAGAGACACAGTGACCTGAGGTTTGCTTCCCTGATTTCCTCCTCTTTCTCCTTCTCCGGTTCTTCAAAAGATTTTTTTTTTTTTTTTTTTGGAGTTAACATTAAGTGCTCCTCAGTAAATCAATTAAAGATATTAATTGGAAGATGAGTCTCTTTTTAGATGAAATTTTTGAAAAATATATCATCTCCAAGTAATTCTGTGGTCCCCCCGTATCTCCATAACTTTAATTAAATGTCAAGGGCAATTATGTTCTCTCTAGCAATTAAATAATCTTAAGTGTATATGACAGCTGCAAGCAATAAGTATTTGAAATATATATGACCGGTGTTTTTTTTTAAGAAAACCATATGATTTATTTTGTGTCACCGTACATCCCATTCTACTAATTCAGGTAAAATTCTCCTTTCTCTGAAGTCATTCACTCATTTGTAATTGTAGTATCATAGAAATTGTATATGGTATTTTTCATTGATCAGCAAAATGAAATGCAGAGTATGATGAACATAAGAGAAGCCAAGATTTCTTTCCTAAAATATGAAATTCAATGAAAGCACTGCCCTCTATGCTGTAGCTAAATAAAATTACTATCCGAGAACAAAATTAATTGACATCATGAAATTTCAGACTAAAATAAATAGAACTTGTGAACATGTACTGATGTTTAATTAAAGTCAGTCCAGCATTTATACCATTATCTTTTCTCCTCCTTAAAAAGAAAAAAAAAAATCATTTTGGGAAAGATCATAAACCACATTTTAGTTCACAGAGATGGAAACAGCTACAGTAATTTTAAAATGGCCTGTGTTGTCTTTGCACATTATTCACAGATTGTGGGCTGTACTTGGTCTGACAGACTAGGGAGGAAAGTTTTTTAAACTTTTGTACTGATTGTTTTATGAGTGATGTCACATAAACATGTCACCTACATAAAGTAGGTGTTCTTCTACGTCCTTCCAGATTTCATTTTATAAATCTCCCATAAACTTGCTACCTTTGGGGGACAAAAATAATTCACACTGTCAAATGGCAAAAAAAAAAATTTTCTATAAACACCCCAACTTGCAGATACAAAGTTTTTTACTTGAAACTCAATTTTTTTGTCCTTTTTCTTATTTTCTACTATTTATACTTTTATTTCTGACATCTACTGGAGGGAATCTGAATTCTATCAACCAAATGTTTACCATCAATCCTAGATTTAAGAATGTCTACACAGTTTTGTTAATAATTGGATTACTTATTTACTTAGAATTTAATCTATTTTAGAAAAAGCAGAAAGGTCTAGAAATTCTTAGCAGAAAAACCACAAGGGGTTGGAGGGCCTCAAGCTTTCTAAATATTTTACTGAGTCAGGTTATGCTTTACTTCTTTAACATTAGTGCTGAGGTTTTTCTTTGCAATACATTTTTTTTTTGTGACATTTGTAATGCATTGTAGAGGCTGTGTTTGGAAATACAAATTAAGTTGGAAATAAAGAGGTCCCATTTAAGATGTATAAAATTGAACCATGGGGATGCCTGTCAAAAAATATTTCTATATGAGATCTCCCTTTAAAGCTATATGCTTCAATAGATGTAATAACTTCTCAGATATGCTAATTTTGTGTTGTTTTTGTGAAATCATCAGGGGGGAATTTTGACAGCTCTTTTGACGCAGAGAAGGGTGTTGGGACCATTGTCATTGCAAAACCTTTGGATGCAGAACAGAGGTCCATCTATAATATGAGTGTGGAAGTCACCGATGGGACAAATGTTGCTGTCACTCAGGTAAGATGTCAAATTACTAAATGGTGAGAATGCTCAACGATCTGCTAATGTCAGTGGTGCAAGTGATTAAAGAATGTATTGGAATTTGTAAATGTTGTCCATGGATTTCTACTGTTATTTAAAAAAAAAAGCATATGAGAGAACAACCTAGGAAAGGATTCTATCAATGATATTGTATAACTTAGCTGTGACTGTTCATGCATGGTAGAGTGATACGTTTTTCTTCCTAATCATTGACTGTAGATTTCTTTCTTAGACAACAAAGTCAGCTTTCCTTGAATTTACATAGAAGAGGACATGTACATCATCTGAGTCAACACACCATTATATTCTTCACCTTCTCACTTTTCAGTCTCAGAGAGTTAGAGCTAGACTAACACCAAGGAGTCCAAGTTAATTCCACAAACTCAGATGAGTGATATGTTCAAGGTCACACAGACTTCATTAAGTACAAGGACTGAGATTTGGGTGCCCTGCATCCCATCTCTGGTTCTAGTCTCTGTGCCAGTGGTCCTTCATCCCGGCTGCCCAATGGAATCCCCTGGTCGTGGGGCGTAGGATATTAAAACGAGTGAAGCCTGGGCCCCACCTGCAGAGATCCTATAGGATTCTAACTAACAAGCAGCCAGGGGTGAGGACCACTGCTCGGACTTTGGCATGTGAGTGTTGATGAAATAGCATTCAAAGCAAGGATGAGAAGAAAATCTCTGGGTGAAACTAAAACGGTGTTAGATATCAGCGGGGGCAGATTTACCCCAAATACAAGATTTTTTTTGTCTTCTATATTAGGACTGGCATACACACCTGTCCTATACCCCTTCCATTCTCCCTACTTCTCTCTCCTGTTCTCACAACCCCAGATGCCATCACTCATCAATCACGGTCCTTCTCCTTTTCAGCCCAAATTGTGCTCTGAGACTCCTCAACGCAATGCTTCAGGATGTGAAGATGAAATCATTGCCAACCCCAAAGTTAGCAAGTGTGAATTTGTTTAAAACGTGATGTAAGCTCTTATAACTATGCAGGTTTAAAAAGGAGAGAAGGGGATCTTTTCATGTGCTGCCCCTAAGTTTGAAGTGGTTTCAAAAGTACGATAAGACTTTCTCCTTTGAGGCTGTGCATAATCATAAAATAGTGAAATTTTAAAGAAACAGTAGGGTTTGTTCTCAGTTTTACTTCTTTACTTTTTGCCTTTGTTTTCTTTACCTTTTACTTTTCACTCAAATTAATGGACCCCCAGAAAGGGGCCATCATGTGCAGGAGACATGGCAGCCAGTGTGTGATGTCTCTGTATCCTTCAATCCATGTCTTCTCCCTAGGACGACTATACAGCCCTGACTACCTGCGAGATGCCCACTAACACCTGTTGCACCAGTGTAACTACTAATAATTATCCCATTCACTCTTAAAATTGGGACAATAAATTATATGGCTGTCCTACTTAAATCTGCACTGCTTTAGAGGATTTTCAAGGCTAAAATACAGACTCCTGGAAAAGACAGCACGGTAGGGATCCTAGGGACTCAATCTAAAAGCAAGCCCCAAAGACTAAGACAAAACAACCCACTTTCAGTATTGCTAAGTCTTTATTGCTCATTCACTTTTGGAATTCGCCAGTTCTTAGCATAGTCAACCTCAACTTTTTAGCACCACTTAAAAACACAAGACGGATTTGAGTAAAATACAAATAGAGCATGGAGCCATATTCATTCCCACACTGTTCTCCAGGGTTTTATAACAATTGAATGAAAGGGTAAGTTGGTGTGTGCCCAGAATGTTATAGATACACATGAAATATGTTTACGATGAGTGAGCAAATGGTAGGTGGGGCACAGCTAGCAGGGTCTGCATGGCGGATATGCTGGATCTTGAAAGCACACAACTGATTCGTGTTAACCGAAAAAAAAATTATCAATGAAACTTTTCTTTTAGACTTTCATTAGGACCAGATGAGAAATCACTGAACAGCATGTATTCCACAAATATTTCTCGGGTTTGTACCATGTGCTAGGAGCTATGCTAGATGCCTGAGGTCACAGTGATTCAGAATTTTAAAACCAGATGACTGATAGGCACACACTCTTTAAAAGTTAACTTGGAAGCATAGATTATCAGACTTTGAATGTACACATTGTTCAAGTCCTACTTTGGCTGATTTTTAGTTCAGACTAACATACATATCTCCAGAGCAGATGGGAAAGTGGGAGAATGGGGGTGAACTTGGAGGTTTCCTTTGGCAAGGGCAAGCTGAGTAGGTTAATGAAGGATAGCAAGAGATTTTCTTGTCAAAACCTTCCAAGTCACTCTGTGTCTCCAGGGTCTCAAGAAGTGAGAACTAACCATTTCCAAAGTATAAACTTGTGTGTCATCATTATTATCACCAGAAAACCATTACTCTGTCCATAAGGCTGTGTTTGGGCCTGAACACCCACCCAGTCCCTGTCCAGCCCATGTCAACCCAGGCCTCTGCTCACATTTGCCACAGCACCTCTGACAATAAAGACAGAAGGAGTTCTCTCAATTAGTCAAAGCCCTCAGTATCAAGGACATTATTACAAAAAGATGTTTTGGTAAAGAAAAGGCATTCTAGATTTCTTTTAGAAATCACTAAAGCACACTCCAACCCATGACCCAAGGCCAACTTCATGATTCTATCATCAAACAGTACCCTTCACCATATAACTAAATCAATGTTTTGTTGCCCAAAACACCTGTTCAGTTTTTCCTTTGGGAACTTTTCTCTCCTTTGTTCCTTTGGAATCATAAAACATCTATGACAAGAGCTTCAATTCGGCCAGAAACAACATGTAGAATTTCACTTCACAAATGTCATCTTTATCAGAGCCTCAGGGATCTCTGTGTCTACATGAAAACCCTCCCTTCATCTTCCTTTTTGTTCTTTTGTCCCAACTTGTAGGATTCTTGTGCCTCAGAGCTACAATTCCTGGTGGCAAATAAACATCCTTTTCCTTACTGAGATTCCCTAGCGTGAGTACAGAATATAAAAAGATTCTGCAGATTTCGAGTTCTAAAGATTCAGATGTACTAAATGAGCACATAAGATGAGTTTCTCCAGCTGGCATAGGAAGAGAGGCAGCGAAGGGGGATGTCAGAGATTCAAATTTGTGAGATGATTTGAAACCTCATCACTAGTTCAGGTAGGGAGGGGACAACCTGGCAAGGCATGAAGGTAGCCTTGAGGGGCTGAAAGGGACTCCAGCTGACAGCCCACAAGGAAACGGGAACGTCAGGCCTCTCACCTCAAGGAACTCAATTTGGTTAATAACCTGAATGAGCCTGGAGCTGACTCACCCCCTGGAAACTTCCATCCCCGCTGACCTCTTCATTTTGGCTTCGTGGGACTCTATGTAAGAGTCTCATGAACAAGTGAGCCACACTGTACTCAAACTTCTGACTTAACCAAGCCAGGCGATAACAAATGGGTGTTGTTTTAAACCAGGTTTGTGGTCATTTGTTATGTTAGAAATAAGAAACCGTTGTCATCTTCATTTTGCAGAAAAGGAAACTGAGCAAAGCAAGTTTATGTAACTTGAGTAGATCAGGATTCAGAGGTAGGTAGCTAGATTCCAGAACCTTCTCTCTCAACCACCGCCCTGAGCCACCTCTCAAAAGCAAGGGTAAATCTTTGCTACCTGTTCTAAGGTAGCCACCTTAGAACACTTAGCCAGAGAAACCCACCTTGCTCTCCTGGTTATGAGGGGGACACCTGTTACGATTGCTGCATGGAGAACATAGTGCCACCTGTGACTAGTAGAATGTCTCATAGCCAGCCAGCCATGCTGGGGAGAGAGCAAAATATCCCAGTCTCCTCAGAGCCTCCACTAAGCCAGATGCGTTTATGTGCCACAGGGACACACATTACCAAGAATGAGAAATTACGGGTTTTAAAAACTTTCCCCATACATCTATCAAGTCCATCTGAGCTACTGCATCTTCATAACAAATTTAAATAAATGCAGAACACGGCTCTTCCAAAGGACCATGGATAGAAATATATAGTAATATATAATGCCTGGTCTTTGCACAATGAGACTTAACCAAGCTTCTTTCTTGTTTTATTTTCCTGTCTTACTGGGAATAGTTAAATCAAGTATTATCATTACACTTAATTTTCTAGTGAGAAATTGGCACACAGATGGGTTGGGTGGCTATCCTGGGTGCACATAGGTAAAGAGGTCCAAACCCATCTTTTTTTTCTCAAAATCAGATTTCAGAAAATTTTCCCTACACTTCTATACAGAATATATGATTCATTAGTGGAAGCATCTGGTATAAAGGAAGGAGCACTGACCTTGAATCAGGTGACCCAAGTTCAAGTCAGCACTGAACCAGTTCTTGTCTTTGTTTTCATGAAATGTAGTACTATCTCTGTGAGAATCGGCTTCTTCTGTAGAATGGGGATAACACCTTCCATATTTCATAGGTTATTATCAGAATAAAATAAGATTTTTTGAGCTATCTCAATATCTGTGATGTGCTGGACATATGCAGCTGTTATTAGTCTAATCATCAACTTAAAATTGGAATAATATACCTGATAGCTATAAGATACTGTGTGTGTGACTTTCATTGTTATTCATGAAAGACAGCAGAGATATTCATGCCCAAATAATAATATAAAAATTACATTGATTTGATTCAGGGGCTTGTGATTTATGCTTTTGTGATTTTAATATGCTTTTCTTATTCAAGTCTTGCTTTGATTTATAAAGATATGAAAATCAGCTTGTATTTGTATGCTCCATAGCCAAACCTGAGATTAAAAATCTCTTTCAGATAATCTCCAAAGTTCTTCAGCTCCACAAAAGCAGTTAATTGAGTTAATGAGCCAGAGAGGTTTTCTACCGGAAGAGTGTATGCACTGGGGCTGAGAGGTCTGGTTAGCCTTGGTTAGCCTTGGTTAGCCTGGTTAGCATTCCTTGGGTTGACCTTGCCCTCCACAGCCGTGAGGATTCCATTCTTTTGTCTCTAAGGGATGTGTTGGGAGTTCCTAACTGGCCTCCTTCCTCAAAAAGCAGACTTTGTCCTGAAGACTTAGCCTCTGTCTTATCCTTTCCCTCTACCTTATACCTGCTTAAAGGCCAGTGAGGGTAGGAATGAATCCTTTTGCCAAAGCTGCTCCGTGATTCCCTAGATGAAGGAACTCCCAAGGGATACCTTCGTTGTCAAAGCTTTTCATTTCTCTTCTTTAGTGTCATCTCCCTGCTTAAAGGCCAGTGAGGGTAGGAATGAATCCTTTTGCCAAAGCTGCTCCGTGATTCCCTAGATGAAGGAACTCCCAAGGGATACCTTCGTTGTCAAAGCTTTTCATTTCTCTTCTTTAGTGTCATCTCCCTCTTAGTAGGTGAGAAAGGAAGTAGCCACGAGCCTCCTTATACAGTTACATTAGGAAAATACTGGAACTAGTACAATTACATAGAGATTTAAAAAAAAAAAAAAGGCAGCAGTCCAAACCTAAGGTGGGACTTTTTTTTTTTAATTTTTTTTTTTTATATTTTTAAACATATAATGTTTTATTAGCCCCAGGGGTACAGGTCTGTGAATCGCCAGGTTTACACACTTCACAGCACTCAAGGTGGGACTTTCTGTTAAAAAAAAAATAGTAATGATAAAAGTTCACTGTATGTCATAGATCTGTGCCTAACAACTTACAAGTAAATCAATTTTGGAAGATGGATTCCAATTTTAAAGGCAGCAGGGAAATTTCTATTTAGAATAATCCTATGATTAATATTCCCCAAATGACAATGATCATGTCAATTATCTCTTGTGTCAGTTAGGATTTCCATATAGCAAAGCATATAATATTTGCACATGTAATTGTTCACATACATGTTAGTGCTTTTACAATTAGTGTGTATATAATTTGAGGGTATGTGGAAATGGTATGATGGAATGAGTGTCAAATTTGACTCCATATGACCAAGTGTAAGTCTAGCCTTGCCATTGGTACTTTGGGCACACCCTTTGACTTCTCTGATTCTCATTTTTCCCATTAATACCCTGGGGACCATAAAGTTTAAGACACATATATGATATGGATTGATACATTGTTAAACAAACATATACCGACATATTTTTTTCTATATACATGTTCAAAAAACAAAACTTGTAAACCTGGGGAGATTACAAGGGGCACTACCTCTGACATAACAACCATTGAGTATTTTAAGTATGGTTTTGAAATGCCAAGAGGGGCACAACAGAGGTTCGGTAATTTAAGACTTAATTGGTTCTCATAAAAGATGGAGGCCTTACCCTCTAACACACCCCATGAACACTTCATTCCATGAGTCTTTGTAAAGCCAGGCTTGGCATCTACCCAAACTTAGCTTCGATGAGCCTGCAAAACCCAAAGTGTTTGTGGGGAGCAGCATTGAATCCAGCTCTGAAGAGACTTCCTACATTCAGGTTTCCTCCCACTTTAATTCCATTGTGCTTCTTTAGGCCTTTCAATTACCATTTTGAGCGCAACGTCTTTGAGGTTTACTTTGCTTTGTTTGTTAGTTCAGGAGCTCACAAATGGCCCCAACTGTGGGAAATAAAAAGCAAATGAGGAAAAGGAAGTCTTTGACAGAGAAACACTTGTTCTGACTGTAGATTAGGCTCAAGACAAAGCAAGCAGAAAGAGGCAAGCTTTTCAGGAGCACATCAACTTAGAAACTTCGTGAAGGTCAGGGCAGCCTTGCTGGCTGGAAAGGCTTTTTTATTCCATTAATATAACTGCTTCTGTGAACACAAATATTTTAGCATCTTGACTAAGTTAACTTGAACTTTTTAAAAGGAAGAATTGGCAATCAAAGAATCTAGTATGACTTCCAAATACAGTAAAGATTAGAAACAATACCTAAAACTCACAGCATACTTCTTGCCCCCCCCCATTTTTTTCACCATAAACTCCAGGCAAATCTTGTTCCCATGTCAGACTCACTCTGTGAGCAAGTCTTACTGACACAGAGGTCATAGCACTGCCCTTTTCTCTTCTTCAGAAAAGCTCATATGCACCAAAGTGAATGACCGTGCAGAAATTTATAGGGGGAGCCATGGTCTGACCACATTTATTTTAAAAAGTAAATAATTTTGTAGAATGCAGCCAAATGCCTGCATATTACTTTTAAAGGAGAATTGGTAAAAGTTTTCCTGCTAGTCAGTAATAAGACAAGAAGATGACCGTCTTCACTACTATTTAACATTGTGCTATAAGTATTAGCCAGTGCAAATAGATGAGATAAAGCAATCTGTGTTATAAAATTTATAAAGAAAAAGGTAAAAGAAATGTAATCCTTCAACATGGACTCCCTTGTTTGTGGGATTTTGTGCATTTTGGATATATGAGTTTGGGTGGTTTTGTTTTGGTTTGTTTTGTTTTTGGGAGAGTCCTTTCACACCCATGCAAGAGCTGGAGGCAGGGGAAGGGAAGATGGAGAGGGAGAGAGAGAATCTCAAGCAGGCTCCATGCCCAGCGCAGAGCGAGACATGGGACTGTATCCCACAACCAGCCAAAATCAAGGGTCAGACACTTAACCAACTGAGCCACCCGGGCACCCCTCAGTGCTTTTAATAATTAAGATGGTCCCCAATTCAAGAAAACTCGACAAAAATAAAGGAGCTTTTTTTAAGTACTATAAAAATAAAAGGAAGAATATCATCATTGATCTAATTGCTGCTACTATTATTACTACAATGTCTAATAGTTTTATTGTTGTCATTGTTATTGTTAAATTATACTATTAATATTATGATCATCATCATCTTTATAATCATTTCACCTGGATCACGGCCTAAGAGAATAAAATCTGTGGTGTCAAAGATTTTGTGATAAAATTGTGGTATCTCAATCTATGTCTAAGGTACCTACAAGTACCAAGATACCAAATATTTAACTATAATATTTATCGAGTGCCTGTGAAGTATCCATCCCTGAGCTAGATGCTGGGTATGCATTGATGATCTCTGAAATTTATCTATAATCCCAAAATCAACGTTCTCAGCACCCTTGTGTTCATTCCCTGACATGTGCAGAGCAGCAAAATATTTTCCCTGCTATTGAATAAGGTAATGTTCCGCCATCTTATCTCAGCTCTCATACTATGTACAGGCGTCCTGTTTGCAGTCTATTCAGTGCCACATTTTTTTGCATTTTGTGTTCTTTGTTGGTAATCTCATGATTTGAAAGACCCCAAAATGTAGTACTGAAGTGCAATCTAGTGTTCCCAAGTGCAAGAAGGACGTAATGTGCCTTAAGAGAAAATATGTGTGTTCGATGGGCTTCATTCAGGCATGACTTACAGTGCTGTTGGCTGGAGAGGCTCTCTCTCCTCTTCTCCCTCTGCCCCTCCCCCTGCACACATGCTTTCTCGGTCTCTTAAATAAATAAATAATTCTTTAAAAAAAAAAAAAAAAACCTATTTGAGGAAAACTAAAACATCCCTGCAAAATGAAACCATAGATCGGAATAAATGAAAAAAGACAAACTATGTCCTTGGATAGGAAGACTCCATCATAAAGGATCAGTTCTCCTAGAGTTAACCTATCCTTTTGCCATAAAGCAATTTAAAACACTGTCAATTTTTTGTCAGGTGCTATACCAGTCAATTATAAAATTCATTTTGAAGAACAACAAAGCAAGCATAGCCTGGAAAACCTTTAAAAAGAACAAAGAAAGGGCCTAACTTTTCCAGTTAAGACATTCTGTAAAGGGGCGCCTGCCTGGAGGGCTAAGTGGGTTGAGCCTCTGCCTTCAGCTCAGGTCATGATCTCAGGGTCCTGGGATCGAGTCCTGCATCGGGCTCTCTGCTTGGCAGGGAGCCTGCTTTCTCCTCTCTCTCTCTGCCTACCTATCTGCCTACTTGTGGTCTCTCTCTGTCAAATAAATAAATAAAATCTTAAAAAAAAAAAAGACATTCTGTAAAGGCTTTGTAATTGAAATATTTTATATTGACATATGAAAAGACAAATAAACCAATAGAAAATCCAGAAATATACCATTTGCATATGTAACTTTAGCATACAATAAAAGCCTCTCAAATCAGTGGGAATTTGATGGTCTTGTAAAAAGTGGCATTAAAATAAAGGGAAAGCCATGTGGAAAAAATAAAACTGGATCCATTCCTCACATAATATAGGAAAAATTCCAAATGGAGTAGAGAATGTAAGAAAAGGAAACATGCAAGTGCTATTTTTTCAAAAATGAGTGTATTCACCTGTAACCTGAAAGTGTACAAAATATTCTAAAGTATGACTCAGCTTCCAGAAACAATAAGGGAAAAGACTGATGTATTCAATTCCATGAAAATAAAAATAAAAGCTTTTGCATGTCCCCCGCAAAAAAAAATCACCATAGCAAAATGAAGTTAAGTGACAAGAATTGAAAACATATTTGCAATTTATATCACCATGCTTCCAAAAATAAAAAAGTAAAAGGCCATCTAACCCATAAAAGAATGAGCTGATATAAATAATTTTCACAGAAAAAGAAATGCAAATGACTCTTAAACATATGAAAAGATGCTCATCCTCATAATAAGAGAAAGACAAATTACAAGTACACTGAAATGCTATTTTTTATCCATCAGATTGGCAAAAAATACAAAAGTTTGAGTATGTACTCTGTTGGCAAAGCTGTGGAAGACAGCCATTCTTATATATTGCTATGGGAATACAAATTAATAAAACTTTCGGGAAGAGGAATATGGAAATAACTAACAAAACTATATAAGCACTTATACTTTGATCGAACACTCATAATTGTAGGGACCCAAATATAATATAAAAAGACCCAGGCCCAAGACTTCTCTTTGCTCATTCTTTCTAAGAGTGAAAATTGGAAACATCTTACATGAGCATCAATAGAGGAAAGGTTGAATAAACTGTGACCCACCTACTCACTGGAAGAGTATCTCTGTATGGTGTGGGTTAGTCTTTAGAATACGATAATGCAGGGGTGCCTGGGTGGCTCAGTGAGTTAAAGCTTCTGCCTTCGGCTCAGGTCATGATCCCAGGGTCCTGGATCGAGCACATTGGGCTCTCTGCTCAGCGGGGAGCCTGCTTCCTCCTCTCTCTCTGCCTGCCTCTCTGTCTACTTGTGATCTCTATCTGTCAAATAAATAAATAAAATCTTTAAAAAAAAAAAAGGTAGAATACGATAATGTAGAGTTTCTCAACAGTGACACTATTGATGTTTCAGGTCAGATCGTTCTTTGATGCGAGGGACAAGCCTGTACATTGTAGGATGTTTAGCAGCATCGCTACCCCCTATCCATTAGATTCCAGGAACACCCCAACTCCCAGCTGGACAATGAAAAATGTCTCCACATATCCCCTTAGGGACAAAGTCATCCTCAATTGAGAATCATTGATATGATGTTAAGTGACATAGCATGTCTGTGTGCCCGGGGTGTGGGGGGCAGGGGTTGGGGAAATGTATACAGTATGTTTATATTAGTGAAAGAGATGGATAAAACGTAACATTAAACTTTTTTAAAAATCATTCACCGGGGGCAACTGGGGGCTGGGGGCCTGGGTGGCCAGTCAATTAAGCAACCAACTCTTGGTTTTGGCTCAGGTCATGATCTCAGGGTCATGAGATCAAGCTGGGGCTCCAGGCTCAGGTCAGAGCCTGCTTGGGATTCTCTCTCCCTCTGTTCCTGCCCCCCTCCCACCTTTTCTCTGTCTCTATCTCTCAAATAAATAAATAAATCTTTAAAAAATATCATTACCTATAAGAAAAGAAGGGAATAGGATGAGGGGGAAAGAGATAGAAGCTAAACTACTTTAATTATACTGTTTTTGTAAATTTGACATTGGTACTTTCACATATAATGTAAAACAAAATTCAATATTAAAACAAGTTTGAAATTTGAAAGTAAATGGAAGCAAATGAACGTCTATATGTTGATGGCATAGCTACACAAAGAAGAACTCTTCTGTGACTTTAAACATACTAATGTGACTATATATCCCTAGTGCGATAAATCTCAAAGACCAAAAGAACTAAAAATAATATTAAATCACTTTTGAATGATCATAGTTGTAATGTAATTTCAGTACCAATATTGTATTATAATTTGAGGCTTGTGTGCATGTATTTCATATAAAACAGTGAATTATTGTGATGATGTCAGTCAGCATGAGAAATTTTAGCTTGGGGTTTCAGCATGGGATACAAATATAAAAAGAATGAGATTAAGTAAAAAACACGATACCCTAATTTTGAATTGGAAGTGTCAGTATGAACTCATGAAATGATTATTAACAACAAAAGACCTTTGCTGACCATCCACTGAAAAAAGCTAAATACAATAGCAAATCCAATAGCCATGATCATTCCTAGCACCATTTTCTAACTAAAAAGAAATCAATGATTTTTGGACAGAGAAATGGATAATGTAAGACTGGGTCAGAAAACGTACAAGGTGACCCTGGAAAATATCACCAGTAACAATTATTAGAAAGTAAAGAAGCTATCAAAGACTCTAAGAATTGTGTCAAAAGATCTCAAGAGCCAACTTAAAGAGGCTCCCACGGGCCAAGGAAGGGCCATTCGTGCATCAGTAAGTATAGTACCTGCAACAGACAGAAATATATCTTCTGTGATTAAATTCATGCACTCATACCGATGCTTGAAAAAAAAATAAATAATGAGTTGGAGAACCAATTTGTTATTTTGAAATAGTAAACAAAGGGAAAGAATGAAATATTAGTTATGACTTTACTACATAAATTGTCTTTCAGAATAAACCACGTAATTGGAAAGAAGTTTCTTTTTAGAACTACTCTACCTAAGAAATGAGGAATAAAACATTACCATTTCATATTTTTAATAAATAAATGTTATCTCTGTAATGATCATCAGTGGTTGCTAATACCACAAAACAAGGATGATAACTAGATGTCATATATATCCAGATGGAAATATACTGTCTCAACCATTAGAGATTTTTTTTTGTCAAAAAAAAAAAAAAAAGGAAGAGAAAGGAAATTGAATGTGAATCTTACAAAGTCTCCTAGATCTTACAAACTAGCAGTTTGTAAGAAATACAGGAAACAAAGGGACATGGAGAACAAAACAAAGGGGAAGAATGAGCCAAATTTGGGCTGTGACACCTAAAGAGAAAATGGTACAGTTTGTTTACCACCAGCAGCAACAACATAAAAATTGCAAGGAAATAAAAGGAGACAGAAGGAGAACCTATAAATTAAAAGATGATTAAAGGACATGCCAACCAAATGTAATGTTTGGACCTTATTTACGTGTCCTGATTTTTAAAAATATGTTTCTTTTTATAAATATACCTAACACCCTAAAAATTATAGAAATATGAACACCCTGAATATTTAATATTAAGAAATTATTGTTTTCTTGGTTTAGGTGCAGTAATGGTAGTGTGTATATGTTTGTGTGTTAATAGTAAGGGTCCCTATCTTTTAAAGATACATATTGAAAGGATGGGATTTGCTTCAAACTAAAAGGGGGAGCAGACAGGGATGAATAAGTACATATATAAAACAAGATTAGCCGTAAATTGATCACCATCAAAGCTGAGCTATGAATATGTGAGGGTTCATTAAACTATGACTTGGTTATTTTATTACTATTACTTATTTATGTCTGCCTGAAATGTTTTGTAAGAAAATGCCTTATAAAAAAAAAAACCAACTTGGGCACCTGGGTGGCTCAGTCAGTAAAGGGTCTGCTTTCAGCTCAGGTCATGATCCCAGGGTCCCAGGATGGAGCTTCTCCCTCTCTCTTTCCCCCTGCTTGTGCTCACTCACTCTTTCTTTCTCTGTCAAATAAATAACTCTTAAAAAAAAAAAAAGAAAGAAAGAAAGAAACTTGGGAATGCCGTATTTTCACCATCATTAGTACCATGCTCTTTGCCAGATGTCTCCCATTTGAAGAAGAACCACTGTGTGGGGCCCCTGCAGTTGAGTCCTGATTGCTCTGAGAAAACCACACCTGTGTTTGTGCTTCCCCTTCCTCTGCCTCATTATTACTTTTACTATCCCATCACTGTTTCCATGTTGCATCCACTTGAAGGAGCTCATAATAAAACTTAAGATAATAGAAACATACCAGACTAAGGTCACCTTGTGATCTCTTACATTATGCCTGAGATAGTCCTGTGGCTTTATCACTCCCAGGGGCCTGTCTCAGCTGTTCAATTAATAGTGAGAATATTGATTAGCTCATAGTTTATGTTCCTGCTTATGTGAACTACTGGTTTATTGTCAACCTCTAATTATGGAATGTTTTCATATGAGATCTTCCTACATATTGAGATAGTTACTACTGGAAGCTGGGCTCCAAGGACGCGGAGGGAGGAGAGAGGGAGGGAGCCTCTTTATTAGCAATGAGTGAATTGGCATTCACCATCACTCTTGTCTTCTTTTAACTATAGGTATTTATCAAAGTGCTGGATAATAACGATAATGGCCCAGAATTCTCTCAGCCGAATTACGATGTCACAATCTCTGAGGACGTGCTTCCAGATACAGAGATCTTGCAGATTGAAGCCACAGATAGAGACGAGAAGCACAAACTGAGCTACACTGTCCACAGTAGCATCGACTCGGCCAGCATGAGGAAATTCCGGATTGACCCTAGCACTGGTGTGCTCTACACTGCTGAGAGGCTGGACCACGAGGCCCAGGACAAGCATATCCTCAACATCATGGTAGGACCACACTGCTATTGCGCTCTCCTAACACAGTCTTTCACCCTTGGTCTTCAGAAGTACGGGGCCCTTAAATGTTGTAATTAGGAGTGAATTTGGTCTTCTCATAGCAGGGCCACCTTCGTTTCTGCCTTTTTATCTCCCTGAGGAAAATGGCTACTCTCCTGGAGTGACCAGATATTTTTGCCAGACTGAAAGAGTAGATGAGTTCTGCAACAGTGGCTGCTGACAGGCTGACTTGGAAGAAAAGGAACGGGCCATGTTTCGGTAAATCTTTCAGGCTATGATACTGGTTCTCATCCAGAAGATTCTGTGGAAAAGTTTAAAAGAAGTTCCTTGAGAAGTTAATAACAAGGGTAATCATTTACTCAAAATATGCATTGCTCAGTCCTTGGAAGCATTTAGAAGACTGATTTATTACTTACTGCATTGGCGTTGGATCTAGTCATAAATACCGCCACCCAAAACAGATCTCAAAACATACCAAAGCCTGCGGAGAGTGTTCATTAAGTCTGAATTTGGGTTCATGGGCCCTCCAAATTATGTGGAAGTTGCTTTAATTTTAAAATGGAATTTTCTTAGTTCACATAAATGAGAAGTAGAGATTGATAAGAAACATCCTTGACTAGTTTATTGACCAAAATCTGTCCCTTTGACCACCCAAGAAACCTGGGGGAAATCGCACAGCCCCTGCTTAACAGACCCCCTAAGTTTCTTGAGACCCAGACTAAACCTCAGGTACTGATTGCTTTTAAAACACGTTAAGATGCTACCAGTTTCCCAGCAGCTGAAAGTGATGTTCCTCTAAGCACTACTCTTCCTTCTCCCCAAGTCTGGAAACACTCCTGGGCCAGAGGAAGGAAGCCATGCCCTTGGCAGTTTCCAGCTGAGAACCACACACTGCACCCGCCCCCCCGCCCCCGCCCACCCTAGGTGGGAGGAGCAAGAGGGACTCAGAGGAACTATTAGATCTGCCCTCTCATTCATTCAACAGATATTTCTCCAGCACCTACTGAGTACCAAGCACCATTCTAAACCCCGGGAATGGGAAGGAGACAAAACTCCTGTACCCTTGGACATTCCACTGGAACAGACCTAGGTCTCAATAATCCCAAAATACAGAGGTCAGCTTGGTCCCTGGGTGTGGAAGGCCAGTCTACAGGCGGGAGGACTGAGCACACTCACCCCGTTGTTTTTGCATGAGTTTTATTCAGGGGCAGAAACCGTATGCCAAGGACTAACTCCATCCTCATGACTCAATGCATTTCTGTTCATTCTTTCCTTAACAAACTCAAAATTCAGTTTGGTCACCCTGTATCATTCGTCATGGCTGTAATGGATTATTTAGAGCAAACATGTCCTTTAGGCTGCCTTTCTCCGTGCTAAGCCATTTTAGTCCTTTTGCTCATTCCTTCTAGGTACTATTTCTGAAAAGCCCTTTTACTTTGATGGCTCTCCTCAGTCTGCTTTCTAATTTCTCCACATCTCTCTGAAGTTATGGAGTCTAAAATTGAACAAACGCAAAGCACACATTTGATTAGCGCAACATAAAATTATAGCAAAATCACACAGTGAGGGTTAAAGGGTTGATTATTTGCAAGCTTCTGGCATATGCAAACCAGGGGAGGCTTTAAAGCAGTTAGGTGGCTCGGTGAAGTCACAAGGAGGGGTCTGGCGTTTTAGAAACTAAGGTTTGGTTCATTTTCCTGGGGATCAGGGTTCTCTCTCAGTCCTGGGCCTTGGCCTTCGAGGCTGTCCTTGCCTGAAACATGCTGCCCACACCACCGTTTGGCCATTTCTACTTATTTTTGTTACCTCTTCCAAGAAGCTGAGCGCCCGGTTATCTGCTTCTTATGACTCCCTCCATTCCGGCACTCACAGCCAGGCCTCCTACCCATTTGCTTGTTTCTATCCCCCACCCACCTGTTAGCATCTGGAGGGCAAGGACCAGATCTGAATCACTGCTGAACCCTCTAAGTGAAGCCAGGACTTGACAGATAATAGGTGACAATAAATGTTTGTTGAATGAATGAATGGAGGGCAATGCCTGCTTTGCATTTATGAGTTCTCTCACCGAACATTCGAGTGTCCCTTTCAGAAGAGCATGCATCCACCATTCCATTAGCAGCTAGATACACGAACGAGAGGGGAGCGGCTGTGGGCGGTGGTTCAGAGGAAAGTGCTGTGGCAGCTCCACGAACACAGGCTGAACACACACCACGGGCCAGTCATCATGAAATGAGTGTGGCCGCGACTCTCAGTCTGCTCACCATTAGTGCCCTCCCCTGGTAGCACCATCACTTACCGTGGCCCTGCCCCGTGCCTGGGATTGCATCAGGCACTTTCTGTGAGCTACCTCATTTTCTGTTTGCCACAGACATAGCCATGTGAGTTCCTTGCAACTTAAGATTTTAGTCCTACCACTTCTTGTATTTTGCCTAAAGGTCAGAGATCAGGAGTTTCCTTATCGAAGAAACTTGGCCCGAGTCATTGTGAATGTGGAAGATGCTAATGATCACAGTCCCTATTTCACCAGCCCACTGTATGAAGCGTCTGTGTTTGAATCGGCTGCTCTGGGATCAGCTGTTCTGCAAGTGACCGCCCTGGACAAAGACAAAGGGGAAAATGCAGAACTCATATATACCATAGAAGCAGGTGAGAGCTGTTGCACAGATTGCAACATAATGCATGGCTTTTGACCCTCTGCAGTGTTTATCACCATGTGAAATTCACATAGTCACCCTGGAATGGCTCCAAGAGCATTGTGTGGCCAAGCCACTGCCCCAGCTGCGTGATGATGGCTCTATCAAGTTCTTGGTATTTTTGGTAATACGTTTTCCAGCACTCACGGTGAGGAAAGAGTTCCCTTTGATGGTGTTCTCGGTGGTGTTCTTGGATTTTTCTGGAATGGAGGAAAGAGAAGAAATTCATGGTAAGCTCAGTGGCTTTTACCGATAGGTCAACAAGCCATGGCCTCAGACGAAAATAACCAAAGTCTCCCATCTCTTGGGGGCTGCCAGGCTGTTCCATGAATTGAATCCTACATGTCTCGGTGGGAGATACTGAACTGCCTGCTTAAACAGACAGATGAATTCATGCAGGCTCACATTCTGTTAAATCTGAGATTTTTTTTTTTTTTTAAAGATTTTATTTATTTATTTGTCAGAGAGAGAGAGAGGGAGAGAGAGCAAGCACAGGCAGACAGAATGGCAGGCAGAGGCAGAGGGAGAAGCAGGCTCCCTGATGAGCAAGGAGCCCGATGTGGGACTCGATCCCAGGACGCTGGGATCATGACCTGAGCCGAAGGCAGCTGCTTAACCAACTGAGCCACCCAGGCGTCCCAAATCTGAGATTTTTAAAATCAGTTTTGACATCCTTAAGGCCAGACCATACTTCCCTGATGGTTTGAGGATGGACAGGAACAAAACATTTATGACAGAAGAGATGATTGTCCAAGCGAGGGATGAGACTGTGAACCTAACAATTACAAATATCTCTTATCTGCTGTATTTTCCCTTCCCCTCTTCAGTCTTTTTTTTTTTTGAATATTCAAGCCACATATTTCCAAAATGTTCTGCAACATTATGTCTGTCGTGCATAATGCCAAATGATGTCTCCTTTTATGCCAGTGCTGGAAAGGCCTCTTTCCCGGGATTTAAATGTGGAGCATTTTTGCGAGTGGTTGAATTAAAATATGAATGCTAGAATGACAGTTTGGGACTAAAAAATATTAGAGAAAGAAAAGCCAACCATCTTCTTTATACAAAAGCCACTGCAACAAATGATAATCTAAAACTATTTCCTGTATTAGGCACCCACATTTTATCAGCGTTGAAGCTAAGCTCTATACAAAGAAAAAAAAAAAAGGTAGAGAAATAAAAGAGAGTAGCTCAAAACAGTCAGGTGCCCCAAGCAACGTCACCTGTTTCTTTTGTAGATATTTATGGAATTTTCTTCTAACCTAAAGCCTGACCAGTATTTTTTTAAGTGCTATTTGGCATCTGTTGTTTACCACAGGAAATTTTAATTATTTAATTATATAATCCTTGTTCTTCTAGTTCCACAAATAATGTAAGGAAGCTTCTTTTTAAAAACACAAATGTTTAAATAATGTCACAGAAAGTATCGCCTGATTCAGGAGCTCTTTGGACTCTTTCTACAGGTTTTTCCCTAATCTTAGATATATTTTTCTTTTCCTGGTATTCATCCACGCACCTACATTTTTCCATATCCCTGTGCTCATTGAGGTAGGGAGTTTGATTTCTGTTTTTTTATTTAGCATTTCCTAAGCATTGTCTATGGTGTCTGCTTGATTTTGTATTTGTCATTAAGGCTAGGCAGATAACTTCTAAGCCAATCGGGAAGTTCTGAGGAGACAAACGAGCGCCATTTCCCATCCTGCTGACAAGACTACTTTCCTTATCTTTCCACAGCCACACGCTGAGGCCCCGTGCTATGGGTAGACAAGGGATTCCATCGTTCCTTTAACTGCTGACTAAAAACAGAGAGAAAAGTTATTTTCTTAAAACATCTTTTCTGTAGAAAACTTGTATTTCCAGAAACTCATAAGAATGATCGGTAACTAAAAAAAACGAAACAAAACAAAACAAAAAACTGACCTCTGACTGTTTGTGTAGGAAGATAATGAGGATTTCAGTGTATACAGTAAGTCCCAAGTGGTCCTGGGGCTCCTTTGTGGACAGACAGACCTCCACAAGCCCTGGACTGCTCCTGGCCAAGCCAGTTCCTTCCCTGATCCTGGTAGGAGAGAGGGAGGACCCAGATGCCACAACATTGTGAAATAAATGACAGGTGGTTGTGTAGAGTGTATATTTTCTGTACGTTCTCTTCCAAACCTCTGCTTACTGGTGGGCCGTATGCTTCCTAACCCCTGTCTGGCCTCGGAAGTAACTATGGAAGCTTTTATCTGGGCCCAAAGAACGAAGGGGATATTTGAGTGTGGAGCTTCAGTTCCTATATTAGGTTCAGGTTTCTCTTTCATGCCACAATTGCTCATGAGTGGCTCCGGAACAGGAGACACAAGGACTAAGAACTAAGTTACAACGGGACCCTCTTCAATCCCAAGGGGCATACAGACAGAAGACTAACAGTCTTTTTTTAGATCCACCTCTCCTCTCAATCATTTAATACATAGTTACTGAACACCATCTTTGTGCCAGACTGTGCTACATTCTAAATAAGTCATGATATGTAAGATAAGCCCAGCTTTTGCTCAGCTGCCAAAAGTCTACAAAAAGCTGTAGATTCCAAGGAAATAAGCAGACGTTAGTTTCCGAGGATTCAAGGATAGCCGGAGAGAATAAGCAGGAAGCAGATGCTAAGAAAATGGGCAGGGAGTATGTTGAAGAGGGAAAGAGGCCAAGAGCCCACTTTTGACCTGCTGTCCAAGAGCAGCAGCCCAGAGTGGTGTGCCAGGCAGGTGAGCAGCTATGGGGTAGCAGGGTTATGAAGTTCTACTCGAAACCGGAAGCTGGCTCCCCTTGGTCCCTGCCATGTATGTCCTGCTGGGCATGAAGGAATGTGCTGGGTCTGCAGAAAGGGAGGACTTGGCTGGAGACTCCGCAGCAGGGGGACTCCACAATCAAGGAACACAGACACGCTTGACTTTCTTGCATTTATCAGTTGGGGTTGACTGTTGGCCCCATTATCTCTACAATCTCTACATTTTCCTCCTCAGATATGCTGATGTGAAATGATTCCTGCCTCCTTGCGAGGGTCTATGAATCAGACGTTGAACTCACGTTCAACTCCATTATTTATTGAAAGCTTGCACGCTTACTCATGAGATCATTGAACTTTATGTTGACCTCACAAAGTGCTCATGTTCAGGTGGCAAGGAAAAACTATCATGCTGACACCGAAGAGGACACCATGTGATACTCACATGTGGGGGCTGGAATCCTGTTCTTGTTTGTTAAATTAATTCTTGAGTGTGCCTGGCTGGTTCAGTCAGTTAAGCAGCCAACTCTTGATTTTGGCTCAGATCATGATCTCAGGGTCCTGGGATCGAGCCCCAAGTTGGGCTCCACGCTCAGCAGGAGTCTGCTTGAGGATTTTCTCTCTCTCTCCCTCTCCCTCTTCCTGTGCCCCTCTCCCTGCTCATGCTCTCACTCTCTAAATAAATAAATCTTTGAAAAAATAAAATAACTTAATTGTTTAAAAATAAGCGGGTTTTATAGGAACATAAGTTTTTTATTCTCGGACATGGAAAAGTTTAATGAATAAGTACATTGTAAGAAGTATGTATACAGCTGTATTTGCTGCATATCTCAGGAGATACATATAAGTGCCATCGGGAAGGGAGCTGGTCTTAACAATAATGACATTTAAACCATCTCTATGTCTGTGATACTGCTGTACTTTGAGCAGGAAAAAAAAAAAAATGCAGCTATAACTGAATGACCAAGATTTTTCACTTTGTTTTAGAAGAATCTAGTCGGGAAAGCATGTGTGCTCTTGGGGAAGTATCAGAAAGCCTGATGAGAGCAGCAAAAAGCAGCTTGGTGAAGGATTCCGCGTAACACTGTCCACTACTTTTCAGCCAGGTTCTTTACATTCTTCAAACCTCGTGTTCCTCACTCTCTGCTCCTCTCTCATTATCCTCATCTCTCAGCGATCTCAGACTCCACACCACTGCATGTTTCATACGTGAGGCGCTAAACGTCTGAGGCGTCACGGTTCACAGCTCTTAGCATCTGAGCTTCCCATTGCCGGTTCCTTGGTTTCAGGAGGGTGATGCCTCCAGTTTTGGGTTTTAAGGTTGGTTTAGATGATCGGCAGTTCACTACGTCACCAGAAACCTCTCCGTACTTAGCGAATGGGACAGTTACAGATTGGAGGAAGGGCCTTATAATTTTTACGTCTAGTTTTAAGTGTGTGCATGCACGTGTGTCCTTTGGGGTCTGAGGGGGTGAACAACAGAAGGGTGGCAGAAAATATTCTGACAACTTACAGAGCAAATAGATTGGGAAGAGTCCTTCAGACCCGAACAAAAGACCACCCCTCACCAAAGTTGTGTTTGGAGTGAAGTTGGTTTTGATAGGGTGAAATGTAGCAAAGCCCACCTTTGGGATAATCTGTGGTATAATGTTCTGAAACAGCTCCTACAAATGTCTTTCTCATAACATGGAACATAGACTATGGCACTGGTTTAGGCAAAAATCCATTTTGAACGGTGGCATCGTACACAATCTTGTGGTGGTGGTGTTGTTAACATGGATTAAGAGGATACTGACCTGAAATACACAATTTTACTAAAAAAACTCACTTCAGTTGCTTTTGAATACCCCTAAAAGAGAAGGCTTTCATTCTATTTCAGAATGAGATGGAACGAATACAAATAATTGCTTTCGACTTGCTATGTTGCTGCGAAGTATCCTTTAGATGAAAAATTAATCTTCAAAACATGATGTGTGACTTATTTTTCCATTTATCTCTGTATTTTAGGGAACACTGGGAACACATTTAAGATCGAACCAGTCCTGGGCATCATCACCGTTTCCAAAGAACCAGACATGACAACAACGGGTCAGTTTGTCCTGTCGGTCAAAGTCACAGACCAGGGTTCCCCGCCAATGTCCGCCACTGCAATTGTGCGCATTTCTGTTACCATGTCTGATAATTCTCACCCCAAGTTCACTCACAAAGACTACCAAGCAGAAGTAAATGAAAATGTTGATATTGGAACATCAGTCATTCTAATCGCTGCCATCAGTCAATCTACCCTCATTTATGAAGTCAAAGATGGAAACGTTGATGGGATCTTTACCATAAATCCATATTCTGGAGTCATCACCACCCGGAAGGCACTGGATTACGAGCGTACTTCCTCCTACCAGCTCATCGTTCAGGCCACTAACATGGCAGGCATGGCTTCCAATGCCACAGTCAATATTCAGATCGTTGATGAAAATGATAATGCCCCAGTTTTTCTCTTTTCTCAATATTCAGGCAGTCTGAGTGAAGCTGCCCCAGTCAATAGCATTGTCAGGAGCTCGGATAATAGCCCGCTGGTGATTCGAGCCACTGATGCCGACAGCAACCGGAATGCTCTGCTGGTGTATCAGATTGTGGAGTCCACAGCCAAGAAGTTCTTTACAGTAGACTCCAGTACAGGTGCAATCAGAACAATTGCCAACCTGGACCATGAAACTATTGCCCATTTCCATTTCCATGTCCACGTGAGAGATAGTGGCAGCCCCCAGTTGACGGCAGAGAGTCCTGTTGAAGTCAACATAGAGGTAATGGATGTGAATGATAACCCACCTGTTTTCACCCAGGCTGTGTTTGAGACTGTCTTACTTCTACCCACCTACGTTGGAGTGGAGGTTCTGAAAGTTAGTGCCACGGATCCTGACTCCGAGGTGCCCCCGGAACTGACATATAGCCTAACGGAAGGTAGCTTGGATCATTTCTTGATTGACTCAAATAGTGGAGTGCTCACCATAAAAAACAACAGCCTCTCCAAAGATCACTACATGTTGATAGCTAAAGTGTCTGATGGAAAGTTCTACAGTACATCCATGGTCACCATTCTGGTTAAAGAAGCCATGGATAGCGGCCTCCACTTTACACAAAGCTTTTACTCGACCTCAATTTCAGAGAACAACACTAACATAACCAAAGTTGCTATTGTCAATGCCATTGGAAATCGCCTTAATGAGCCGTTAAAATACAGCATCTTAAACCCAGGAAATAAGTTCAAGATAAAATCTACCTCAGGGGTCATTCAGACCACTGGAGTCCCCTTTGACCGTGAAGAACAAGAGTTATACGAGCTGGTGGTGGAAGCCAGCCGAGAGCTGGACCATCTGCGTGTGGCTAGAGTGGTGGTCAGGGTTAACATTGAAGACATCAATGACAATTCTCCAGTCTTTGTGGGTCTCCCTTACTATGCTGCTGTGCAAGTTGATGCTGAGCCCGGGACTCTAATTTACCAGGTGACAGCCATTGACAAAGATAAAGGTGCAAATGGAGAAGTAAACTATGTACTACAGGATGACTATGGCCACTTTGAGATTAACCCTAATTCAGGGAACATTATTTTAAAAGAAGCATTCAACTCTGACTTGTCCAACATTGAGTATGAAGTCACCATCCTAGCCAAAGATGGTGGAAAACCCTCTTTATCCACCTCTGTAGAACTTCCAATCACAATTGTCAACAAAGCGATGCCCGTGTTTGATAAGCCCTTTTATACAGCATCGGTCAATGAAGACATTAGAATGGATACCCCCATTCTAAGCATCAATGCCACCAGTCCAGAAGGCCAAGGCATCATATACATCATTATTGATGGGGATCTTTATAAACAGTTTAACATTGATTTTGACACTGGAGTCCTGAAAGTGGTTAGCCCTTTGGATTATGAAATCACCTCTGTTTACAAGTTGACAGTAAGAGCCAGTGATGCTCTTACTGGTGCCAGGGCTGAAGTCACTGTTGACTTACTGGTTAATGATGTAAATGACAACCCCCCTATTTTCGATCAACCCACATACAATGCAACATTATCAGAATCCTCTCTCATTGGGACACCTGTTTTGCAAGTTGTCTCTACTGATGCAGACTCAGAAAACAATAAATTGGTACATTACCAGATCGTCCAGGATACTTACAACAGCACAGATTATTTTCACATAGACAGCGCAAGTGGCTTGATCCTGACAGCGCGGATGCTGGACCATGAGTCAGTGCAACACTGCATTTTGAAAGTCAGAGCCACAGATAACGGCTTCCCATCACTAAGCAACGAGGTCTTGGTTCATATCTATATCTCGGACATAAATGACAACCCTCCCGTTTTTAATCAGCTCATTTACGAATCATATGTGAGTGAATTAGCCCCCCGGGGCCATTTTGTAACCTGCGTTCAAGCCTCTGATGCGGACAGCTCTGATTTTGACCGCTTGGAATATAGCATTTTATCTGGGAATGACCGGACCAGCTTTCTGATGGACAGCAAGAGTGGCATCATCACCCTGTCCAACCACCGGAAGCAGCGGATGGAGCCCCTGTACAGTCTCAATGTGTCAGTCTCTGATGGGTTGTTCACTAGCACTGCACAGGTGCACATCAGGGTACTCGGGGCTAACCTGTATAGCCCTACCTTTTCCCAAAGCACCTACGTAGCTGAGGTGAGAGAGAATGCAGCCGCTGGGACAAAGGTCATTCATGTTCGAGCCACAGATGGGGATCCTGGGCCATATGGGCAGATCAGCTATGCCATCATCAACGACTTTGCCAAGGATCGATTCCTCATAGACAGCAATGGACAAGTCATCACAACAGAAAGGCTTGACCGGGAAAACCCTCTGGAGGGAGACATTAGTATTTTTTTGAGGGCCCTCGATGGCGGAGGGAGGACGACCTTTTGCACCGTGAGAGTGATCGTTGTGGATGAGAATGACAATGCTCCCCAGTTCATGACGTTGGAATACAGAGCCAGTGTCAGGGCAGACGTTGGAAGAGGCCACTTGGTCACTCAAGTTCAAGCCATGGATCCAGATGATGGAGCAAATTCAAGGATTACTTATTCTCTATATAGTGAGGCCTCGGTCTCGGTGGCTGACCTCCTAGAAATCGATCCTGACAATGGCTGGATGGTCACTAAGGGCAATTTTAACCAGCTGAAAAGCACAGTGCTGTCATTCTTTGTCAAAGCAGTAGACGGGGGCATTCCAGTAAAGCACTCCCTTATCCCTGTCTATATTCATGTCCTGCCCCCTGAAACATCCTTGCCTTCTTTCACCCAGTCTCAGTATTCTTTCACTGTTTCAGAAGATACAGCCATTGGGAGCACGGTGGACACCCTGAGGATTTTGCCCAGTCAGAATGTCAGGTTCAGCACAGTCAATGGGGAACGGCCAGAAAATAACAAAGGGGGTGTCTTCATCATAGAGCAGGAAACAGGCACGATCAAGGTTGACAAACGCCTCGATCATGAAGTCAGCCCAGTATTCCACTTTAAAGTAGCAGCCACCATACCCCTGGACAAGGTAGACATTGTGTTTACTGTGGATGTAGATATCAAGGTACTGGACTTGAATGACAACAAGCCAGTCTTTGAAACTTCCAGCTACGAGACGATCATAATGGAAGGGATGCCTGTGGGCACCAGACTCACCCAGGTGAGAGCCATCGACACGGACTGGGGAGCCAACGGGCAGGTCACTTACTCCCTGCACTCGGATTCCCAGCCTGAAAAGGTCATGGAAGCCTTCAACATTGACAGCAATACAGGCTGGATCAGTACCTTGAAGGACCTGGATCACGAGACAGATCCCACCTTCACCTTCTCTGTGGTGGCCTCTGACCTCGGAGAGGCCTTCTCTCTTTCCTCCATGGCTTTGGTCTCTGTCAGGGTGACGGATATAAATGACAATGCTCCAGTCTTTGCCCACGAGGTGTACCGAGGGAATGTGAAGGAGAGTGACCCTCCTGGCGAGGTGGTAGCTGTCCTCAGCACTTGGGACAGAGACACTTCCGACATTAATCGCCAAGTGAGCTACCATATTACGGGTAAGTCAGCCACACTTGGCCTTCATCTGTGTACTCTGCTCTCCCAAGAAATGTGGGAAGTGGCAGGAGGTGAGAGTCGGAGAGAAGAAGGGAGATGAGATGGGGGTTGAGAGTAATAAAACTTTTCTGGGGCTGCCCTCCGAGTGGGCAGGGTTTTTCAGTTGTTGGTTGTTGCTGATTGAGCCTTAGTTTGGAGTTCGTTCCTTCACCTATGACACATTACCCAGATTGGTACCCAGTCCTTGAGCTGTTGTATCATTTAAAAAGGAGTCCAGCCAGGGCGCCTAGGTGGCTCAGTCAGTTAGGTGGCTGCCTTCTGCTCAGGTCATAATCCAGGGTCCTGGGATGGAGCCCCGCATTGGGCTCCCTGCTTACTGGGGAGCCCGCTTCTTCTTTGCCTTTGCCAGCCATGCCCCCTGCTTGTGCTCTTCTCTCCCTATCTGTGTGTGTGTGTGTGTGTGTGTGTGTGTGTGAAAGGAAGGAAGGAAGGAGTCCAGCCAATTATCTCAACTGAAGAAATGAAAATAACAGCTTTGGGGTGGGGCGCCTGTATTTTTAACTCTAATCCTACTTCTTGTTTTGGTAAGAAAAATAAATAGCTGGGGGTCCTGGGTGGCTCAGTTGGTTAACCAACTGTCTTCAGCTCAGGTCATGATCTCAGGGTCTTGGGATGGAGCCCCGCATCAGGCTCCCTGCTCAGTGGGAATCTGCTTCTCCCTCTTCCTCTGCACCCCCCCCCCCCCACCATGCTCTCTCAAATAAACAAATAAAATCTTGAAAAAAAATTCTAAAATAAATAAATAACTAGCTGATCCCAGTAAGCTTGACTTACAAGTTTCTCCCAGTGCTGAAAATTCCTATGCCTGCACACGTACATACCTGTACCAATTAAAGGGCGTGGTTTGACCTTTTACTAAAAATCTTAAGTTATAACTCTAAATCAAAGGGTATTTCTCCTGATAACTCAGTTTTCTTGGATCCCTTTTTTGTCTTTCCTGATATTAAGTAGCAGTTCAGTGGAAAAGCCAAACTAGATCAAGGAAGTCACCCAGAGCGGACCAAAAAAATGTCACTGTTGCTGAGGGGGAGAGGATTTCATGTCGGTGTCACTCATCAGGGGTAGCTTCCTGGGGGTGACTGGCTTGAAACTGCAAGTGGGAAGGTTGGCGGGACAGGAGTAGTCTTTCTAAAAACAATTGAAGGGTTTTAAAGCTAGTATTTTGATGTTGTGACATTCAAAGGCAGAACATAAGCAAAGTGCCAAAAGATTTTAAAGAATCCATCAATACTTGTAGTCAGGTGGCTTCCCTTTAGAAAAACTGCATTATTCAAAGTGAAAAATGAATTAATTAGAATGCCCTCAGGACACAGAATCTGCTTAAGTATGTTAGTGGGAAAGTTAATTAATCACTGCAGAATAAGATCCACGGGAGAGCATGTGTCAGTGCTTGGGAGAGCCACTCTTCCGCGTTGCTCCTCTCCTGTTTCTTCCTGGAACTGTTTTCCTGACGGTGCTTTTTGTTTAAACTCTGTTTGCTTTTGTGCATTATCTGATGCCTTCCCTTTTTTTCATTAAAATGTATATTTCTGCAGAAAAGACAGGAGCCGTAGTGGCAAGGGCAGAAAAGTGAGCAAAGACTCACTTGCATTTATTGGCATTCAGTTTCAGACAAAAAGCTTTTTAGAGATTCCGAGGGATACTTTCCTATTGGAAAGGCTTGCTGAATGTTCAGCTTTAATTATTTATCCTTCGTCTCTGAATAGTCAATGGATGATTTAAAGGGACCCTCCCATCAACTCTACCAAAGTAATAAGAACAGAGTAGCTTAAAGCTACTGTTACTATTAGCCCTGCCAACCACCAACCGATTTTAATTAGATTTAACTTTTGCTCTTGATGTAACACAACTTGGCTGTGCTGCTGCAGTTTAACAAAGGACCATTAATCGTTTTATTTAACAAAAGATGTGGGCCTGCACTGAAGGCATTTAAGAGAGAGGTTAAATTTGTGCATGCTAAAGTAATGTTCAACTGAGGCATAATTGAATCCTAGCCAGTGGTGGAGGAAAGTGATATCCCAGGGAGGACCCTGAGCCTCGCCAGAGCCGGTTTTTCAACCTCAACGCTATTGACATTTGGGACTGGATGAGTCTCTGTTGTAGGTGGCCGCTCTGTGCATTGTAGGATGGATGCCTGGCAGCGTCTCCGGCCTCTGCCCAAGAGACTCCAGTTAGCCCCATCCCCATCCGCCGGGGGATGCTATTGTGACATTCAAAAATATCTCCAGATGTTGACAGATGTCCCAGTGGGGGGTCTTCCAGCTGAGAGCCACTGCCCTAGAGGAATGTACGGCCCTCATCATTTCTGTACTGTCTACCCCCAATATGGTTCATTTATCCCACAGCTGTCCCCCCACGGCGGAGGCCCCTGGACTGACACCGCCCCACACCTGAGCAGTGAGAAGTGCAGCCGGGCACTAAATTTCCTGTACTTCCCCCTCGGTCCCTCTGGCAGGACCCGAGTCTTGGCCCTCTGCTTTTTGAAAGATTCACTGTGAGAAGCTGAGATGGCTCCGCTCAGCCAGGAAGCAGTATGCCTTCCTTATTTATTTGTTTAGGGTCGGTCTTCCCCAACTAGAATGTGCGCTCCAACTCAGGAGTGGGGATTTGTGTCAGTTTTGTCTGCCGCTTTAGCCGTACTGCCCAGAACAGTGCCTGGACTAGAGCAGGTGATAGATACTTGTTAAATGCCCAATGAAAATAGTGATGATCTAACTGGCTTTCGGGCTTCTTGCCAGTTGTCTTGTCCAGTCTTCCTCCATGATGTGAGTGACACTGTTTGCCTCTTTAACATTAGAAGGTCAAAGCAGCTGTCTTCTCTCCTCTTCCCCTCTTGTCCATGCAGCTTTTTGTCTCCAGGTAACATAATGTTGTGGGGAAGTCATATTGCTGGGACCACTGTTGGTGGTTTCATATCATAAAAAGCTGTTCTATTGCATCTCTTCTCCTTTTCTTCTGCGATCACCAGCTTCACTCTGGTAAATTTCATTTAATTGCAGCGTTTATCTTTGAACCGCTTGTTCTGTGACCCCTGGTTAGGGCTGTTTAATACTGATGGGTCTTCCTCTGTTGCGCAAACTTTTTTCCCCCAAACACCTGTGCTGGTAAGACGCACGAAGCTGTATGAGAGAGCTTTCATTAAAGGATTCCTTAATAGAACTGACTGCCTTCCCTTGATTGCATAATCACCAGCTAATGAAATTGTCTTGGTAACAAGAGCTATAGTGTATCACATCCTCTCTTGAGACAAAGTGGAAAGACAATTGTATCATCCCGGGAAGAGGATTGATTGTTTGCAGTTTGAATTTGATTGTCCTTCAGGGGGACTAAACAAGAGATCATCTCCAGCTTCTCTAGTGCATTCTATTCTCTTGGAAAGTTACTGTTTGACGTTCCTTACAAGCGAAGCATATAAATATCGTGCTTTGTTGCAAGAGAATCAGAAGGAAGTGACTGTCATTTTTTTTTTTCAGTTTTGTAAATGATACAATCAGCAGACCAGCTGGATGACCCCACACGGGCCTCTCAGTGGAGGCGTAGATCAAAGCTTTTCATTGCACATTTTCAAAAATGCTTTTTTCACTGTAGGAGGGAACCCCCGAGGAAGGTTTGCCCTGGGCCTGGTGCAGAGTGAATGGAAGGTCTATGTGAAGAGACCTTTAGATAGAGAAGAACAAGACATTTACTTCCTCAATATCACTGCCACCGATGGGCTTTTTGTCACCCAGGCCATGGTGGAAGTGACCGTCAGTGATGTGAATGACAACAGCCCAGTGTGTGATCAGGTGAGATATGCGCAAATGTCTTGTATATATTGCTGCTTTTTACTCTGTCCTTCTAAAATTAAATCAGAGCCCATTTCATTTTTCTCCTTAGGGTCAGGCTCCTTTCTGCGCTTCTCTCCTTAAATTAGTGAGCTCCATTTGGATGCCAGAGAGTAGGAAAAGGCATAGGTGGGAAGTTCAGATACCTAATTTTGCCCACCCTCCCCCCCCCCCAAAAAAAAAAACAAAACCATAAGCCTTAAAATTAAATAGTGTTTAAGGAATCATAAGCGACCTAATGACATAAGTAAGGACTTAGGTCTAAATCACTGATTCTATAAAAGAAAAATGGACCACTCAACAGCAGAAATTTTTTTTCTAGTAAGTTTGCACAGCTGGTTAGTGGCAATGTTGGTAATGAACCCAGGTCTCCAGGTAACTCACAAAATAGCTTGTCCATCACAATACAAAACATGACAGCCAGTGCAAGGTACCAGTAGCAAATTTTATTTTCTTCCTTACTGAAATTAAATCACTGTTAATTTACCTTTGCCTGATTATGTGGACCAAGAGACAATATTGGTAGTCTATAGCTTAGAAAACTGTTGCAAATAGATTGACTCTATCATACGAATGCCAGACGTGGCACTCTTTAAAGAGTGGAAGGGTCCCAAAGAGTCCCTGGTGCTTAACAGAAAAGGGGATCGTGATCAACACGTGGCGGGACCTTTGTCTGCTTTCTTCACCCCTGTAGTCCTAGCATCTAAATCGTACCTAGCACATGGAGGGACTCAATCAGTATTTGTCGAATGAATGAGATTGGCCGGGGGCTGGGGCAGGGCAAAAGACATATCGCATTTCATCATATATTGTAAGATAGCTCTGTAGTGAAGGGAGAAATAGCCCGAGCTAAATTATATGAATGCATTTTTAAAGAAATCATTTATAATGTGAAAGATGGCTATTGCCTCACAAATACTAATGACTTCATTACCTTTCTTTACTTTGGCAGGTTGCATATACAGCATTATTTCCTGAAGACATTCCGTCAAATAAAATTATCCTGAAAGTCAGTGCCAAGGATGCCGACATTGGGTCCAATGGAGATATACAATACTCACTCTATGGATCTGGAAATGATGAATTTTTTCTAGATCCAGAAAGTGGTAAGGTGAAATGTATTCCTTGGGGAAATGCTATTGCTAATCCGTGAGAAAAGTTGAACTCTCATGTGGTCTCATCACTAGTGGGTAGTTAGCATACAAGAACTTTGATATGATGCCTTTGCTCTCTAGGACCCTAAAAAAATGCTAGTCACACTTGGTGTCTGAAGATGTATTTGGCCTATAAAATTTGTCCTGACTTTCCTTGCATTTATTAGCATCAAGTAATCAGATGTGTCTATTTGGTTCTCCTGTTTTTCCTATCTGTGACTTAGGCATCTGCTCTGTGAAGAATATAGAGTTACATCACAATATAAGTTGCAAACCAGACAGCAGTGCATAGGAAGGAAGAGTTTTTCTCTCTTGAAATCCCTTTTGGGTCCCTTCCCAATGCTTATTAATACACTTGTCTGGTTTTTGTTAAATATTCCTGCCTAGTTTCTCCAAAGCTATGAGCCCTCAGATTAGCCTTGATATTCAGGCAAAATTTATAAGGTCAAAGGTTGGGTATGTTAATGGCAGATGCCCACATTGAGGGCCAGAGCTAATGGAAAAGACATTTCTTAATGGAGGTATGTAATTTCAGTGCTGTATACTGGATGGCTCATCCAATGGCAATTTTTAAATGAAGTGTAAAGACTGAATAATTTGCATATTTCCAATGTTGTGTTTGGTCCTGATGAATAATAACTAACTATTGAGTCTCCAAAGATGATGGCTTCTCCCTGTTCCTCTCCCGTGTCAGCTGGGTCCTACAAGGAAGCACTTAGCTATACGGAAATATACTGCTTGGCTACATAGACCTAGCAATTATTTATTAAATAACTAACATTCATTGAGTAACTAGTAGATATAAAAGCACTTGATGGGATATCTGTGGTAGGCTGCAAAACCAGCCATGTCCATGGGATATCATAAGCCAGTGGGACAGACAAACCAGTAAGCCAGTAATAATAATAATAATAATAATAGGCAGAATGAAATGAGTATCCTAGAATGGTATCAGGGGAGTTATATCTGAGCACAGAGGAAAAAGGAGCTAATATTCTCATCAGGGGGAAGAGGAAACTGTTTTAAAGAAGAGCTAGCATCTGAACCAAGGCAGGATTCTAGAAACAAAAGCAGGTTCCTGCAGACTGTGGGGGCGGCAGGAACAGAGAGCACAGCACAGCCCGGGAGGGCTGCTTGTGACATTGTCCCTGGCAAGAAGAGTTGTGGAATGGCTGGTGTTGGGCGGAAGAACTGCAGGCCAATCGTGGAGGGTCCCTAAGGCCCCCCTGAAAAACTTCGGGAGGTTTCTGAGCAGGAGAAGGAAATAGTCCAAACTGTGTTTGAGAACAGGCTGCAGCAAGGAGGCCACAGAAGGAAATGCTTTATAAGCCTAGATGGCTTGGTTGGAAGAAGGTCTATTAATTGTATTTAACAATAATTATACTTCAGGAGTCATACTTTTCACCAAATCGCGTTTGTTCGGGTCTGTCTCTGCTCGTTGCCATTGTCCGTTGAAATTTAAACAACCACCTCGAGTCTCCACAGGGACTGACGCCCAGCACGAGCACAGATGATCCAGTGGATAAAGTACAGACATGACTTACCTACCCTTCCACACTCTGCAAATATTCCTCGACCAAGAATCCTCCCCCCAACAACCACAGGCCCTTCTATATCCCGGCAAGTCAGGTTTACCCCGACACGACAGAATTCCTTCCAGACCTTTTTCTGCTAAAACCAGCTTCTGCTTTGATTGTTTTCCTCTAAAAGATGGAGTAAAAAGATATTGAGTCTCTGGAAGCAGAGACCCAACCCCTTCTGGGTCTGTAGATTATCGACATGCCTGACCATAGGAGAACTAAGGATGCTCATCCATTCGCTATGCTTTTTCTGAAAATCGAGCAGAAATCTAGAGACATGCGTAGCTGGTCCCCAGAGCATGTCTTCAGAGGTTTCCAGGGGCATGGAGCCTTCCAAGGTAGCCAAAAGAAGGAAATCCTGATACCAGAGGTTTCACAATGGGATTAATTAATTTAAAGGCCACACAGTTGATTTGTTGTTGCCTCGAGAATCCCATAAATGTTTCCTTGGTGCTTAACATTGAATTTGCTCTGTCTTTCGAAGTATGAGACACTTGGTCCAAATGTCATTGCTCCTTCCTGTGTTGGGGATTCTTTATAAACTTGGTTCTCTGTTCTTCAAAGAAAGAGGGTTTTTTGAAAAACCAGGCCATTTATTTTCACAGGTGAGTTAAAAACCTTGGCTCTCTTGGACCGGGAAAGGGTCCCCATGTACAGCCTGATTGCCAGGGCCACTGACGGAGGTGGTAGGTTCTGCCAGTCCGACATCCACCTGATCCTGGAGGACGTGAATGATAACCCACCTGTGTTTTCTTCCGACCACTACAATGCCTGTGTCTATGAGAACACAGCCACCAAGGCTCTGTTGACCAGAGTTCAAGCTGTGGATCCTGACGTTGGTAAGTCAGTTGCATTGATGGAATGCCTCCATGTTTCATACACTTGTCATATCTTCACCTTTCCTTTGGTGTCACCAGCCCACCTGGGTTCCTTGGCATTAAACCAATGACCACGTGTCAGCTCTTCTGCTGATACACTTCACGTGTGTGCAAGAACTCTGCAAGGTGTCCTCCCCATTTTCCAGCATCTAAAGAAGTGATGCTTTGAATTTCCTTGCCTTTTAACAAAGAGTTTGGGATTTGTTTGCTTTTTTTTTTTTTTAAGATTTTATTTATTTATTTGACAGACAGAGATCACAAGTAGGCAGAGAGGTAGGCAGAGAGAGAGAGGAGGAAGCAGGCTCCCCGCTGAGCAGAGAGCCCCATGTGGGGCTCGATCCCAGAATCCTGAGATCATGACCTGAGCCGAAGGCAGCGGCTTTAACCCACTGAACCACCCAGGCGCCCCTTTGTTTGCTTTTTTAACCTTTAGAATAAAAATAATAGCTTTCTTATTTGCCCATTCCTCCTGAACACAGTTAAAATGCTGTGTCATGTGGCCAGGAGAATTCATTTCCATTTCTATAAAGAATTGCATCACATGCTTCAGCTGACATATGACAATCTCGATTTATGGGAGAGCCCCATAGTGCAAAGAACAATTACTAAATGGGCTGCTGGTCCAATGTCAATTTTTTTTTAACTGCCGCTTTCCAATAGTCTTTTGGTCACGTAGATCCTGACGTTACTAGGCAGAGCGAGGGTGGTGGAAGTAAGAAGGAATTTGAAATGAAAGTTGCTAATAAAGTTTGTGTTTCAAATCCACTTTGCATAATGAGATGGTGAGTTAGAGAAGACTGGAGTTAATTGCTAGGTAGTCCTTTGGAGAATGCATAAGTTATCGAGGTGACTGCATGATGGAGTGTAAATACAAAAGGGCATATAGAGAGCCTCTTGCGTGTGCATTTGAAGAGCTGTAAATCAGAAGACAAGAGAATGATGGGGTGTGTCTGCTATGCTAAACAGGCCTTTATAGAATTCAGTGTCTTATTACTTAATTCTGAATTGAAAGAAAAATTATTGGACTAATGGAAAAGTAAATACATGATAATTAGTTGAAAACAAGCACAGAACCCGGGGTCTCTGCATATTTCCCCTTTAAGAAATTAGTGGCTACTTCAAATTATTGCTCTTATCTCATTAACATAATTTTCCAGGCTAAGAACCAACCCTTTAAAAGTCTGCATATTATGTTAAGCTTGGTAAAAAATGGTGAGCAGTAAAAGACTCGTTTGTGATTTATAATTATGGAATACCTACAGATACTCTTTTTTTTTCTCTTTGTCACTGTATTTCAAGTTCCTCCCAAAACAAGGCCCCAAGCACCCAGGTTCATGTATGTCCCTCACCTTGCTCCACCGCTGTCTTGTATAAATACTCTTTTTTAAAGGAACATTAGAAAACATTCTCTGGACTTGTAGGAGGAGACTTCTGGGGGGAAAACATAAATGGAAATTATGCAAATAAATCTTTTAATAATTTAAATTTGAGAATGTGTAGTTGAGCCATAGATGAAATGTTAAGATTGATTTTTTCAATTAAGTTATATTAAAATCCTAATTTTTAAAAATTGAAATTTTTCTACTCATTTCCTTCATGAAGGAGTTGGGTCAGCTCTGTCTCCCAGAGATTGAAGACAGAAGGAGCCTGATTAGTGCAGAGGGTAGCATGACCAGTGGACAGTGGGGGATGTTATGGGCTCCCAGATATGGCTTGTAGTGAAGAACATACAGTTAGCTCCATCCTCCTTTTTACTTCTTCTGAGTCAGCCATCCAGGTTGGGAGTTGGGGCAGAAGGGATGACTAGACTCTGGGCCTTTAGCTAGGAAGAGATGATAAAGCCTTGAAAGGACCAAAACCAGAATAATGATCTCATCAGCACCTGCCTTTGTTCATTTGCACTCATTAGCCAAAGGCTCACGTTCAGCTCTTCAGGTAAACCCTGAGGTTGTGAGTGCTGCTCATATGATAAACTTTCCCCAGCCGTTGTGTCTGTCTCAGAAAAATTCTAGCATAGCAACCTGGTTTCTATTTCTCAGTTTTCGTACAACTCATTGAGCTATAAAAAAATAAAAGAACTGAGACAGCTAAGATGAACAAATGAACACATGAAAATGCAGACTAGGCACCTGACCATGTCTCGGGCACCGGGCTGAGGAAGTGGGTGTGCGGGTCCTGGCCAGAGCCTGCAGGGGGATTCCAACAACGGAGGCATCAGTCTCAGCTCTCATCAAGCCAATCTCCTCTGAGTCCCTGAGTATCAGTGACTGGTGTGGCCTCGGCCATTTTCTTTAGCAGCCCAATCAGAACACTTCCTTTCTCATCTGTCATGACGGACCACAGAGGAGCCTGAGCTGCGTACTGAGATCACCAGCTCATCCAGTGGACAGTTCATCTCGGGGCAAAGTTGAACCTCTGAGCCAAAGCTGAGTTTGCACATTCATCATGAGACTGAATCCAGCCCTCTCGTGTCTTTAGTTTGGCTTAATAGTGTCCTAAAAAGTTTGACTCCGTTGTCAATCAACGTCATGAGATTTTTATTCAAAATTCCAGTTTCTGGCATATTATCAAAACAGCAACAGCCCTCAGAAGACTTCAGGTACACAGCTCCACAGTGGCAGGAGCTATAGGAGAAGGAGGAGCCGTCACTCACCCACTCTATTTCCAGCCACTTCGATTAATGTTAATTATTAACATTAATTATAATTAATTATTTATAAATTAATTTAATTAATTAATTAATTATAAATTAATTTATGTTACTGCCTTACCGTCTGGGCCTCTTTGGGACAAGAAAATTGCTGATTCAAAAAAAACCTTTATTTTGAAATTGTAAGAGGTTCACAGGTCATTGCCCAAAAAAAAAAAAAAAAAAAAAAAAATGTACAGAAAGTCACATGTACCTTTCACCCAGCACTTTCCCCCAGTGAGGACATCTTGTGTAATGTAGTACACTATCTGATTTGGTGTGTGCGTGTGTGTGTGTGAGTGTGTAGTTCTATACAATTTTATCACTTGTGTGGCTTCATGTAACCACCATCACAGGGTTCCCCCCTGTCACCCCTTGATCACCACACCAACCTCCTCCTGGTGCTTCCTTCCCAATCTCTAACCCCCCAGCAACCACTAATCTCCATACATATAATTTTATTATTTCAAAAACATTATTTAAAAGGAATTATACAGTTTATCATTTTCTGAGATTGGCTTTTTTCATGAAACAAAGATCCATCCCAGTTGCCCATTCCCTTGAGATTCGCCCCAATTGGTTTTTGGTCTGAGGAAAGAAAATTGGCTCCATCTGTGTAGATGATGGGACTGTTTGGTTCATGAAACTTCTTTTGTTCATTCTTTTACCTGAAGTTATAAATTACTTCATCACCATTTAGCTACAGCATATACTAAGTCACTGTAAATTACAGAGAAAAGACAAGGGTATATTCCTCTAAAATCTGATTCTATAACTTCATGAATTCAAAGCTCTTATATAGACTTGCTAAACTTTCATAGCCTGATTTTCTAATTTGAAAAAATATTACTACTTTTAGCCAAACACCTCTTTCCTATGCTGAATTCATTATTCATAATACAACCAGACTAATGTTAGAATAATTGCCTACGTTAGGAACAAAATCAAAACAGAGGAGGACAAGATAAATTCAACACCCATTTTATGAGCTCTAAGAAATAGTATGGCAACTGTCTAGATTTTAACATCAAAGCCTTAGTCTTCCTGTGGAACGGAAATATCCTCAATCCCATAAACTAATGGCTTTATGACCTAACATGCTTAAAAATGTGATCCTTTGAGTAAAGATTAGGGGACCTTTTGTTGTACTACCTCTTTGGGGTTAATATCTCACTATTTAGTCTATCTCATATAGATAGGATTTGTGTCCAGCTTCCTAATTTTGAGAGTTTTCTAAGCTAGCAAAGGAAACATGCAGTGATGAATATCAGAGCTAAAGTCTGTGACCATTTTAGGCAAAGTTATATGAAAATAAAATGTAAACATGCTCTGCAAAATATGCTATAGCTCATGATTTATGAAGAGGACAATTTCCAACATATTTGAGATGCAAGAAGACATATTTTTCCTCTTATGGACCGGGGACATAAAACAAAGAAATGTTCTAATAAGCAACTCACTTACTTCTTTCTTACCAACTATTTCCTGCAAGGTTTAGAACATCTTTCAGGGATTTCAGAGAAACTTGAGGACTCATAACACACATTACAATTATTTTCCATTTAATTTAACAGAAATTTAGTGAGTAGCTATGCAGAAGACACTACAGAAGGAAACGCAAGATTCTCCAAGATGAGGAATATGCAGTGCCAGGCCTCAGGTCATATGCAGGAATGAAGAACATGAATCAGGAGCACACATACCTTTAACGAAAGGCAGAGCTCCCAGAGTGAATAAGATTTCAACAGGCAGGGGTAGGAAGGCATTAGGAAGACAGAAACCATGAGGATAAGCTTGTGAAGTTGGAACATGTGGACCCAACTCAATAATTGGGAGAGTATCATGTTAGCCGGGATGGAAAGAAGTAAATGAGATGAGAAAAGTCATCTGGGCCTAACTGTGGTGGTTCAAACAGGCCAGGATTATGTACTTAAACCAATCAGTGGAAAAGAGTCACTGAGTACTTCTGAGAAAAGAACTCATCAATTCTAGGTTTGGGAAATGCTAATCTGACAGAAGCCTCTAAAATGAAGGTGAGTTAAGCTCCCAGGAGGGTATTGAAAAAGACCACAAGGGCCAAAATTAGAGTAGTGGCTTTGGGATTTAAAAAGTAGGAGCATGGCCATCACCCAAAGTGACTCTCATGGCATAGGAGAAAAGGGGGAGGGGTGGAAGGGGGGCAGCCCCGCCCACCAGCACACCAGCAGAGGCCATGGCTGGACCTCTCAGCTAGCCACACCAGTGTACCCACAGCTGTCACAGCCCGGCCACACAGTCCACACAGGCGACACCCCTGTAGTATCTGATCCTGGACACCAGCAGGGGCCCCCTACATAAGGCCACTTCTTCAAAACTGGGAGACACAGCTGATCCACCTAACACAAAAACAAACACAGAGAGGGGTGCCTGGATGGCTCAGTTGGTTAATCATCTGCCTTCTGCTCGGGTCATGATCTTGGGGTCCTGGGATCAAGCCCCACATCAGGCTCCCTGCTTAGCAGGGAGTCTACTTCTCCCTCTCTCTCTGCCTCCACCCTCCTTGCTCATGCTCTTTCTCTCTCTCAAATAAATAAACTCTTAAAACAAAAAGAGAGAGAGAGAGAGAAGAGAAGAGAAGGAACACTGAGAGCCAGACAAAATAACACGGCAGGGAACATGTTCCAAATGAAAAAAATTTTTAAAACCTAGAATTAAAAGAACCAGAAATAAGCAATCTACCTGATAAGGAGTTCAAAGTAATGGTCAAAAAGATCCTCACTGGACTGAAGAGTGGGAAGAACAGAGTGAGAACTTTAACAAAGAAATAGAAAATATAAAAGAGAACCAGTCAGAGTTGAAAAATACAGTAACTGAAATGAAAAATAGAGGGAATCAGCAGCAGATTAGATGATGCAAAAGAATGAATTGGTGAGCTACAAGACAGGGTAACAGAAAGCACCCAAACTAAAGAGCCAAAAACAAAGAATTTTAAAGAATGAGGGTAGTTTAAGTGACCTCTGGGATAATATCAAGCATGTTGCATATAACATTTGCATTATAGGGGACTCAGAAGGAGAAGAGACAGAGAAAGGGCTAGAAAACTGATTTGAAAAAATAATAGCTAACAGCTTCACTAACCCAGGGAAGGAAACAGACATCCAGGTCCAGGAGGCACAAAAAGCCCCAGCAAGATAAACCCAAAGAGGTTCACACCATGACACATAATAATTAAAACCAGCAGGGAGTTTGCTTCAAGGGCTTAAAGAAAAGTGAGAGGAATTCACCAAGAAATGAGAAGAAATGCCTCTCCCAGTGAGGGCTGTGTAGGTGGTGCATTACATTAAGGAATGAATTAACAGAATATACAGAAAGTCTCTCTCAGAGTCTTCCGGAATGATGCCTTTCCCTCTAAAGTGAATGGTTAGGTCCTCATATTAACAGAGTATAGGAAAGAGACAGAAAAAAGTGATGATCTTTTGGCAGAACTTTCCCATTTTGACCCAAATGTTTGTATTGCCACAGCCCTCAGAATTCTTAATTTCGTCATTCACTATAATAATGTAAACTTGTCCATGTTGGGGGTTCATTTTCTGAGTATTTAATGAGGGAGTTGATATCATGGCTCCTGTGCTGTGCTCTCATGGAGCAGATACCAGAATGAATTTGGTTTTCCTAAGCACCAATCTTGTCAAAGGAACTGAATGGCTAACCCCGTATCTTGGAGCATTATTATTTGCTCCTTGTGAAGGAGCAGAGATTATTTATCAAGTAATGTTCATAAAAATAACCCATGAGGGTTTTTAAACAGAGATCTTTCTAGCCAAACCACATTACGTGGATCTCTCCCATTGTTTTTTTCTCTCTTCTGACTCATCCTAGCCTTGTGTATGTGCCACTTACTGAGAGCCATGAAAAGCAATTTGGGAAGAAAAGTCAAGAAAGGAGATAAGTTCTCAGCAAAGTATTGTGGAGTAGGTGCTGGAACTATGACAGAAAAGCACGCTGAGAGCTTTGGGCTAGCAGATTCCTACATCTTCATGGGACAAACTCAAGGGAGTGTCATTCACATCAATCTATAAGGACCTCACTGCATCCTTAGGCTCACATGTTCTTTCCTTGGTGTGTGCTGTAGAGAAAGAAAGAGCTCTCTGTCTTCCGCTTCTTATAGACCACTAATCTTATTAAATCAGGACCCCAACCTTATGACCTCATTTAACTTAATATCTCCTAAAAGCCCCATCTCCAGATACAGTCACATCAGGATTAGGACATTAACATATGGATTTTAGGGAGACACAGCTCTGTGCATAGCACTCTCTCTCTCTCCTTTGAATGACTCACCTTGGGGAAGAGAGCTATGATATTGAGGCAGATCTGTGAAAAGCCCACATGACAAAAGACTGAATCCCTATTGGCAACTAGATGAGGGAACTTGAAAGTGGACCCCTACCTCCATTTGAGCCTTTGGATGAAGGTGCAGCCCCACTCAACGGGGAAATGAGAAACCTTGAGCATAGCCAGCCAGCTAAGCCATGCCTGGATCCCTGCCCCCACAGAACTTGTGAGATACTAAATATTTGTTGTTTCATGCTAAGTTGTGAGGTAATTTGGCATGGAGCAATAGAGAATGAGCACTTTAATGCAAGTGTATGGGCCTTCTGAATTCTGTCCACATATCCTTAAGAATCCCCTGCCATTGCCATTACCCTCCCACAGGCTCCACTCTGGAAGGAAGAAGAATTGTCGTGCAGGACAGTGGCAATAAAAACAGGGCCCTCCCTCAGGGAAGAGTGGTTCAGCCAAGCTGAGAACTTGTTGCTTTGGTGTGGCATGGTGAATGGTGATACCACAGAATTGGCTGTTCCTTGTCTCTGTTCTCATGGTTTCCTGGATTTTCTCTGGGGCCGTAGGCATCAGACCCTAGCAGATCTTGAGATATTACACTGGGAAAGGCCCTGAAACAAAATTCATTCAAAACCTTTCTAATCCCGAGGAAGAAACTGAGACCCCTAGATAAAGAGACATATCCAAGATGACTTTCTTAGTGGCAGAATGGGATCTAAAAGGAGGGTATCCTGACATCTCAGTACAAGGCTCTTTTCTGTATTCTGGTAATTTCTATCAGATGACTCAAGAGGAATTCAATTCTGATTCAGCCTGTATGCTCTTAAATACCATTTTTCTATGTCTTTCCTAATGCCTTAGAGCTTGTTACCTCTAAGCTGCATAGATAGGTCAGTGATTTAATGTGTTTTTTTTTTCTTCCCCAAAGCGCTGTTATTCTCTAAAGTATTAAATCTTTGAAAGTGGCTGAAGGACTATTAAAATTTTCATAAAAATTAAATAATCCCCCTAAAGACTTGGAGACATAAGCCATTTCTGGACCATGTTGTGGCTGAAACCCTTTGTCTCTTGGGGATATCAAAAAATATAATGTTATGCTTAAAGCCTGTCTACAGAGAGTCCCAAATGCTGACACATGTAATCTTATTATGGCCAAAGAGCCACTTATAGTCTCACCTCAGATGGAGAAACTGAGGTTCAAAAAGTTTAGGTACTCCTCTTAAGCCATCTGGTCTACAGAGGGTGGTCCTGAGCAAAGGTTTCCATGGCCCCATAAAGCCCTGAATTCTTGAGCTCCCACCAGCATCAGGATACCTTCTGCAGTCTCTGTGGCTCGATTGTGGACTGTGGCATCCTATCTCCTCCTTGTCACATTTGCCTGTCACTTTGGGAAGCAACATCCTACAGTGGCTTTGGGAGGAGACCGGATGAAATATTCCAGTTCCAGCCTCTACTAACTGTCTCACCTTAAATAAGCTCCCCGGCCCTTTTGAACCCCACTTCCTCCCTGAAAAAATGGGAGATACGAATTCCTTGTTTTCCCACCAGACCATGAGCTCTTGGAGGGCTGGGACACTGCCTTCTGTGTCACCAGCCCTGCCATGGACCAGCCACCCAATACATACCCCATACCTGTCTGCTGAACTGCCAAGTTGTTGGGTGAACCACTTGAGACATTCCAACATAACTTCTAATGTCATGTCTAGTGCATATATGGGTTCCTTCTGCCACTCACAGAGCCTCAACTCCCTTGTGGAGGAAGCCTCAGATGCTGGAAATTAATCTCTCCGTCTCCTTTGGGAAGAATGTGAGTGCTTTCTGTCACACGAGGCTTAATTTGGGACCATGAAATGACCCTCAACGCCTAAGAAATTAGGATCTCTTCAGTTGATTAGAGCCCTACAAAAACTACTCCCTCCCAAATTCCAGGATCCAATGCCAGAAGAAAAATAACACACAAGAATCAGACAAACATGTTATAGCCCTGACTGTGCATTAGAATCCCTTTGGGAGTTTCTAAAAATAAACAGCCAAAATAAACACAAACAGCTGAGTGCTCCATCTCCAAAATCTGATTCAGAAAGTCTGAGAGAGGGCTCAGTAAGCGCTTTTCTTCCTCTTTTTGACTGTGATGCATTCCTGGTTTAGAAGACTTTGCCTTTGTCACATATAAGTTGTTATCATTATTATGTTTTTTTTAAATCCTGTTTCTTCCAGGGGTGCCTGGGTGGCTCAGTCAGTTAAGCATCCAACTCTTGATTTCAGCTCAGGGTTATGGGAACATGAAATCAAATCGAGCCCTGTGTCAGGAGCCTGTGCATGGAGCCTGCTTGGAGCCTGCTTGAGATCCTCCCTCTCTTCTTCTCCCTCTGCCCCTCCACCCACCCCCACTTGCAGGCATGTTCTCTCTTTAAAAAAAAAAAAAAAGAATAAATAACAAAATAAAGTAAAATCCAATTTCTTTCAAACAGGGAATCTAAACCAATGAGATAGCTAATTCCTTCCAGAAAGGAATATATTAATGAAGGGCTTTAGCACCACTCCCTATAGTCAGGGAATTCGGATTTCTACCACTGATGGTAGTGATTCATTGCCACTTACTCACCCATTCACACAGGACTTCACTCCTGGGTGCCATGAGGTTGGGTAACAGCTTCTGAGCTCCTCCGTGGGTCAGTTCTGATCCAGCATGCAGGGATTCAGAGTATGGATTTACAGGAGTGCTGGTGTCCTGGGGAATTTCCACCTACTTCTGGGCATTTTGTGCAGACACCACGGACCCCCTACACCCCCACTTTTCCTGCCTCTTCAGGGTATGTTGAGGCTCAGTGGAGTGTGCTCATCAGCGTTGCATCAGCATACTCACTATCATTTCACCTGTGAAGCCTCCTTGACAGGCCCCATGATGTTGTCTGTCACCTGTGGGGAGCTCCTTAAATAACTTCTCACAGATTACAAAAAGCTCCCCACTCCGACAGCCTCTTCATCCCACTCCTCCAGTCTTCCTTCTCTCTCAGCTAATTCATTCATTCACTTATTCCCAGCTTTCCATTTACTCTAGCTCTGTTTATCATAGCTATGGTAATTTGCTAGTGGTTCTGAAAATAGACAGCTTTAGCTTCTGCCCTTCTAAACTTCCCATTTAACAGTACTGAGCCCTTTGCCATTCTGCGAGCACCCAGTATCATCATTCTTGACTTCACGTGTGTGTGCATCACCGAAATGCCCCTTCTTCTCAACACTTTTCCACTTTGGTACTCCTGACAACTCCTATCTTTCCTTCATGACTCAACTGAATTGTTTTCTTCCTTGGGAAATGTCTATTGGCCGTCCCTCTCCAACAATCAACTAGATTCATGATTGTCTCCTGACAGATGGGAGACATTGAGGGGCTCTGATTCTTCTGTGCACTCCTACTGTCTACCCTGAGGCAGGAGTTCTGTGAGGATTTATTGGATGGAAGTGATTTATTGGAGAGATGAATGATTGATCCGGTGGTCATACATAACGACCCTCTTCGGAAACATTTTTAGTATTATCACATAGAACATAGAAGTTCTATGCACGAATAAAGTCAGAATTTCAAGTACTTTGATGAATTCATTTACCCACACTTGACTCTCCTGGGCTTAGGAAAGTGCCAAGCCATAGATGGTTGAGAGGGTTTATGTCTAGATGAATTGCAGCTTTTGAGGTATCATGGAAGGTAGTGTCACTTACCAGCGGAGCTGGCTATATGGGACTGCAGCCTTTGCAGGTGTATAGGCCCTTTACTTAGAAGGACACCATGTTGGTTTATCATTCTGCTGGGGCTATGCTGAACTTTACAACTTTTTTTAAAACAAGGGGCCTTGCATTTTTATCTTTCATGGAACCTCACAATCATGTTGCCAGTGCTGCCCAGCAGAGCTGGTACCAGCCCAACTGGAGGGTCCCCAGGAAGTCTGTGGTATCGTCAGGATCTCTCCAACCCTGACTGGGGCTGCCTTCTGTCCTTTTTGACGATTTTGGAGATTCCTGACCCCAGAGTTGGTATCTCGCCTGGGAGAATGCTCCAGTGTCAGTCATCACCCAATGAAAAACTTGTAAAAGGCACTTAAAACGGAAATAATCAAGAGAGTCTATTTAAAGTCTAACTTGAAAAGTAATTGCAATTCTATGGACCTCTTAATGGCAACTTTCTTTTATTTTCTATCATCGGAATGCCTATTTTAAAGATATAAAAAAGTGGTCAGTTTGAGCTCTTTTGCTGTAATGGGATTTTACTTGCCTTCCACAAACAATGAAAGGAGGTTTGAGGGTAACCATTTTCTACTACTTAATTTAAGGATACAAAATATTTCAAAACAGTGTATCACTTGAAATAACTCAATAATGAAACCTTGACCAAAAAACATTTTCTAAGTAAAGTCAGTGTGTTTAGGAGCACAAGAAAAAAAATGAGGAATGAAAATACCCAGAAAAGAATGCTTATACAATATATAGGTATCCTTTTCTACAAGTACTTCAAATGACATATGTAGAGAACTGAACTGGCCTGGAAAATAACTCCGAAATTTGACTGTTTTCCAAAATTGGTAATAAATTTTCCATACATGATTTTTATAATAGTCCTTTTACTTGCTAGAAACATGATCTGTGTCCACTATAAAACCTAGAAAGATAGGCAAAAGGAAAAACAAGTCAATTCTAACCACTGTTGCTATTTGGGTGAAGTCTCTTCCACATTTTTTCTTTACAAAAATGGACCCAAAAACTAGATATTTTTTTGTAACCTCCTCTTTTCACTGGCTCAGAAACATAGTTCTGTGTCGCTCTATATTCTTTCATGCTTTTTTGTGATTGTGTATGTAGTATTCTGTGATATGAATGTACTGTAACTTATTCAGCCAATCCTCATTCTTGGACAATTGGGTAGTTGCCAATTTTATTCACAAACGCAAATATCCATTTGGCAATAGTTTCTGTATATATTTGTGAACGTTTTATGTACATCTTTAAAGATTTTATTTATTTATTTATTTTAGAGAGAGAGGGTGTGTGTGTGTGCACGTGAGCAAGTACACGGGAGGGGCAGAGGGAGAGAGAGAAAGAGAGACAGAGAACCTCAAGCTGACTCAACTCCCCACTGAGTGTGGAGCCTGACGCAGGGCTCAATCTCACGACCCTCAGATCCAAGAGTTGGACGCTTAATCAGCTGAGCCACCCAGTACATTTTTAATATCAAAAATCTTTGCGACTTCTCTCTGATGCAGCCATTTGGGACTCTTCTGTTCTTTAACACACACACTTTCCAGTGTGTGCCGTGTGCTTCCCACCTCCCTGTGCTGTGTCCTGCTTTGTCCTGTGTGTGTGCATACTCCTGCTTTGGTCCCCCAGTTGCTCCTTCTGTAATTCAGCGTTCCTTGCTTTCTGACTGTGTGCGGGGCCCTAGACTCAGCACTGAGATACAGAAATCACAAGACACAGTCCCTTTGCCTAAAAGCTACATTAATCAAGTGGGAGAGAGGACATGACTGATGATACTGTAAAAATCCTGTTAAGGGAGCACAGAGAAAGAAGTAACTGGGGAACTAAAGGAAGCTGTCCCGAGGAAACCTTACAGAGAGTATGCAGAATGTTGATAAGAGAAGGAGGAGAAGAGAGTGTTCTGAGTAAAAGGACAAGCATGAGCAGAGACCTGGAAGGGTAAGTGTGCATGGAGTCTTCAGGGGTAGCCAGGGGAGGCAGCACACAGTGGAAGGGGCAAGAGGTAACACTCAAAGGGTGGGCTGGGGCTGGAGGGCAGAGGATTGGAAAGCCGTCCTCAAATGTCTCTACCTCTGACTATAAGAAGTGAGCAGTCAGGGAGCCTGGGTGTCTTAGTCGGTTAAGCATCTGCCTTTGGCTCAGATCATGATCCCGGGACCCTGTGATTGAGCCCTGCATCGGGCTCCCTGCTCAGTGGGGAGCCTGCTTCTCCCTCTCCTCCCTGCTTGTGCTCTCCTTCACAATCTCTCTTTCTCTCTCAAATAAGTAAATAAATTCTGTAAATTTTAAAAAAAAGAAGAAAAAAGAGGAAGTGAGCGGTCAGTGACTATCTTGAGCAGCTGAGGCAAAACTGGATGGAGAGTTTTAAGCACTGACCTCTGGTTAAGTTTGGCCATGAGGGGAAAGCCTCTGAGATAGTTTGCCATCAGGAATGATGCCATCAGGAGTCTACAGTCTAAGTAGACTGTACTACTGTCTAAGTGAGACTAGAGAGGAGCGTCACCTCGCGCTGAGACCTGGCCACAGACCATCAAGAGATGCCTCCAAGGCAGAATGAAAAGAACCCGCCATTCCAATTCAGAGGGGAGAAGGACACTGAGGGAAGGCATGCAGGAAACTCTAAACCCTCTAGTTTATTTTACTTTTTTTAAAGCTTTTATTTATTTATTTGACAGACAAAAAAAGATCACAAGTAGGCAGAGAGGCAGGAGGAAGCAGGCTCCCTACCAAGCAGAGAGCCCGATTCGGGGCTCGATCCCAGGACCCTGGGATCATGACCTGAGCTAAAGGCAGAGGCTTTAACCCACTGAGCCACCCAGGCACACCATAAACCCTCTCATTTAAATAATTCCTCATCAATTGTTAAACTCCTAGGTTTAGAGATGGTGTCCTTTGGGTTCCCCTTCCCCTCAGAGCTGTACCCAGGCTAGTCAAACAGGTGGCACTTGGCAAAACCTGATGAAATGCAAGGGTCATGTCCAATGTCTGCTGTGAGAAAGACAGAACCCTTGCCCCTCTCAGAAGTAACTACTGTCTTTTAAGGATAAGGCCATCAAAAAAGAATGCAATGACGTACTCAAGAACCAAAGCTTTGTTTATCATTTTTCTTCAAGGGATAATCCTTCTAGCTTAAATAAGAGCGTGCCTTAGTCACCAAGCCTGGGCCATAAAGACTGTGAAAACTAAATATACTTGTGGGATTTCTGGCACTGATGAATAGGCATTAACGAAAGCAGGAAAAGTGCTGGTTCAAAACCAACGTATTAGATTGCCTGCAGTGTGGGATTGGGGGACTGACCAAAATGGAACGTGAAGGAACTCTCAGAGCTGATTGAAATGTTCTAGATGCCAATGAGAGCCAGGGTTCCATGGGGGTATACATTTTTCAGAATTTATGGCTGGACACTTAAAATGTGTTCCTGTGGCAATACACAAATTACGATGCCTCAGGATAACAATAAAGTTGATTAAAAAAAAAGAAGCAATGAGAACCAAAATTTAGAAGGTTACTAGAGTCTGATCGTTGAGATTGTTTTAGATCATTTATTCCCCAGATATCCATTCCATTGGAATTCAAATTCCTTTATTAAAAGCCAGTCTAGGGGCACCTGGGTGGTTCAGTCGTTAAGCGTCTGCCTTCAGCTCAGGTCATGATCCCGGGGTCCTGGGGTGGAGCCCCACATGGGGCTCCCTGCTTGGCGGGAAGCCTGCTTCTCCCTCTCCCACTCCCCCTGCTTGTATTCCCTCTCTCATTGTGTGTGTCTCTCTCTGTCAAATAAATAAATAGCATCTTTTTTAAAAAGCCAGTTTATAAGAATTGAGCAGAGCCCCCATTTTTACTGGGCTTCCTAAAGACCAGATGCTGTGCATTTTGCTGGGGGTATGAATGTCACAGACAAGGTCCTGGCAGAGTCATAACAGCCTCCTACCGAAAACCCCAAAGCAAGCATGACAGGGCTCTTGCAGTTTCCTTAAGCTTAGAGAGCTTGATGTTAGAAGGGAGGGTAGAAAACATTTTTTCCACGTTATAACAATCTCAATGTACCTGCTGTGTCGCCATTCCCTTTTGGTGCTGATTCTAACACCTTTAACAATCTCAAACATAAAGCTGAGTTCTTCTGACACTGGGTTAGATCCCTGGGAATGATCCTATAGTGAGCGTTATTTCTCCCTAAAGTGATAAAGCCTTGCTCAAAGCCATATATGTGAACTCTGAACCCTTAACTGCATGGTAAGAATGGCTGTGCTAAGTTTTCTTCCCATCCAGAATATTCCAGTAGCTCATCATGATGAGGCTTACTTTGCACTTCAGTGATGAAACCCACGTATGCCCATGCCTGCAACTTAATGAGCACTTTAAGAGTGGGGGATGATCTTTTGGAAATATAAACGAAACTAGCTCTCTTGGTTTAATCTGGACATGAAACATGGTCTAGAAGGTCGTCCTGAGCCTCAACTGACCTGGTTTCTGTCATTTTAAAAATGAAGAGACCTGAGACCCAGGGAAGAAGTTAAGTGACCTGTCCAAGTACGCTTGGGTAGTTTGGGCAAACCGTGGGCCAGAGGCAAGATCTCCTTCCAGAACTGGACCCCTTTATCTGAAAGCATTCACAGCTTTGACTTTTATGTGCTGTTCCATGCCGAAAAGATCTATCATTCCATTTTGCTGAGTTGAGAGGAACCTAACCATCATTTAGAAATCTTCCAAGGAAGGGAATATAGATGCCATTGGCCACCCCTACCCCCGAGCCCTTGACACACACACAGTCTCACAGCATTCCCAGACTGGGAATTTTTAGAGGCTCTTTCTTCTCTCCAAGCCCACTCCACAAAATGCCACTGCCTCTGACTTCCTTTGAGCAAATCGGGATTTTAATCACTCTCTTTTTACTTGATTTTTATCCTCTGAAGACCTGCCTGCTCCGTTTGCCACAGTTAAGGCGAAGAAACTTCACTTACAGTGAAAGGCGTACTTCTCTCAGTAGCCTGTCATTTCAGCATTTTGAGAAGCTAAGTAGCTCCGTCCTCATTAAATTAGGCTCAAATTGGAGAAGAGAATTACATACTTAAAAACACAGACACAAAATGATGGATTAATGTTATACCTTAATATAATACATGGTGTCATGTAGTAAGAGCATTAGACCAATTAGCAAGCAAGTTTTCTACTCGGGTTCATCTTTTCTACTGGGGAACGTAGCAAAGGGATGGTGATTTGAAGGATGGCATTTATCATACGCCCTTGGGTAGAAAGTTACCTCTTTAGTGACATGACCTTCATTCATTTAGCAAAGATAGCTCCCATCACATGGTAACACAGCAAAGATCCAAGTACTACGCCTCCAAATTGACATTTACCTGTCTGACTTTATTTCCAGAAATCATTGAAATCCATTGCAATTGTGTCCAAATGGGAATTTTAATATATTCCAAAATTACATTCTGCTCATTTCTTGAGAGCTACCAAATCATAAGTGATACCATTAAGCAGGTTTGTTGGTTGGAGGTGTTTTTTTCCCCTCCCCCTTTTCTGGTCTCGCTTCCGTATCAGTCTGATTGGTAACAGAAAGGAGAAGGAAACAATAAATCTCCCAGTTCCTCCTGGTGTGAATGCCCAAGGTACTGTCAGAAGCAAAATGTATGGGAAGTGAGGGGAGTTTGGGTCAGCAGCTTGATGGGGGTTGGGGGAGGGAAAGGGATGGTTTTCTGCTGTGGTAAAGCAGAAAAAAACCCGTCACCGAATTTAAATTAACAGAATCTGCCTGGAGGGGAGCCGTGGTCTTTGTGTGCTGATTAATGTCAGCCATGTAAACGGAGCTCCAACAACACGGCTCTCCGGCTAGCCCGCTGAGCAGGAAGCTCAGAGAACACAGCATCTCCTGCTTGGGGATGGGAGCAAAGCCCGGCTCCTCTGAAAAGGGCTGGAAGAGAAGCGGCAGACGGGGAACATATGTGATAATTTTAATTAGATTTCAGCTGTCTGTCCCAGTGAAGGAAACCTAAGGCAGCCATGAGAGGCACCTTCCCTTCAGGCCTTGCTGCCACAGGGAGCAGCCGTGTGTGGCTCCAACCCCCTCCTCTCCTCACTCAGCTCGTCCTGAGTGCCCCTGCTGTCAGAACAGCAAGTCACAAATTCCCTTCTTCCTGGACGATCTCCAGGCCTGAAGGGGCATCATGTCTGGGAGCAGATCTCTGGAAATCCTCAAGGGGCTTTGCCTAGGGAACCCAGGACTTTGTCCCTTGTGCTTACCTAAACATGCTAGTGGCAGCAGGCAAATCCGTCAGTCCTTGTCTATGCCTCAGAGAAGTGGGTCTCGTAGTTGTCAGCAGATGCTCAGATGAAAGACCCTGCATGAATTTCCTGCTCCATCTCGTCGTTGGTAAGAGCCGTTGGTCTTCCAGACGCTGGGCATGGAAGTCAGATCCACAGGCCGCATGTGGGATTTGAAAAGCCGTGTGGTATATTTATGTCCATCGCTAATGTGTTTCCATAAATCTGTGCTTGTGACTTTGAGAAGTTTCCTGAGAGCAGCTAATCAGTCCAGGCCACCTCTGGGTCACATAACCTGCTCTGACACCCAGGCAGCGTTCTTGGAACCCTGGGTATATTCACCCCCAGAATCATTGAAGAATGTAAACTTGGAGCCACCCCGCAAAGGGTCAGAAAACATCCCTGAAACCTCTGCTCTGGGGCTTTATGTCAAGGGGCAGCAAGGGAAGAGGAAAGCCTTCTTGTTTTTAATCCCCGCACCAATAAAATCAGAAGTTGATGTTTATATATCACAGGGTAGTTGTTTTGAAAGAGAAATAAAAGTAAATGATGAAACTTTGGGAAAAAATGGACTCTCTGGAATGGAACCAAGAACAAGCTCTCTCAGTGTTGACCTTTTGGAGAAAGCCACATACTGCAATTTATGTCGTTCCCTCCAGATATATGATTTTATTGGTTTGCTGGGAATTTTGGCTTAAGGGAAATTACACATGGGGGGGGGTGGTAAAGTGTTTAACTCTTATTACTGCCAAATGCCTGACCCCATGGTGAGGTGTTATAGTGGAAAACAACACAGACGGAGGCCCTCCCCTCTAAAAGCTTACATTCTAGGAGTCCATGATTCGCAAGAGACATTTTCAGTTGGCCATTCTAGCTAAAGACCCTTGATTCCTGGCTGTCTTCATTAAGAGCATTTAGAATCAAGGGACACCTGGGTGGATTAGATGGTTAAGCATCTGTCATCAGCTCAGGTCATGATCTCTAGGTCCTGGGATCGAACCCATGTCTGACCCCCAGCTCAGCAGGGAGTCTGCATCTCCCTCTCCCGCTGCCTCTCCCCCGCTTGTGTTCTCTGTGTCTCTCTCTCTCTCTTAAATGAATAAATTTTTTTTAAATCTTTTTAAAAAAGCATTTAGGATCAAAATAATGCTTTTTCAGCCTACAAAGTTATTACATTTTGCCTCTTACAAATCTTCACACCTGCCGAATTTGGGGTGCATAAACTATTTTGAAATGCTAAAGTCCTCTGGTGAAAAGAGTTAAATCGGTCTCCAGAACCAGAACTCACTCGGATCATCATTCACTAATTTGTTGGTTGTCGGTAGACATGTCCTGGCTGATATGTTCTAGCTTTTGTGTATATTAAGGTAAAATGGTATTTTGGTTAAGTAAGTGCCTTCCTTTAAATCACAGAGCTGGAGGTCACCTTCTGAGCAGATATTCTCCCTTCTTTGATGGAGTGCTCCAGGCTCCCTGGCCACTGGATTTCTTTTTTCTCTTTACATCCCCTTATGGCCTCACCCATTCTCATGGCTCTGCACAGCACCTGAATGCTGGCAGCCGCCCATTCATAGCTCGCGTGGACCTCTCCTCTGATCTCCAGCCTCCTGCGCTAGCTCCCTACTTGAATCTCCACTTATGTATAAGATGCCCATCTCGAATTTAATCTGTCCAAAATGGGGCTCCTGGCCTGTCATCCTCGTCCTCCTGCCGTCCCCCCCGACCCTGCCGATGGCAGCTCCCTCTTTTCAGCTGCTCAGGCCCAAACCTGAGTCATCCCAGGATCTTCTCTTCCTCTCACACCCTGTATCCTGCCAGCCCCACCATCAGAAATCAGTCTTATCACCTACGTGTTCAGAACAGCCTGGCACCGACCAGCTCTCATCATCTCAGAGGCCTGATCGAGCCACCGCTGTCACATGTCTGAGCTCCCGTGGGAGTCGACCAGCTGTCTCAGCTCGCTCGCTCGCTCGATGCTTGTCCTGCTCTTTGCACCCAGCAGCCTGAGTGATCCTGTTAAAATCTGAGTCCCATGTCATGACCTCCCACCTCAGAGACTCAGCTGGCTTCCCACCTCAGCACCACAACCCCACGCTTTCTGCTCCCCAGCCGGCTTTCACCCAGAAACCATCTTCTACTCCTTTCTTCCTGACTGTGGTCACATGGGCCTTCTGGACGGTGCCCTCAAACACACCAAAGGGGCTTCCACACCTGCCCTCGTGGGTCCCTCTGCCTGCCCTCTTCCCCACCCTACCAACAACTGTGCTGTTCACTCCTTCCCCTCCTTTGGGTATTTATTCAAATGTCAAGGCCTTCCGTGACCACCTTGTTTAAAGTGACCACCCTTCCCTCCACCTCACACACGCTCTCTCACTGCAGTATTCCCATCCCCTTACGGCTTTATTTTTCCTTCTTTTTACCCCCTAACATACCATTTATTTTACTCTTTATTGCTTGTTAATTTCTTATTTACTCCCACTAAGTGTAATAATTTCCTCAAGAAATGTTTGACTCTTGTCCGTTGCTAAAATCTCTAGCACCTAGAATAGTGCCTGATCGATTCCACACGCACACATTTGTTGATGGAATGGATGAATTTGTATTTCTCTTTCTGTGGCACATCGTTACCCATACATCTATTGACATCTTAGACTTTTTCTTTAAAAATATGTGGGCTTCTTTAATATATGAAGAATACGCGACTACTTGTATTTCTTGCCAATATTTTACATTTCCTTACCATTTAATTTAATTTAATATTTTTTAAACTTTTGTAGGACCACAGCTGTTACTTTCTGTCAGTACAGATCTTTGAGCAGCCCCCTAAGTCAGCACAGCCATAAAATTCTAGTGCAGAGCATCAAGCCACGCTCTTGTCACTAACCTTCTCGTGTCTCCCGCAGGCATCAACAGGAAGGTGGTGTACTCCCTGGCTGACTCTGCCAACGGGTTCTTCTCCATCGACAGCTCATCTGGCATCATCATCCTGGAGCAGCCACTGGACCGAGAGCAGCAGCCCTCCTACAATATCAGCGTCCAGGCCACCGACCAGAGCCCCGGCCAGGCTCTGTCCTCTCTTGCCACGGTCACCATCACCGTCCTGGACATTAACGACAACCCGCCTGTGTTCGAGAGGAGGGACTACCTGGTCAGCGTGCCTGAGGACACCTCCCCGGGCACCCAAGTTCTTGCTGTTTTTGCCACCAGCAAAGATATCGGCACAAATGCTGAAATTACATATCTCATCCGGTCTGGGAATGAGCAAGGGCGATTTCGAATCAACCCAAAGACAGGTCAGTACAGGGCAACCTGCTTAGAACTCTCAGCTTCAGTATATCCTGCTTCTCTTAGCCTTCTAACTGAACTCTGGGTGGACTCTTTTTCCTCCTCCTCCCTCCCTCCCTCCCACCAGAAGCACATCTTCTCATGGCTGGGCCTGCGTGCTGATGTGAGGGGTCCTTCTGGTACCTGCTTCTGGGGATGCCCACTGCCAAGTGTTAAAGCCCCTAGCTGTGGGCTCTAGTAATGTCTCGGAGGAAGGCTCGGGAGCAGCAATGTTGCTCATAGATGGGGGACAGGAAGTAGTATTTGCATACCAAGCATAAGGGTTTGTTTATTTCCCTGTCTTTTCTGTTTTTGCTTTGTTTCGTTTTTTGTTGTTTTTTCTGGATCATTGTGTTTATGTGTGTGCAAGTGCTCCTAGAATCTAGGAGCGCTTGTCCCCATCCACGCTCAGGCTTCCACTCTCTGGTCACCCACCAAAGCAGACGCTGAAAAGTGGCGTGTGTGTGCACGGTGACACGCAGGCGTCATCAGCTCAGCACCCTAGTCAGACGGAACCGGCCCTGTGTTTGAGTCCCACCCCTACTCCCAGGCAGAAGACTCCCAGGCCTCATGCTTTGCAAACTCAGGGACGGTGCCTCATCACCTAGGGAAAACATGTCTAGAAAGAAATCAAGAGAACAAAAAGAGAACACTAGGGCTTTCTTTTTATTGGGGAGTTAACTATTGGGGGCACTTAGGATCATAAGGATAGTAATTCAAGAAACAAGTTTGGGTATTCCTTGAAGAGTAAATATAACTTTCCACTATGTATTTATAATGTTTGTATTAATGTTTTCAAAGCACTTTCATAGATACTCTCATTTGCTTACCTATTCCCCTATAAATAATCATAGTCAAAGCAGGCCCATTTTTCAGATAAGAAAGGCAAGTCTCTCCCACTTCCCGTCCGTTGGACCCAAAGAAAATGTACTTATTGAGCAAGGTGGCAAAGGTGGCAAAATTCTCCTTTGAATAATTCAGTTAACATGAACAGGAAACTATCATAATTAGCAACATTTACTTAACATAGTGAATATGCCAGATTCCTATTAAATTGTTAGTTATTTCTCTCCTTTCCCGTATGAGGAAAACAGAGCTTCAAAGAGGTTAAGTAAGTTCTCCAGCGCCCACTGGGAGTCAGTGGGGGAGCCACGATTTGAGCCCAGATCTTCCTGATTCTGGAATACACGCTCTCACTCCATTAGACCCTACTCTGCTGGGTGGGGGTGGTGCAAAAAAGGGAAGGAGATATTGATGGAAAGAATTGTTTTTGCTTTGTTTCATTTTTTTATATTGATGGAAGAATTGCATTAGCAGCTTCTCCCAGCAGTAACTCCGTTTATTATGGTCCCTACTTCAAATTAAAATGTATGGGATTTCCCTCATTTAAATACATGTTAGACTTGGTCTGTCTAGTTGCGGTCATTGTATATGAACACCATGGGGAAATGGTTAAGTGCTGTTTAAATTTGGCACTGGATAACAAGACTGGAATACAAAACAAAGCACTAAGAGTGGTAATTGCTAAGAAAACTTAATTATGGGGGAAAAGAGGCTCTCGTTATAGGTATGACTTTGTTTCTCACCTTAAATAGAAGGGCAAGTTTAGCAGCTAGGGAAGGTGACGGTTTGGAGATGTGAATGGATGTGACTTACTGATCTTGGTCCTAATGATTGTTTTCCAGTAGGCAGAGAGGTGAATGCCCTTGAGAACAGTTCTGCAGGCAGGACTGTGACCAGTTTCCAGTTGCGGAATACAGGATTGGGTCACCTCACCAGAAGGAGATTTAGTGGGAAGGAGAGGCACTCTCAGAGCCCCTCCAAGGGGTGGCACCAGGGACTTTCACCTGTTCTACTGGCTTAATTTGAATTGCACTATGATATGGACACCACGTCCTGTAGTTGTGGACACTAAACTCACATTTACTGTTTGACCACTAATCCCAGGTATTTGCTTTTCTTTAGGTCACTGTACCTTGAGCTGTCTGAGCTCTTTGCCCTCTTTGTGCTGTAATAGCTTTAGATAAGCACATCATAACTTGGCATGGCACGTTAGTGGTTAATTGAATTCCGCAAAGTCTGTGGCGGGGGGTGGGGGGGGGTCATGAAATCACAGCCCCACATCTCAGCTCATTCTCTGTCTGCCTGTGTCCAATTAAGGGATCATCAAGAGACCCTTATCAGGGTCTTGTCCCTGTCTTGTTTCTGTCCCTTCTCCCCAGCGGCATAGAGGCGAATAATGCCAGATAGTTTAGGGCTGCTTGAGAGAAGTTCAGAAACTATTGTAAAAGCCGTCAAAGACTTTTTTCTCCAGTGTTGCGTCTGATGGATGGCTGTGTTTTAACTGACAGCATTAATCAGACTCTGAAATGCCTTCCTCGGGGCATTAAATAAACAGATTCCTGAATATCTACAATTCCTGGCTGGAGATGATGTTATAAATATTCCCATGATTATGGAACTGCTGACCAGTGTTTTTTTTTCCTAATCAAATCTAAAAACTTCCCATTTTTCTTCAAAGGGGGTATTTCTGTCTCTGAGGTCCTGGACTATGAATTATGCAAAAAGTTTTTCCTGGTGGTGGAAGCCAAAGACGGGGGCACACCAGCTCTCAGTGCAGTGGCCACCGTCAGCATCAACCTCACGGATGTGAACGACAACCCTCCCAGGTTCAGCCAGAATGTTTACAGTGCTGTCATCAGTGAAGACGCCTTGGTCGGTGACTCTGTCGTTTTGGTAGGTGCCAGTGGGTGGTCCAGATGCCTGGGTCTCATGATTCCAAATAGAGTGAAAAAGTAAGCAAAAGCTATCTTGGGTTCTCGTCACACTTTCTGTTTTCAGGGTCTTTTTGTCCCCAAGAACTCTAGTCAGTCACCAGTCTTTCAGCTGTTCCTTCTTTTGTACATTGGAAGGGTCTGATAAATTCGTTTATAGCAAGGTATAAGTGACCAATAATTACTTTCTTCCTCAGAGTGTATGTTTTCCAAGAAAACAAAACAGACCATGGAATACATTTGTAATAATAGCTCTCACCAGTCTCTGACCTTAGATAATAAGTTATTAGGTGGCTAAGGATAAAATAAATTCACCCCCCCAACCAGCACACACACACACACGTGCGCACACACACACGCACGCACACACACGCACGCACACACACGCACGCACACACACGCACGCACAGAGTAGGGCAGCTTACATAGGAGCAAGATTAAGATTGATTGGCCACTCTTAAAGAAACTCCTTCTGGAAGGAATTTTTTTTCTAATACCAGTAAGAGCAAGCCATGTGTTAGGAGAACATGGGTCCTCTCAGACTTACAAATTGCGTGTTGGAAGCCATCAGTCCCACACTTACCATCATCACCATCCCTACTGGATGAGTCCCTTTCATCCATCCATATCTCTGGCTCCTGCAGTACCAGTGGTGGACTTCCCAGGCCCTCTCTCCTTCCTGGCTGTGAAGAGACTACTTGCACACACAGAAATCCCAATATCCCCAAAATGGAGCAGCAGACAGTGGGGCAGGTGTGTTTGCCATGTGGGAAAGGGAATTCTCTTTGGGTTTCCTTAACATGGAAATGCATAGATTTAGAGAATGTCTGACTCCATGGTGGAGACCATTGTTTTGCAGAATTGGAGAAGAAGAAAAAAAAAATCACCCAACTATCCCTATCAGTTAGCTTTGGCTCTACCCTTACCTGCTCAAGGCCTGAGGAAATTCATGCCTAACAAGCATCAAATGGCAGACAGACAGAAATCACTGGAAAGAAAATGGCGGCTCCAGTAATGGCACTCGCTCCTTCAGCCAAGCCATCAGCTCTTCCGGTGGGGGACTGGCACATGATCACAGTGCCTAAGAAAACTGTCCCAGCTATGCCCATTTGTAAGACCTGGGACCCTAAGAATAAACATTTTCTTGGTCTCTTATGTCATGGTTTTTTTGTTGTTGTTGTTTTGTTTGGTTTGGTTTGGTTTGTTTGTTTTTTTGGGGTTTTTTTTTTTTTTTTTTTTTTTTTTTTTTGCTTATGTCCCATGAAGCTAGTAGCAGAAGATGCGGATAGCCAGCCCAACGGACAGATTCGTTTTTCTATTGTGAACGGAGATCGGGACAATGAATTTGCCGTGGAGCCTGTCTTAGGACTTGTAAAGGTTAAGAAGAAATTAGACCGGGAACGGGTAAGCTAGTCTGGGCCAGCTCCCCTCACATCCACCCCCATCCCTTCACTGGAATTCAGCATAGGCTCCCTGAGGAAAATGTAGGAAGATTCTCCACCCCAGATAATGACAGTAAATAGAATGGGCTGAAGTGCAGCATAACATATTGGGGTTAAGTCTTGGAAAGAATTTTCTGCCAATAGATACAGGCAGTTTCTTAATTATGGGTGTTTTAAAGAAAGAGCAAAGGTGTGTCTTTCTGGATGCTTTGAGTTTCAGTCCTTCCTAGAGTGAGAAGGCAAGAAAATACCTTCAGCATTGGGATCCTGTGGTCCTGGTCTCATCGGCAGCTTTAGGCCTAGGTGAGCAGTTACAAAAGGACCATCTGAAGGTATTTAGGTCAGAAAGAATGATCCAGAAATCTCCTCCTCTGCCAAGGTTAAACTAAGTTTCTAAACATTGTGTGTTTTGACTAAAAATATATGTCTTCGGAGTAAAATTAAATAAAAGGTGTCACTAAAAAGAAAAAAAACCTCCCTACGTGGTAGGTACCCATAACTCCTGAAGGATCAGAAGAGAAATAATGTCCGGGTGAGAGCTATAATGTTTGAAACAAAGGCCGAGAGCTGTAGTTCTAATCAGGGATGGTTTGGCCCCTCCAGGGGACCCTTGACAATGTATGGGGACAGTTTTGCTTGTCCCAAATGGGCAGCAAGGGACATTGGCTTCTAGTGGGTAGAGACCAGGCGTGCCGCTAAACATCCTACAAAGGCACAAGTCAGGCCCCAGCAGCCAAGAATTACCTCAGGCCCACATATCAGAGTGCCGAGGTTAAGAAACCCCAATCTAGAGAACCAAGAGAGAAGGAGCCTGCAGCTCCTCCGAGTGTGGCAGCAGGACGAAAAGGCTGCCCTTCCTCACTGTCGCTCGGCCCTCTGTGCTCTGGCAGGTGTCTGGATACTCCCTGCTTGTCCAGGCAGTAGACAGCGGCATTCCTGCGATGTCATCCACAGCCACCGTCAACATTGACATTTCCGACGTGAACGATAACAGCCCAGTCTTCACGCCTGCTAACTATACCGCTGTGATCCAGGTGAGCAAATCTGGGCACTCAGCCTTCTTCCTCTGCTATGGGTTACTCATCATTTTGTCCACTTTTTTTCTTTTTTCCAACTCATCCCGTTACGAGCCTGGGATGAAAAGAGCCTGACTCTACCATAGCAGCTAACTGAGAACCACTGATGACCGCTGTTGCCAATGGCGTCCTTCCAGGTGTGGGGCACTTTGCAGGCACCACCTCTCCCTACCACAGCCCAGTCAGGGAAGTGGGAGGGAGCAGCAACCCAACCCCCACTGGACAGTGAGGGGAGCTGAGGGCCTAAGAGGTTCAGTAGCTCCCCCAAGATCCTGCAGCTCGTTAAGTGTCAGAGTCGGGATTTGAACTCAGGTCAGTCCTCTGCAGAAACCACCCTCTTTTCACCCCCACAGCAGGCTGCCTTTCCGCCACTCCGTGCTATCCCGGCAACAGAGGGAGATTGCTCCAAACTGTCTCATCTCTCCAAGACAGATCGGGCATCAGGAAAGAGCTGCTACTCATTAAAATCAATCTTCCAGAAGCAATTTGCTTAGCACTTTAAATACACCTGCTCCTTAAAATCACGCTGCAGGATGGAGTAGCTTCCTGCTGGTCTTCTGCTGTGGTGGGGTGGGGGGGTTGTGGGGGTGGGGCAGAGATGCCTCTTCTTCCCATGCATTTTTTAATTCAAAAGTTGTTTCATGAGCCAGGTGCTAGGGTCAGAGCTACCCCCCCTCTTTCCAACTCCAGGAGGGTCAGGGGATCCAGTCTGGGGATGCCGTGAGCAGGGAGGAGCTAGACGCAATAGGGATTGATATGCAAGTTGTGGGGGGGCCTCAGAGAGTCCGGAGAACCAGCCCTTGCCTCATCCAGTTTGGCCTCAGAATCACCTCCCACGGGGTCTGCAGGCTTTGTGGGTAGAAGGTGAGATGAGAGTGAGCCAGGGCCTGAGGGACCTCTTTGGAATAACATCAAGACTGTGAGTCTGGCCCTCCACGGCCGGCTCCCCACCTCCTCCTCCAAGATGTCCAGGACTCAGGCCCGAAAGGGGAGGCGCGCCCCTCTGCTTCTCGCCTCCCACTTCATCAGCGAAATCTGATTCCTTCCCTGGTGGTATTTCGGTCTTCCTCTCCTCTCTGATGCTCTTTCCAGCAGTCCTGCTTTCTTCTCCCTCTCCTGCTTCCACCAAGCTTCCCCCTGGGGTCCGCCCCTTCCTGCATCTCCCCTCCTCGAACACCGCTCTCCTCCCAGTCTGCCTCCCACAGTGGCGCTGTCCACATCGCACAGCCTCTGCACACTTGCCCCGAAACAAAATGGGCTTTGCCTACTCAACATTCGGGTTTATGACACCCATCGATCAGCTTGACAGACTGTTTTCACGTGCACCACGGGAAGTCAGCAGTGAAAGAAACAAGAATCTCAGCCATGAGCAGTGACCGTGGCTCACAGCAGCACCGGGGCCTGTCTGCACTTTCTCTCCCCCTTCCTTCTCAGATGCTGACCCCTGGGGCACACATTCTCTCTCTCTCTCCCTCTCTCTCCACTGGAGGAAATGGCCTTTATAAAGTGAGCAAACAAATCAATAAATCTGCTGTTTTGTGTGGTGCTGAGTGTGTTGTCACCATGAAACAGTAAATCTACCCTGGGCTGAGTCTGTGCGGTGGCGGACAGCAGGGGGATCTGGTGTCTAGTCCTTGATGACCAAAAGGCCACTTGAGAGAAGGAGCAAAATAAGAGTCTTTGAAGTCCATTTCTCTTTCTCCTTCAAAGAATGGTCCTCCCTTTTTTCCAACCCAGGATAATTCCCTTATTCCAACACATGGTTTTCATAAGGCGAATTCAGCACATAGAGCTTGAGTGTGTCTGCCCCGAGCATGACTCCCGTCCACGCGGCAGTGTATCATGGTCTCCATCTCTGTGGCCCAAACTTACTTAATGCTGAATCAATGCCATCAGCGGGCCTGACTAATGAAACTGACTTCAGGCCCAAAGCTGTGGTCTTGCTGAAGTCTCAATGGAGGGGGGCCAGAAAACCAATGCCTAAGCTACAGAGAAATTTAATTTGGCGTTATCGGAGTGAGGAGATCCTTCAACCCTCAGAGGAGTGACAAAGAGCCTTTGTGTTTCTATTCTGGGGCACAGGCAAGAGATGGTTCTGCGAACTAATGCTTGAATGATAACATGAGGGTTTCCAAAAATTCTGCTGACTTTAAGGATTTTTGTTCTCTTCATTCTTAGCCTAGGAACCAATCCACTCCCTTTCCCTTTCCTCGAGGAACATGGCAAACCTGTGTTCTGAGGGGTGAGGCATAAAGGCCCATTTCCCACCTGGCATATGCCTTTGTGTGTTTACTGGGAAGTTGCCAGGATGTCTCTTTACCTTCTCCCCAGAAAGTTCGATGTTGTGACACTGTGTCACAGTGTTGGGCCTCAGCACGATCTCCTGGTGACAGGTATGACGAAGGGCCTTCCCATTCTGAAAGGTTGATGTTTTCTTGGCCTGAGAGGGTTTATGACCAACCACAAAAGGCTGGTGGGCACCCTGTAGTCGAGAGCCACTGAAGTGAACTCAGGGCCTTTCCAACCTGTGAAGGACAAGATGGAGCCGGCGCCAGTCTGGGAGGTCCTTGTACGCATACCGGCAGCTCCTCAACTCTGGGCAGTCGTGGGGAGGCAGCCAAGGATGCCGAACGTGATGCTTACAGACGCCAGCATGTTTTCAGAAGACAAGATAATATCACAGGGAATCCCTTCTGAAAGCCCTGTTTTCTAGCTGGTAATGATGGGGTTTTTTTCAGTGTAAAGAGAGGTGTAATTTTTTCTTCCTTTTTAATATCCTCTTTTATGCAGGAAAATAAGCCGGTGGGCACCAGCATCTTGCAGCTGGTGGTGACAGACAGAGACTCCTTTCACAACGGGCCTCCCTTCTCCTTCTCAATTTTGTCGGGAAACGAAGAGGAGGAGTTCATCTTGGACCCGCATGGGATCCTGCGGTCCGCCGTGGTCTTCCAGCACACGGGGTCTCCAGAGTACGTGCTATGTGTCCAGGTACGGCCCCCGTCCTCTGTCCACATCAGGCCCCCGCTCCCTCGTGCGGTTTCTGTGCCCGTTGGATGGGTTTTCTTTGTTGAGCGAGTCAACATAATTCATTACCGTGCAGGAATGTTCCCCTTTTAATCTCAAATTCAATTTCACACCAATAAAAGCAGCTTCTTTGTGTGAAATTGAACAGGAAGGAAGGGAAGCATCAGTGTTCAGAAGGGACATTCCCGTAGCCTGTGCCCGGCAGATAGTCGCTGGACCGAAATCTGCATTCTCCAAGTTCCTGGCATTCTAACTGACCCTCAGAGATGACTCGCTGGTCAAGGCTTGCTGCTCTATACCCAGTAGAAATTGCCACACACTCCACCTGTCAAAGCTACCTAATGTGATTGAGGCATATCATGGCCTCTGCTTCTGAGGAGACCTTTGTTTGGTGAGTTGTCCCAGGGAGACAGGAGGGGCCAAGTCGGATGGCCATGGTCTCCCAACATGCCAGCTTCCTCAAGATCAGTGGCCTGTGTAAAATGAAATAGGACAAAGAGGCAAAAGTGGCCGGTATGGAAAGGGTGTGGCCAGGAGCAAGAAGTGAGTTCCCAGGAATGAAGATTTGGGTCCTTTCCGTGAAACCAAGTGATTTTTTTTCTTACTCACAGTTGCCACAGAGGGCAACTCAAAGTCATTATTAATGGCAGCAATAATAACAACAATAATTATATTTGGATGGCATTTCATTGTGTTCATTATTTCTTAGGGCAAGTTATAGCTTACTCTGGTCCAAGAAACCTTCCAGATTAATGACTTTTGGCTCTGAGCACGTCTGTGAATGCTCCAGTTGCTTTCCACTCCTCCAACAATACTATGTAAATAATTTTATATCACAGTAGAGGTACCAAGAGCAAGGAGAGATGTTTCGTGCCTTCTCACAGAAGCTAGTACGGTTCCTTGCCTACACTTTCATACTGGTAGAGAGTAGATTCTGCATCTCAGACTTTGGGAACACCACGGAGAGCTTTCTCGTCCTTGTCCCTAAGGAGAAACTACCTCCAGGTGCTGAGTTTCTACCTTCCTAAGGTCCCTGAGTGCACCAGTTACATTTCCTTTGTCCTTGCCTCACTGTGTCCTGTCCTGCCCGGCATGCTTACTGTGGCGGGAGCCAAAGGTGAAAAATCACTTCTCTTCCTGCAATGCACGTCCTCGGCAATTTCGCCGAATGGGAGCAGGAGATGGAGGAAGGAGCAAACAGGGGTAAAGGAATAAACGTCTTCTTGGTAAGTTTGATTGGTTTTCCAATGATTCTGCTCTCTCTGAGTTTCTTGCCTTTCTCCCTCTTGGCTGTTTTAGGCAAAAGATTCGGGCAAACCCCAGCAGGTCTCCCACTCCTACATCCGCGTGCGGGTCATCGAGGAAAGTATCCACAAACCCACGGCCATCCCACTGGAGATTTACATCGTCACCATGGAGGACGACTTTCCTGGTGGGGTCATTGGGAAGATCCATGCCACGGACCAAGACATGTATGACGTGCTCACGTTTGCCCTGAAATCAGAGCAGAAGAGCTTGTTCAAAGTGAACAGTCACGACGGGAAGATCATCGCCTTGGGGGGCCTGGACAGCGGCAAGTACGTGCTGAATGTGTCCGTGAGCGACGGCCGCTTCCAGGTGCCCATCGACGTGGTCGTGCACGTGGAGCAGCTGGTGCATGAGATGCTGCAGAACACCGTCACCATCCGCTTTGAGAACGTGTCCCCCGAGGACTTCGTGGGGCTGCACATGCACGGCTTCCGCCGTACCCTGCGCAACGCCGTCCTCACGCAGAAGCAGGACAGTCTGCGCATCATCAGCATCCAGCCCGTGGCAGGGACCACCCAGCTGGACATGCTCTTCGCCGTGGAGATGCACAGCAGTGAGTTCTACAAGCCGGCCTACCTGATCCAGAAGCTGTCCAACGCCCGTCGGCACCTGGAGAACGTCATGCGCATCTCGGCCATCCTGGAGAAAAACTGCTCGGGGCTGGACTGTCAGGAGCAGCACTGCGAGCAGGGCCTGTCCCTGGATTCCCATGCACTCATGACCTACAGCACAGCGCGCATCAGCTTCGTGTGCCCACGTTTCTATAGAAATGTGCGCTGCACCTGTAACGGTGAGTCTGATTTGGAGTCCCCCACCTCTCGCGGGCCACCCCCACCCCCGCTCCTGCACCTCTGCCGGTCTGCATAGACCCGGGTGCCCTTCAGATAAGCGTGCATTCGCTCACTCAGCAAAATGTTTACTGACCACCTATGGTGGGCCAAGCCACTGTGAGAGATTCCCGGCCAGGAGTAAGCAAGACAAGGGAATCCCCTCCTCCCGGGGAGCAAACAGCTCACTGAGCAGCACAGACCAGCAGGCTAGCAGGGGCCCAGGCGCTAAGTATTGCGAGAGGAAGTACAAAATCCTGCAGGAGGACCCATCGAGGAGGAAGGTCTCCTGACAAGTTGGGAGAAAGGATAAGTAGGAATCAGACATATGGGAACGGGTAGGGGAGGAAGAACATTCCAGGCCAGGGGGCAGCTTGGGTGAGGAAGGTTCAGGGCAGGAGAGAAGCCTACAGCAAGGGAGTGACAGAGATGTTCTGTTACTGGAAGTGGGGGCATGATGACAGATGAGACCTGTGAGCAGGCCCAGGGTTCACACAAGGGCCATTAGCCAGGATGAACATGGTAGAAATTGTTCCAAGGCAGGAGGAGCCGTGGTAGGCTGATGTGAGGTGAAGAAGTGACAGGATCAGAGCTGTCTTTCACAAAAAGCGTGCTGGTTGCAGAGGGGAATGAATTAGCTGGACCCGGGTAAAAGGCAGGTCAACGAGTTAGGAAACCATGGCTGAGGGTAAGGGCAGTTCAATTTGCTTCAGTGAAAAACGGGCCACACAGAGAGGAGCACAGCCAAGGGAGGGATTCAGCCCTCAAAGCAGAGGAAATGGAATGGCTCAAATTTGTTGATGTAACTAGAGTCCCTGAACCTTTACCTTTCCCGGTCAGAGGCCACAGCTGCCCAGAGTCCTGTGCCCACGGTGGTCAGTGAGAAGTATTGCTCTCTGCCTCTTTTTCTCTCTGACACGTGGAGCCATAAATTCACTGTCCTCTTCTAAGAAAATTGCACCCAGAGTTTTTCTAGCCAGCGTGAACTTGACCCAAAAGGACTGTGGCCAGAAGAGAGGTCATTTGTAAAACATCCCTTTAGGTAAATTGGGGACAGGCAGGGCTCCTGGCCTCTTTCCCTTATAGAAAATTCTTGGTTGCGGCTTGAAAACACGACCATCAGAGACAGGTCCTGAGATCACAGCTCCTGCCAAGAGACATTTCGACAGCCTCCTGGAAGCACAGAAAGTGCTCGGCACTCACCCCGTGCTACCCAGTGAATTCTGTGTGTGCATCAGGTGGGTGCAGTGCTGTCTGACCTGTTGAATACGTAAATTAGCTCCAAAGTAACTCAAAACGCGCCGGCTGGAAGTGATGCATTTCTGGCAGGTGCCACCAACATGCAGGATTTATGAGCGCCAGCTGTCCGGGCTTTACCTAGACTTCCTTTGTAGGCAAACTGATTTATGCACCAAAGCTCTGCTGGGGACTTCCTGCAATGATTCACGGCAGGGTTCAAAAGAGGTTCACTACAGGACAGGGCGGACCCTGCGGGAGAAACTAAACCAGCTAATTAATCCTTGTGCTCTGAGAACTCATTTCAGCCAGTAGAAGTCTGTGGTGGCAGCAATGTGAGAGGCACTAAAGTCTCAACGTGGAAAAGACCCCGACCCTGCCCTTAGGAGCTGGCCACTGGGAGGTCAGCTTGCAAGAGCTTATTTGCAATAATAAGGTTAAAATACATGCCAGGGAGGAGAAAGGACGGGATCCCTTGCCAGAGGGAAGCTCTCTGTGACCTTTCTATACCATGGATGGTCTGTGTCCTGGGTCTTGAGGGATGAGTATGAGTTTATCAGGAAGAGTCAGAGGAGGCCCAACTGGGCAGAATTCCTTGAAAGAAGGAACTCAGAAGGGTGATTTTTTTAAGATTTTATGTATTTATTTATTTAACACAGAGAGAGAGAGAGAGAGAGAGAGAGAACGAGAGAGAGAGATGAAGAGAGAACGCAAGCAGGGGCAGAGGCAGAGGGAGAAGGAGGCTTCCCTGCAGAGCAGGGAGCCCGATGCGGGGCTCAATCCCAGGACCCTGGGATCATGACCTGAGCCAAAGGCAGATGCATAACCCAGGAGCCCTGAGACACTAATGTTGATGATGCAGCTAGTTTCGAAGTGGGGTCCCTGCCCAGGACGTCTATTCTGTGGTCCCCATAAACCTTTCTACTCCCAGTAAATCCAGAAGGCTGGAAGCTTTTTTTTTTTTTTTTAAACTTATTTATTTGAGAGAGAGAGAGCACAAACAGAGGGAGCAGCAGAGCGAGAAGCAGACTCCCCGCGGAGCTGAGAGCCCTATGCAGGGCTTGATCCCAGGACCCTGAGATGATGACCTGAGCCAAAGGCAGAGGCTTACCTGACTGAGCCACCCAGGTCCCCATTCCAGAAGCTTTTGTGGTTCAACCCCCAAACATCCCGCGAAGAGGCCTTCTTGGTTTGAAAACAGCATTTCCTCAAAGAAGGCTGTACATGTAGATTCAGACTCATCTTGGGGTCTCTTCTCACCTTCAAGTCACTCTTGTAATTAAGCTGTAAAATCAAATACTGGATTTTCATAGTAAAAAGACATGGAAAGGTCACCTGGCCCAGACCCATCTTCTGCAGGTGAAGTATGATCCACTCTGTTTGATGGAATGAGGTAGCTCCATGCCCTGCCCAGGGCTGTGTGGCTGGTGGGGGTGGCATGTAGATTCAATTGTCTCTTCTTGGGCCCCTCTTTTATTACCTGCATCTTAAGAACAGGGGCTCTTCCCTTCCCTATGTGAATCACACCCCCAGTGCTGTATGCTTTGTAGAATACTCAGATGGCCCCGTTTTCCCTGGTAGACCACTGACCAGCATGGGTCTTAACAGAAATACCTACCACCAGGCCCACACTCTAACATAACGGAGGGTCTCAGGTGCAGACTAGGAGTCTATATACATAGCCCTGGGTGATTCTAACGCTGGTAGTCAGGAAAGCACACTTGGGGAAATCCCATAGCAAGATAAAATAGAAAAGATTTTCTGCAAGTTCGGGGACAAACTCTTAGAAACAGAAATAGCTCTCACTTCTTCTCAGGTGTCCTCTAATAGAAATACAGTGAGGAACTGTTAAGGAAAACACTAGGCATTTTAGACATTTTCTCATTTATTGGATGGGGAGGTAATTGAATTCAGTAAATTCCCCCCCTTAAAACACACAGACACACACGCACTCATGTGTGCACACATATGCACAACTAGTATTCATTGCTCCTTGGTTTACCCTGGGACCTTGGCAGATACAGTAAATGGACTTTTCCACTACTTGGTGGAATAATTACAATGGTAAGTAGAGTTAGCTGCCTGTTTTCGTCTGTGTCGCAGTATTTATAGAGATCTGGCCTCGATATACTCCTCCCCACTTCCACCTCCTCTTTCTCTCCTGCACAGTTTTTTGGGTCCAATTAACAAAATTAGCATCATGAACCAAAATGCTGAGTGGCTTTGACTAAATGGAAGCAGACTTGAATTTTAGTGCCAAATAGGCTCATTAAATTCCAGCCACCAACGAGCATCATGTTTGAACTGAACTTCAAGAGACACAGAGTTCTGTTGTCACTAGATGACTCCTGGTGAACTTTACAAGTTCAGTGAACATCAGCACTTCAGGAAGAAAGCCTGAAGGGAACGATGGGTGCCCTGTGGGCTGTCCCTGGTGCTCTGTCCCCTTGCTGTCCCATAGGGCTGTGCCAGTTGTCTATTTTTTAAAAAATGTCATTGACTTTTCAAAAGTCCAATATAGGCATGCCTGGGTGGCTCAGTTGGTTAAGCGTCTGCCTTCAGCTCAGGGCATGATCCCCAGGGTCCTGGGATCGAATCCCACATTGGGCTCCTTGCTCAGTGGGGAGCCTGCTTCTCCCTCTGGCTTCGCCTACTTGTGGTCTCTGGCTCTTTCTCTCTGACAAATAAATATATAAATTCTTTAAAAAGAAAAAAACAGAAGTCTGAATAAAAATCTGTCAAAAAGGAGACAGTTGTCCAGGAGAATGGACTCCCTAGGAGACCACTGGAGCTTAAGACCAGGGTGTTGATGGCCGTGACAGCCAGAGCTCTGAATAAGGTAAAGGGAGCATTGGCCATGGGGGAAGCATGGTGGTGGCCAGGCTGAGTGTGAGCAGCAGCAGTCCTGCTCTCAACCATGGCCTGTGGTGTTGTCACAAGAGATTGTTCAGGGAGGGGAGAGCCGCACTGGAGCACATCACTGGGTGTGTGTGTTCCATCTAGGCATCTGAAAGGATGCCTAGAATCACGCACGTGCTCCAGGTTGAGGAGCATGAGAGCCAAGGCATGGAGGGGAGAAGCAGCAACAAGTGTAACAACTAACATTTATTGAGTGGTGACAAGTGACTGTGCTGTTTTTCCAACATACATCATTGCATTTAACCTTTCTAATAACCTTAAAGGCAGGGTATCATTAACCTTCCTCAAAAGTTAAGGAGACTAAGACTTAGGAAGATCAGCGGACTTGCTTAAATTCACAGAGCTACGCCAATGGCCGCACCATGATTCGTAGCGGGCAGCCTCAAACATGGCTCCCTTCTACTTCCACAACCATTTGAAAGGACCTTCAAGGTTTCCAATCCAACCTCCCACCCACGACAGACATCCTGTTAACTACATTCCCGACATGGCAATTCAGCCAGCCTCACAACCTCACAATATGGACCCGAGGTGACCTTCTCTCTTCTAATGGACACCCAAATCTATCTCCTTCTCATGTCACCCAGCACCATCCATTAGAGCCATCCAGAACCTGACCTAACTCCTCCTGTACAAGCTGCCCTCCAGATATTAAAGGGCAGTGGTTGTGACCCCTTGAATCCTCTTTTCCTAGGCAAACTGCAGAAGTTCCTTTGCTCCTTGGCTGCAAACAGAAGCTATAAACAGTTGTAGGTGGTATAGTTAGGGCATAGAAGAGGCACAAAGGAGGGGGTCCTCAGTCCTACTGGAGGAGTCCACGAAAGGCATTGGTAGCAGTGAAGCTTGTCCTACTGGGTCTTTGCCAGACAGGGGATGCAGTGAAGAGAAGGGCCCAGAGATGTGGGGCATCCTTTCATTTGCTCATTCACTCAGCAGTGACAAGAAGACTTTGCCAGGCCCTGAGCAGGATGCTGGAGGAATAGGAGTAAGTGAGGCTGCTGTGGTTCCCGTCCTCATGAAGCATGAACCAGCATCATGCCCTGGACAAATGGCAAGGATGGTGAGGAGTCAGGATAGTCCAGTACAGGGGGACAGGCACATGGAGTCTGTGATAGGCAGTCATGGTGATGCACTTCTTTTTTTTTTTTTTTTTTTTTTAAGATTTTATTTATTTGAGGAGAGAGAGAGCGCCTGAGAGGAAGAGGGATCATGAGCAAGGGGGAGGGGTAGTGGGGGAAAAAAAAGACTCCCCACTCAGGGAGCCTGATGCAGGACTCAATCCCAGAACCCTGGGATCATGACTCAAGCCGAAGGCAGACGCTTAACCGACGGAGCCATCCAGGGGCTCCTTAATGCACTTCTAATAAGCACCATAAAATAAAATGACGAAGACTTCTGTGAGGCAGTATGACACGTTAAACTTAGCCTTGATGAATTTTCAAAAAGCAGAGAAAAATCTGAGATTGGGTTTGCCTTGGGCTGGGGTTTGTTAAGGCTAGCGCTCAGAGAAGAAAGCCAACAGTCCCCAACGCAGTGGTTCCAAATAACCTTCAGTGTAGTTTCTGAATCTTAACCTGCAAACTGGGACATTTCCATTTTACATTCATAACAGCTATGTCTCTGCAATTCCCTCATCTCCAACACACACAAGTCCCCGAATGCCAGGAGAGGGTTAGAGGTGTCTACACTGGTGGTGTAGACACCTCTTCTTCCCAGAGCGTGGATCTTTCCCTTATATATTCCACCCACACACAACTGCCCCGGAGAGGATGTCTTAAAATGAAATTTAAGCGAAATCATCTGGAAAATACGGCTGAGCCAAGCAAACACCATTCCAGATGATTCTGTGCTTGTGGGAGAACCCTAAGAGACCACTTCAAACCCGAGACCTCTGGAGAATATGTTTTAAAACTTCATGCAGGCCAAGAATTAAGAGGAGAGCTTACTAATTTGTGCAGCATTTGCTAAGACATGGCATCTTGGCCAAGTGTGTGAATTCAGGGCATAGGATATTTACCCTTAGGTTTTGGAACCAAAGTATAATGAGGCAGAAACGTACATCAAGGGGTTGAATTAGCTCAAAGTGTTGGTGACAATAATGACTGGTGGATACTGATGTATTTGCTCAAGGCATAGACTTTATCCTGGGGGCTGTGAGAATTCTGGGGAGGCAAGGGGTAGAGCCATAAATATGGCAGCGAGAACCTCCAAGACCCCCAGAGAATCATGATTCTCTGGGCAGTTTCCAAAGCTCTGAAGCTTCTGCTCCAGGGAATTAAACATTGTCAGCTCTGTGAAAAGTGACCTAAATTTCCACCTGAGCAATGCTTTAGAATGTGGAAACCTTCTTTTGGATAGTAGCCACATCCTCTGCACCTTTCTCTTGTCCAAGGCTGCATACAAGGCCACCTCTGCCTTAGACAAGGTGGCCAAGGGTCTGACCCCCACAGTGGCCTGGGACGCTGACTAATAAAATGCTCCAGGCCTTAGCTTGTACCTCCCAGGCACACAGTATTTCATATCATCTATCAATTTACAAATCATGAATTTGACCCAAAAAAGACAGCAAGAGAAAGATGACATTTGAGTTCAGGTTTCTGCCATGGGGCTGAATCCAACTAGCATCTCCAGTTTTGAGACCTTGTACTAATTTGTTTTTACTTTAAGTTTTTCCCTTTAAAAAAATTGCCTTCGTGGGATTCCTGGGTGGTTCAGTCAGTTAAGCGTCTGCCTTCAGCTCGTCATGATACCAGGGTCCTGGGATCGAGGCCTGCATCAGGCTCCCTGCTCAGCGAGGAGCCTGCTTCTCCCTCTGCCTCTGCTGTTCCCCCTGCTTGTGTCGGCACTATCTCTCTCTGTCTCTCCTACACACACACACACACAGACAGACACATAAATAATAAATAAAATCTTTAAAAACTAGAATAAAAATTGCCTTCACATACACACACATTTTACAGCCATTTAATCCTCACAACTCTATGAACAGTTATTAGCTTCGTTTTTCAGAAAAGGGGATCGAGACTCTCAGAAGTCAAGTGACCTGTTCAGAGCCACACAGTGAATGAATAAGTGGCATGATTGGTCAGAGCCAAGATCCAGCCCGCTGCTCGCACTGCAGATCCTGTCCTGTTGCACTGCGCTGGCTTCTTGAGGGGACCTGGGCGTGGGGAGCAGAGAGTTCTTTGCCTGCTGCGTGTTCTCAGAGCGGCGAAACATCCCGTCCTTCTGTCCCGCTGCAGCAAACCAGCATCAGTTGGTTTGATCAAGCGACCCCCTTCTCCCTTCACACTCACTCTGGCTCCAAACTGATGGATGCCCGGAGATGCAGAACGTGTAGGTCTAGAGAGTTCCCCTCCCCCAGCTGTCACCAATCACAGCGTAAGTTAATTAAACCTGGATTATTTAATGATAGTTAATAAGATAAACTTCCTCCCAGAGGCCAATGGGTCCTGACCCTGCTGTCTCGTAACTATTACTATGATAAGGCACCGAGTGTTACCAGAAAGAGGGTCTTTTGGACTCACAATAGTGTCTATACTTCCATGAGAGGGGAATGGAATAAACATGGGATTTCTAAAAACAAGTTGACCCATCAGCATCCACGTAAATCCAGGGAATTAAACATGGGTTCCATGTTGCTGGAGAAGGTAGGGCTTTGGCTGAAGAGAGGCTTATTATCCCCAGGAAAGTGTCCCCGGACCCAAATATCTGGGTATACCTGAAGTCAAGGGACACATGACAGTGTTCAGCATTGGCGTACAAAGGTCAAGTCCCTCTGACAACGTACATGTCAGAAAGGACCTAATGCCTTATCCTAATTGATAGGGAGGGAAGAACTACAATATTGTACATGGGGATTATTCAGTTTGGGGAGAACTGTTTTTTGTAGCCAGAAGTCTCTATTCGGAGTAGACCTCCTTTTGCACACGTGCTCACATCTGTCCCCAGCTAAGGAGGACATTACGTTTTACACCAACCTCTAGACTTCTAATCTGCCTTCCTGCTCTTTTGAGCCACAGGAGAGCAGACCAACTGTGAGCAGAGTGAGCTGACAGCAGCAGCTGGAGTCCGAATGTTTACGACTGCTCCCGGCCCGGGCTGGGACTTGGCAGGGGGGAGGCCCCAGAGGATTTTTAATGCATCAAGAGATAGTTCACTTGCCAAGAACTGTCCCCTTTGCCTTAAAAAGCCTATTAAAAAAAAAGAAAAAAAAAGAGCCTATTGAAGTCAATGGCTGCTAGAATGAATAGATATATACTATATATCTAATATGTATATTAATGTTATTACTTTTTAAATGCACATATTATAATACTTTAATGTAATTTTTTTACATATCCTCCAGCTAGAGTTTTTATAATGGGCACTGAATCTTACATAATCCATTAATTTAGTGGATGTAATTATATGGGTTCCACGGTTATAACACGAGAGAAGAAAAAGCTGTGAGTTTGAACCCCAGCTGCTGGTCTGAGTGGCTTTGGCTTTACCCCAAGATAAGAGAGATGGTGACAGAGTAAGAAGCCTGTGCCAGCTACCAGGGCAGGGCTGATGGTAAGAGAAGAGGCAAAAAAAAATGTGGATAAAAGGGAGAAGTACTCAAATCCTGTTTTAATATGAAATATTTTGTTTAGTTTTTATTATATATGCTTATAGCTGTTTGTTTGTTTGTTTGTTTTAATCTCACCATAATTCCTGCAGGAGAAAATAGCTTTCCTGTCATGGGTCTGAAATCATCCAGCCCTCTCTTCCCCCTCTGAAATAATGGCTTTTAAATGGGACTTTTGATAATGCACGGTTTCTTAGCAGTGGAGACTAGCACTAGAGCAGAAATGGGGTCTATGCTTCTGTGTCTCAGAAACGCAGAAATGTAGAGAAAGCTATCCGTCAGTGGGCAAAAGTAGGAAATGGAAAGAGTCATGTCTATGGAATGGGAAGAAATGGATTTCTTAACTATGTAAATTACTGTTTCTGTGTCCATCTGGAAGACGATGCCCAGGTAATTCAGAATTACATCTATTGGATGAGATCCATTTTGTGATTCATCTATGCACATGGCCGCCTCCATGTGGCCAAGGTTAGCGTTGGGCTGAGGTAGCATCTTTGAGCATATACTACCGAGTCCACATTTAGGAGCAACCTGGAAGTGCGCAAGGCCACCCAAAACTGAAATAAAGCCATGTATGGGGACAGCAAAGAGTCAGCTGGCAGAATTATGAACTCGTCATGAATGAGCATTAACACACGCAAGCAGTCAAGCCACGGGCTACGGCTGGCTCATTCCCATGGAACACAGCCCCTTTTTCCTCAAAGGATCTCATTCTTCAAGCCTGAATTTTAAAACGCTCCCTTCTTTGGTGAGGACCTCTGACATTCTCCCAGGAAACACAGTTGTCCCTTCTCTGGTTGCACTCCCAGACTTCTGTCAAGGCAGTTACCTTATTGCATTGTCTTCATGTGTTTGCTGCTTGTTTCCTGGAGGGAGGAAGAGATGGCATTGTTTCCTTTCATCTTTGTACGTCCAGGCTTCAGGCACCTGGGTGGTTCAGTTGGGTAAGTGTTGGCCTTCAGCTCAGGTCATGTTCTCAGGGCCCTGGGATCGAGCCCCGTGGCAGGGGCTCTCTCTCTCTCTTTCTCTTTCTTCCAAAGAAAGAAATAAATAATCTACGTGTCCAGGCTTCTCACTTCTTTGGCCCTAAAAAAATTATTTGCTGAATGAATGCACCAAAAATCATTTTAAAACTGATTATCCAAAACCCTTTGAAGCAGATCGTAGGTGGTAGAACAGCTGTTTGAAGCTGCATAAATATTGATAAATACAGGGCAGGAGTAAAGATTTCTTGGGACGAAAATAGGAAGATGTATTTGGGGGCACTTATGTCTTTTAGAACCATTTGTAGAGATCATTCCAAATTTTCAGTTGCAAATCCCTTCATCTTCTAAGACTTTGTAAGCTGGATCATTGCCAGGAGTATCTTTTATGGCTGAGCACTAAACCGGTGGAAAATAGGATTTATGAATTCTGAGTTTGCTGGAGCTACTTATACTGCTCTTCTCGAGGATTACAGTTTTTAAATGTTTATATGTAGTTAGCATTAAATGTCTGCTTTCTCCTGGACAAAGAAATGACTGTATAAGGGGACAATATGCTTAATGATGAGGAAGGAGGAGGATGGACGGGAGTTTGGCAATGGGTCACATCCTCCCAAGGAAGAAAGCTGCTGAGGTCCGGGCATTCGTGGTTCATAGAGAAGGTGCTGCTTTAGGCCACTGCTAACCCAGTTCCGAGCAATTTTTCGTTCCTGTCTCCTTTCCTACCGTCCTTTTACTGCCTAAACTCTCACTACATGGAAAGCGACCTACTCATTTGAAATACCTGAGACTTCTGAAACGTGCCCTTCCTCTGGTGGACTCCCCATTTACCCTCACCGCAGTTCAGAAATGACTCACTTGGGTCCTGGATTTTGCCTTCATTGGCTAATCTGCTTTCCAGGCTTTTCTTTCTGAGGGATTAACCTTCAATCTCACTGTGTTGTGAGCATCGAGCAGGTAGCAAGAAAACGTGCTTTTGCCAGCGATAATTCGACTGTTTTTGATAGACAGTGGGGCACCTTTATTGCAAATCAATACAAAAGCAGGTAGCAGAAGGGATTAGGAAACAATGGGAATTGTGTTTGCCCGATTTAGAATTAGTCATACTTTTCTTTAGAAACACCTTTTTCTCTCCCCTCTGAAAACAATAGCCAACATCCTCCGAAGAGTCCCCTGAAGTTTTTTCAGGGCAGGAAAGAAAAACGGTGTAGGACAGCTGGGAACTCCAGCCATGCATTCGGGTAGTTCCCCGTGAGCAGAATCCCGCTCTAATAAATACGTCCAGAGCCCGTGCAGTGTGCCCTTTTCTCAGCTGACTCTGGCCCAGTTACAACCTTAGCATATCTGAACTGAAAAGGAAGAGTTCCATTTATTCTTCGAGGCCAACCTACTTCAGGCTGGCTGTGAGCTCTTGGCTGATACAGGGACATTGGATGGGCACTCACAGCAGCTGACGCCCATTCGGGTGCTCTCACTTCTGGGTGGCTTCTTTGTCTCTTAGCCCAGAGCCTGTAGAGCCCAGCTCTGGAACCATCCCAGCACCGCCTCCGCCTAGGATGTGAGGTGATTCCCTCCGTACTGATCATGTGTGTTCCCTTTCGTCACAGGAGGACTGTGCCCGGGGTCCAACGATCCTTGCATGGAGAAGCCATGTCCGGGGGACATGCAGTGTGTTGGTTACGAAGCCAGCAGGAGACCGTACCTCTGCCAGTGTCCACCAGGGAAGCTCGGAGAGTGCTCAGGTGCAGAGGGGATGGAATTATTAAATCTGAAGCACTTGCCCTTGAGTAAATGACTCTGCCCTAGCTCTTTAGAGCTCTTCAGCTCTTCTGTCTGCATGCAACATTCACTGTCAGGATGGCCCCCAGCTAACATCCGCCCTCCCTGGACTTGGGATTTAGTCCAGCTTCAGCTTGTGCTCAGGAAACACACAACGACCATGGGCTCCTTGTATAACAAGAAAACCACAACATGTGTTTCCGATGGTGTCGCACGGACATTAAGAGTGTAAAATGGAAAATAGAGAGCCGTGGTTAGGCAGAGGGTCAGAGTATCCACGGCATGGCCTTTGATGGTCAGATGGCTGCAGAGCCAGAGCCCCAAAGCAGAGCTCGCCAGGAGGTACAGTTGACCCAGTGCAGTTGACCTCCCATGGGGTAAGCCCAGCCTAGATCACCAAGGGAGCGGACTCTCTGCTCTGTGTTCCCGAAAGGGCAGGTGCTCACCTCTGTGTCCTAAAGGAAAAAAAAAGAAAAAGAAAAAGAAAAAGAGAGAAAGAAAGAAAGAAACGTATTTATGTTATTTTGATCCAAATATCCTGTTTCTGATCCTCCCTCAATCCCAATACTTCAGTTGATTTGCATATTCCCTATCACATCTAAACTCTAGGAGTATTCATTTTTGGTACCAGTAGGACTCTTTTTGGTAGAAAGTCTATGTAAAATACAGTTACACTGATACCCTTCTTGGAATCCAAGAAATATTTATGAAGTAGTGATTATAATAGCAATTAGAGGGGGAATACAGAACAGTGATGCCTGCCACATGCAAGGCATTTTCCTAAGCAGTGGGCTCTAGAAATTCAGTCTCTGCAAAGAGAAAGACCTGTTCTCAAGCATGGGAGCCAAAGCTCTTTCATAGGTGATGTCAGGAACAGAGCTGCCCGCAAAGTGAAGAGATCACCAGCATACTTGCCTTTGAAGTCCTCTAGGGCTCATAGTTGAAAGAAACTTAGGCTGACCCCATCCCTACACATACCCTGGGCACACAGCAGGTGGATATGTAGGGGTGACAAGAAAGCCAGCACGTCTCCTGACTTCAGATGTCACTTTCTGCCCATCTTCCTTCTCTTTTCTATGTAGAAAACTTGTGATTGTCCATGATTTTCATCCATTGGATGTATTTTCACACTTGCCAACTCTCACCCCAGCAAGACAGCTTTTCAGCATCATTTTGCTCATTAGAACATAAAGTTGAAGTCAGTACAAAAGAGGGTGAACTCAGAATGGGATGGCGTGGGTAGGACTTCGGATCTCAAAGGGCTAGCCTTGAAATTCACGGTCAAAAAGTAGAACTGTGATGACACACGAGCAAGACATGAACTTCCTTCTTCCAACATTAGCGTAAATGACATCAGTTGGCTGTTTGCTATTAAGACACTCGGGAAGGTGGCTGCTCTTTGCAAATGACCTTATCTTTCCCTTGTTTCATGGAGTGGCAAGTTTTTGAGTGTCTGAGTGGCTGGTGGTGGGCAGGAAGGGCATTATCTATGAATAGTGCTAAATTTAGAAAGTGGGCATTGAGACTCTAAGAGAAATCAGGTTATAGAATTCATCAAGTTTCCCTTGGCATGAGACCACTGGGATTTTTTTTTTTTTTTGGTAGCTGCTGAATTAATTTTTTTTTTTTCACTTCGGAATTAGGCTGTGACCTGAAGTGGAGAGAACCCGTTTTTAATCAAAAGCGGCTTCTCCTCAATGCCTTCATTAACTTCCCACGGTCTTTCATCAACGTGCTTGGTGGTTGTTGGGTGATCTCTTGTGTCTCTGACCGTATCTGGATGTTGCCAGTATATATGTCTTCTCCTAATGGTCTTCTCAGGGCACACTTCTCTCAGCTTTGCTGGAAACAGTTACATCAAATACCGGCTGTCTGAAAATAGCAAAGAAGAGGACTTCCGGCTCGCTCTGCGTCTGCGCACCCTGCAAAGCAACGGGATTATAATGTACACCAGAGCAAATCCCTGCATAATTCTGAAGGTAATTAAAATGGGTTATCTTTTCCTGCAGTCAGTTCTAATGTTAATATTTTGGCTCTCGGACTGGGGCCTGAAATCTTTTTTGTCTTTTAAGTTCTGAAGACCAGAAACTGGCTGGAGGGCAGAAAGGAGCAGCCGCCGTCCTGGGAAGTCCGCCAACACCCCATTTCCTTTTTATATGTTCGGCTTCAGAATAGGCTCTTCGGATATTGGGGCATCTCTCTCTAGAGTGGTTTCAAGGGCTGCCCTCCTTGGAGTTGTAATCACGCCACAGTTCATTAGAATGCACTTCCTAATCAATCCCACGGCAGGGGTGGTCCTTTAAAAAGATTGGCTGTGTCCTCTTCTCCCGCACAGGCCTATCCCCCATTGACCCTGAAGGTGACTTCTGTTCTTACTCGGGGAGGAAGTTGGAGATCTAGGGTGGAGGAGGTTCCCTGCGTCCTGTCGTGGCCCCCAGTTGTCCACTGCTGCAATCCTTGCCAATCTCAGAAACGCTCCAAAGCAGCCAGATCTCCCTGAGAGCAAGTCTCTGGCTCAGAGCTTCTGGTGCCTTCGTGAAATCAATGATGACACGAATACTAACGGTGTTGTGCCCCTTGTTTGTTTTTTATGACTAAGTTAATATGATACATTTATGACACACAATCAGCCCCATCTGATCAAGGAGAGAACAGAGATTCAGAAAGGTTAAGTTCGTTACCCGGGGTCGGCCAGCTCATAAACGCCCGGGCCCGGACCTGCATTCCAGTCTCCCTCACTGTATATGCTGCTCTCCTGCCTGATCTCCCCCAGCTCTCAGTCTTGCTGCTACCATCATTTCATCAGAAGTCACATTCTGGGCATCTGTCCACCCAAGGAAGCCTTCCAGCACAGGAGGAGAAGGGAGAAGAAGGAGGGTGATGTTTAATCTGATGCTGTTCTCCCATTCTCGCAAGGTCCCTGTACCAGTCCATTGTGTGTTCAGAGGCCAATGCAGTCTGACCGGTAGGAAGTGCCCATACAAGTGGAAATGACTGGCAATTGTTTCCTTCCTAGGGTTCCATCACTGGGCTTAATCGGGATCATGGTGGGCCTTTAGAGCTTCTGTCCTTTGATCGTTAGCTTGGTCACATCCAAGTCGATGAGGTATCCCAGGCTTTCATCCCAGAGGGAGAAAGAATGTAGGACAATAAATGCCTGTGGCTTCTCCTATCACACCGACTTTTATTCACCTGCTTCTGATATTGCAGGGCGCTACGTGGTGGCCGGAGGGAGGGAGCGGGCAGTTTGGGTTTAAAACTTTCGTGGGGAACTCTCCCACTACCCGCACTCTTTGAACTCAGAGAATCCTTTCAGCTCTTGGAAAGCCAGTAGGAGAAGCTCTCGAGGCAGTTTTAGCAAACAGTGAATTCAAATCCAATATTTGTGGTGGAGGAAGACACAGGTAAAGACCCAAGTCCTGTCTTTTTAACCTCCTAGCCCCGTAGCCGCCTGCCTGGGTCAGCAGATCACTTTCTAAATAGCCCTGGGAGGTGGGGTTTGGTATACTTGCTGGGGAAGGGTTCTGGCCCTTCAGAGCTTCTAGCTCCAAGAGCTCAGCTGAAGTGTCGCCGGCCTCCGTCTCCTTCAAGCTCTTAATAGGACCTCTGGCTTGCAGACCTTCCTTACGAGGCAGACACTTCCTACTAGCAGATCTCTTCTAGAGCACTGAATCTGAGAGCGAACAAAACTACTGGGCCTGAATGGCCAGCTCTTAAAAACGGAGCTTGTCATTTGACACTTCGCTGGCAAAGGTCTAAAACGCACAGGTCCCTGGGGATGGGAAAGGAAGAATAATTAAACCTTTTAGGCAGCTCTGGCTAAGGTATATTGTATTTCACGAAACAAGCGTGTTTCTGAGAGTTGTGTAAATTGAATCTCTGTAAATGGAATTCTAATAAACGGTGGATGGTGGCTATTTGAAGGAACCCTTCCATTAATCCCTTTGTGATGTGAATAATCGCCCCCAATCTGTCTGTTCGGTACGTTTGCTTTTCATATGTTGAGTTTGCCTAAAGCAGGACACAGCTGTACTGAACTACAGCAGATATTCTCCTATAGTTGCCAGGAATATCCACTTAGGGGATTTGAATCTGTTTGCTTAACATTTCCAGCCTCATGCAAGATTTAATTTCATTGGCTTTGGGTACAGTATGTGCCTTGTACTCAGGTTCAATGACTATACTGAAATGCTTTGTTTAGGTTGCACCTCGTGGTTGTTTATACTTTCCCAGTTAGAGCCCGTTCTCTAAAAAGTACTTGAGACAATCCATGGGGGTGTAGGGCACCCCTTGAAGACCGTCGAAGAATTACGTGGGACCTCAAGAGTTAAACCTGCTCGTGGACAAGGAGCACCACTCTCTCTTAACAGCAGTGAACGTGCTCATTCTTCTGTTGACCATTGACACCTTGTCTTCTTCCAGAAGAGATCCCAGGCTTACCATAAACACCAAAATGCAGTAAGATCAGAGCACCATTAAGATGAAAATAAAAGGTTAAGACCCAGCCAATGAAGTGGAGAAGAGCAGAATATCATTGTTAAAAGATCTAGACCAAGGGTTGCTATATCAGTTGAACACAAACCATGAGTGAATTTTCAGGAAGCCCAAACAAGAATAAAAATGGTGCAATAGGTTCTCTGCCTGTTCTCAAACCTGTGTAAGAAACCTGTCAGATCACCAGGAGAGATTTACAGCTTTTCCCCCTGTATCTGTCTTTCGGGTCCAATATTATAGTGAAAGCACAAGAAGTCCTTTGTTAATCTAGAAATGTCATCATTTCATCTTGTGGGGAAGTTATAGATGACACATGGTTTCATTTCAATGATTCTCCAATACAGCTAACTCAAAACCCCAGGAATAAAAGGAAGATGGTCAGGGAAAGCTCATTTGGTTTATAAAACAGCCCACTTGGAATGGCCAGATCTTTCTAACATAGAAAAGTAACAAGGAAGCCCACACAGGATTCCAGAGTTTCCAGGACCTGTGTAAGAGTATCACTAAGAAGTGAGTTAACTGATAACAATTACAGGATGATAATAATAAGATACCTATAAGTTTACAAAGTACTTCACAAAATACATGCATGTATTTTTGTACTCTCCTGTGCCTAGATAGGAGCCCGTCCTTTTTCGCCTGTGAGGAAACAGATTCAGAGAGAAAATGGGTGGGCTTACCCAAACATAACCAGTCAGGAGTGGATCTGACCTTCTGACCAAGGCAAGCGGGTCAGGAGTACTGCAGGTGTTTATCAAAAGAAGAGTTTGGGAGGGCTGGGATGATCATTTATTCATTCATATAAGCTTTTTTTTTATGTTAAATTAGCCCACATATAGTACATCATTAGTTTTTGATGTAGCATTCAAGATTCATCAGTTGCGTGTAACACCCAGTGCTCATAACCACCCGTACCCTCCTTAATACCCATCACCTGGTTACCCCATCCTCCCCCACCCCTCCCTTCTGTAACCCTCAGTTTGTTTCCCCAGAGTCTAGAGTCTCTCATGGTTTGTCTCCCTCTCTGATTTCTTCCCATTCGGTTTTCCCTCCCTTCCCCTGTGGTCCTCCACGCTCTTCCTTATGTTCCACATATGAGTGAAAACATATGACGAGGTATTTTTTTAAAGATTTGATTTACTTATTTGAGAGAGCAAGAGATGTAGGGGCAGAGGGAGAGGGAGAAGCAGATTCCCCACTGAGCAGGGAGCCTGATGCAGGGCTCGATCCCAGGACCTTGAGATCATGACTTGAGCAAAAGGCAGACCCTTAAACAACTGAGCCACTCAGGCACACCCTTAAGGCATATTTTTTGAGCCAGATAACCATCGATAACAGCCTTGAAAACAAGTTTTTCAAAAGTTCCCTTTACAAAGAATAGTTCCGAACCCTCTCACAAGTTTGGGGCATCAGTGCATTTGCTGGAGCCACACACCAAAAATTCGAAGCAGTAAGACTTTGTGCCATGATTTATATACTTTTTCACTCAAAATCTTGCTTTCCTACAAAATGACTTAGAGCCCTGATGTCTTGTCTTCCAAACCCCAAACCACTCAAGATCCAGGTTAAAGCCCATCGCTCATTTCAGACAAAACTAAGGACCTAAATATCTTATAACATTAGAGTCCTGCTCAGAATTATGCATTTCATTGACCGAATTGCCTACCTGCCTCCTGCAAGCACATCATTTCAGATCATTGCTGCAGACTATTTTTTTTTTTAATACGTTCACCTGCAATACAATTTCTATTAAAATAGCTTGCTGTCTGGCTTGAGAAGGCTCTGTCCTCTTAAAAGAGAGATCCTTTCGAATGAGGTCTACCCTATTCTGGAGACAGAGAAAAACTAAATATGATCAGAGCATGAGTTTCCAGTGTGAACAGACTAGTGTTCCCTCCCTGGCGTAATGGGCTAGTGACATAGGAAAAGGTGAACGTTTACAAAGTTACCTCTGACATCAGCACTCTGGTGTGTCACCTAAACAAGGTTTATTATTCCAAATGCCTAGAATTTTGAGGATACTAATCACTCTTGTTTTCCAAGGGCATCAGGCTTCCCAATCATTCAGCAGGTTGCTGCTGTTACTTTTCTCAGCAGAAAAGAAATGGAACCGTACTCACTGTTCCTATGGGATCATTTTATGTCCGTTAGTTACGGAACTTCGATGTATGTGAGTACATTAGAGCTACACTGGCTCTCCTGGATGAATTTGAAACTTGGTTATTATACCAAGAGGTAGGGAATGGGGATGGAGAAGGGAATGGACCGAGGAAGTCTGTTAATGGAATACATCGTCTTACAAAACCATTGATGAATCGCAGCTTCACCACCAGATCTTCCTTGATAGTCTGGGGACACCCCTTTGTAGCCACAGAGCGTAACAGCAGATGGACTGTGCCAGAGGAAGGAAGTCCCCAACGTCGCGTTTGATCATTTTATTACTTACATTGAAATAAAAATATGGATATTTCCCAGGAGTTTTTCCTGAGCAAGTCTACTGGTATGATTTACAATATCCATTCAGTCCATTTTGTGGAACCAAAAAATGATTGAGGCAAAACAGCGTAGATCACATAGGAAAGCTCTAGAAAAAAACACACAAATATTTGCCTCCGGTCTCTTTACGTGTAAACAACTGCATTTCAGAGTGGAGTATGTGTGCACTGCATACCAGGTAGCTAACCATTCTGCAGCGGGCACGAGCTCCTCGGAAAAGGAGCCATAGTAATGATCTCTGCTCGCCACATAAGGAGTCCCAAGCCCAGACAGGTCAAACAGTTCTCTCCAGGTCACCTGGGTGCGACACGACAAATCCTGCATGAGAGACCTCATTCATACTTCCCAGGGCGCTCCCTAGTTCGCCCAGCCCCCTGCCTTCCATATACGCACGTTCCCACGGCATGACTTCATATGCAGGAAGAGAAGGGGCTAGAGAATCCACAGAGGCAGGAATGTGAGTCCCTGAGAATTCGTTGTCTGTGGAACACACTGAAGCACGTGGAGAGAAATACTTCACTCGTGAGGATGAGCGATACTGCGAAGAATCCCCATCAGGCTGTCCTAAATCACGCATGTGTTGGGAAGAGTGGGTCAGTCTGTTGCTATGAATTCGTTTGGCGTATATACCTCCCTCGCTCTTCGAGATCTGGAAGGTCTGCCTTCCCTTCACTTCCCCTTCCCTCTCTCCCCACGTCTGTGTTCTTTGCCCACATTCTGGCACGAAAATACTGATGTCAGCAGATTCTAAATGAAGGCCTGTCAGCCTTGCATGACTCAGGTGTTGGCCCCCACAAGACCCCCCCTTGCTGGGTCACACAAAAAGGCCTGCAAAGTACCTTTTGTTTCTTCACAGTCTCTAGCTGCATGTCGTTTCATGGCCCAGTATCGGTTTGTTGGCAGGACAGGGATCCAGCATCATTCCCTGGATCCTCAAGCCACTTTTAGGAAATGCAGAGGGGAGGGTGGACCCCAGGGGATTCAAAGGCCGGTCCGTCTCCTCAGCAACAGTTGAACCTGGGTCTCCGTGGAGGACCGGTCCCCGGCCAACAGGTCCTGGCCAGCCACCATCACTCAACAGCACACACTTTCTGAGTTTAATGTCCCCCTGTGGTTTGTTAGCCTCCCAGAACGGACTTGGATGCCCTCCTTGCACCAGTGCAATCAAAGTAGGCGGGTCTCTGTTGTAGCTGACCCTGGACCAGGGGCTGGGAACATCGATGAGGCGTGAACTGTTACCCAGATAAACCCTTCTGGGGGACCAGATATCATTAAACACACATTGCTATATTCTAAGCAAACGGCCAAGCCCTGAACACTTCGTGGGATAATCTTAACCTAAATGATGGGCAGCCATCTTAAAGAACCGTTTGTTTGTTTGTTTGTTTGTTTTTAAGATTTTATTTATTTATTTGACAGAGAGAGAGAGCACAAGCAGAGGGAGCAGCGGGCAGAGGGAGAGGGAGAGGGAGAAACAGGCTCCACTGATCAGGGAGCCAAATGTGGGACTCGATCCCAGGACCCCAGGGTCATGACCCAAGCCGAAGGCAGCTGCCTAATCAACTGAGCCACCCAGGTGTCCCCTAAAGAACTGTTTTAAGAATATACGAGTGTTTAATATAGAAGCATTCTAAAATCTTGACTATGTATGAAGCCGGGAATTAGGAGATCTTTTATTTCTGCCTGGCCTCTTTTTCTCCCTTCTAGAAACTTCACACAGACTTGCTTGTGGAGTACCTAGTTATTTCAGTGCTTATCTGATTTATGGCCATCTCCCCCGCAAAGAAACATAAGCCCGAGGTCAGAGATAGTAACTCTTTTTGCTCAGAGTGGTCTCCGTAGCACCTGGAACACTGCTTAGGACATAGTAGATGTTCAATCAATATTTGTAAATAAATACTGAATTCACAGAAATCATTCCTGAGGTGGTAATAACAAAGAAGGGTGCAGAGAATCAACAGACCCTCTCAACAAGGTATTGCTGTGACCTCTTAAAGGGCACAGATCCAAAGAATAGGAACATTCTTAAATTTAATGGCAGATCTATGCAGATGTGCTGGTGTTACTCCTTGCAAGATCTGGGACATTTCGGGCATGCGTACAGCACATCATGGGGAGAGATCAAACCACCACAGACTTAGGACTGGCCCCAAAGCAACCTCCATCCTAGAGGTTTCCCATGGACAGGGTGGGAACGGGGGTGTCCAGGAATCTGTTGCCAGATGCATACTGAAAAGCGCCCGGTGCTCATTCCCCCACACAGATCGTGGACGGCAAGCTGTGGTTCCAGCTGGACTGCGGCAATGGCCCGGGGATCCTGGGCATCTCCGGCAGGGCGGTCAATGATGGGAGCTGGCACTCCGTCTTCCTGGAGCTCAACCGCAATTTCACAAGCCTGTCCCTGGACGACAGCTATGTGGAGCGGCGCAGGGCACCCCTCTACTTCCAGACGCTGAGCACGGAAAGCACCATCTACTTTGGGGCGCTGGTGCAGGCGGATAACATCCGCAGCCTGACGGACGCGCAGGTCACGCAGGTGTTGAGCGGCTTCCAGGGCTGCCTGGACTCGGTGGTGCTGAACAACAATGAGCTTCCGCTACAGAACAAGCGCAGCAGCTTCGCGGAGGTGGTGGGCCTGACCGAGCTGAAGCTGGGCTGCGTGCTCTACCCTGATGCCTGTGAGCGCAGCCCGTGTCAGCATGGGGGCAGCTGCGCTGGCCTGCCCTCCGGAGGTGAGTGCACCGCGCTTGCTCAGCACCAGGCAGGGGTTGGGGGTTGGGGATGGTGGGGGGATGGGGTAGAGAAGGTAGGGGCAGTGGGGGGGGGGGGAGGCAGAGGGGCCCGATCGACCTGCGAGGGACTGGCTTTTACAGGCTTCCCCCACTCAAGTGCTCTCCCACTCAGACACTAGCCGGGCTTGCTTTAGGAAGGTCCAGGAGCTTGAGAAGTGTCTGTGTCACTGGTCCTTTCTCAGCAAGCTACAGGCGCAGGGCGGTGACCTCAGGGGTCCAGAGATGCTGTCATGGGGCCCGTCCCCTGTCCCACCACACCCTTCCAGGCCTGGGGAGGAATAGGACCCTCTTTGAGGTATCAGCCCTCTTGAGCCACATGGGCATCACTGCAGAATGATTGGTGGCAGAGTCTGAATCATGACATCCCCATGCGATCCTTTGTCACCCAGACATGGAACGTCACTAGAAAGGGAGGGGAGGGTGAAAGCCACCACTCCAGGAATGGAAAGAGAGTGGAGATGCTTTGGAGAATGCTTTTAAAACGTGCGCATTAAAAATAAATCCAGGGACTGCTCTGTAAAGGGGTAGAGGGTCAGGACTAAAGAGAGGGCATTTTACAGGGAATCTCAGGACAGATAAACAGTGAGGGTGCGAGGCTCTACCGCAATAAATTTTTTCCCCAAACATATATCATGAAGAAGAAAGAAAGAACAGGAGAGACAACAAAAGCGGAAGGGAATGGAGGGCTTCTGCTGTTTGAGGGAAAGGCCAAGATCATCTAAGTCCTGGGAGTCTGGAAGTAAAAGAATCCCTGACTTCCCCAGATGCGGTTCCTGTGCTAACATAAACTAAGTCAGGCACTCCCCTGGTTGAAGTCTCTGCTGCCTCCCAACAGCCGCTGATCACACTTGAGCCCCTTTGCAGAGTCTCTCAGCAGTAGTGTGATTAGCAAATTTAAACCTTCCTCACAAATCACTTAGAGATTCTGCTGTGCGCATTACCATCTAATGTTCGTGAAGCCCAACTCCGAATTTAGAGTCCATTTTATTATTAGAATGTTATAAACTGTCCATGAAATGATACACTGCCGAAATACAGACACCAAAGTTATTTAGACTTGCATATGTTGCCGCCACAATGAGGGCCAAGTGCCCTGGGGGGAAATTTCTGCAGTCTCGATTTAAGAAATCTATTTGCTGTTTTTACTGTCTCAGCAGTATATGTAAATAAAGGGTTGTTATGGTGCCATAATTCCCGACTGATGGGCAGTAACTATACTTCAGTGGTTCTATAAACCAGCCCGTTATGACAAGTCATGGCCAGTTTTTCACCAGGCAAAACAATTCTGCTAGTGCGAGCCATCCACGATATATAAAAGGAGCATATAATTAAATTGGGTTGAAACAGAACACCACTCCATGTCAAATGCCCGGCGCATAGCCACAAATTGTAACATACTTTCCGCGATGGCAGGATGGTGTTTTTGCTGGCAAAGCTATGGGCTTCCACCATGGGTTATCTTTAAAATAATAGTAACGATAATAATCACCCTATTAAGGAAAAAGACAGGGAATCTTGCTCTGCGACACGCATTTTAGTGTTTTTTAATTGCCTGAAATCCGTGAACTAAGTATTCAGTACCGGTATGTTCATTAAGTGAATGTGACTCATATCAATGTGGCCATTTTCCTCTACTTTTTTTTTTTTAAATCTCATTTGGTTTAACCACATTTTAGCACTGAGGACCCCCATGCTGTATGCTTTTCACATGGCCTCAAGCGCTTGCTTTCCTCTCCCCGAAGGCCCGCCCTGGCCCGGTTGCGTTCTCTCTCCTATTCTTCTTTGTTCCTGCTCCCCACTTTGCCCTCTCTTTGGGTTTGGGACTGGGATTCCACAACAGGTGCCCTTTCTTCCAAGGCGATAGAGACTTCCATCAGCTCAAATGTCTCCTTTGTGCCTGGGAGCTCATGTTTTCCTACAACAAAGTATCTTTCCTCATCTCCATCTATATGAATCTCTTCTTTCAAGCCTACTTTCTCTTGAGTTGAGGAGACCCAGTGGTTCTTACCTCAGTGAGCCCCCAGGCCATGATCCCCAATCTGGGGGTCTCGTGCACAGTAGTACTGAATGTAGGGCCAGCAAACTCCTCACCACCTACCAGGAAATCCAAGAACTGGGTTTCTTTTGCTTCCCTAGGAAAGCAAAGGCACAGAATTCCTCCTCTGATATGTGGGGAGACATCTATCTACCTGCTCCTGGGTATCAAGATTAAAACCTCAGCTTCTAAAAAAAAGAGGAGAGGGAATCCATTTTCTTGCCACTATTATCTGTTAATAAGAGAAGAATTTCTTTTCTAATGATTTTATTTATTTATTTGACACAGAGAGAGAGACAGCAAGAAAGGGAACACAAGCAGGAGGAGTGGGAAAGGGAGAAGCAGGTTTCCTGCCAAGCAGGGAGCTCAAAGTGGGATTCAATCCCAGGTCCCTGGGATCATGACCTGAGCCAAAGGCAAATGCTTAACCGATTGAGCCACCCAGGGGACCTATGAGAGGAATTTTTGCTAGGCCCTTATATCTTCTCTGCGAATGCCTGAAATTGGGGGAGAAAAGCCAGGAAGGAAATAGCCAATAATTTGGCCTTTAACTCCCATCCGTGAAACTATGCAGCTAATTGTAAGGGTATTTAAAGGAAAGTAAAAAATCATCCTGGTTGTGAGGGATGGTTTAAAAAGAACAAAAACCTCAGTCGTTAATGGAAGAATATGCATGCCTTAAAGAATGCCCTCTGGCCACAGAGGTGTGTAATCACAGAGAGCGCGATTCCCCCCTCCCCCAGATCAAAGGCTGGGATACAGTCAGTATTCAAAAAAGGGGAGAGGGCTAGAGAAAGTGGAGTGAGGTGCTTCCAGTGTGACTCCATACAAGGGAGGAGGCTGGTGACAAAACTTAATTGACTCAGCGTCTTCCTGCTGTTCGAACCCTGTGCTGTGTGTCGCTTTAAATTTCCAGAACACGTAATTGAGTATAATCACCCCCTTGACCACTGAAGAATGCTGGCGTCTTGGTCATCGGCTCTCCTGTGGACAGGCTTCACTCTCAAACTGTGGCTATCCCAGCTTGCAGAGCATTCAGACTTTTTAAAGCAGCAACCCACAGCAAGAGGCATTCTATTTCAAAGAGACAGGATTGTGCTCTAGCCTCCTCCAAACCCAATCAGACCCTTGGCAGGAAGCGGCCAGGAAGCCGCGTCTGCTCGCTCAGAATGACATGGTCAGCAGGTTTGACCAACGCATAACTCTAGCTGTCCTGAGAACGAGCCGCGGGAGCCCCGAGGAAATTAGAGCCCGGAATGCTAACTTGTAATAAGAGTGTAAATATGACTCTGTAAATCAACCACAAAAGGAAGGCTCTCTCTTGTTAAAGCCTTGGAATTACATATATTTCATAAACATGAACTGGAAATAGCAACCACCGTGGAGGAGAAATGGCCTCGTCCCGCTCTGACCCCTGCATTTCCAGACCCTGTGGGGTAGGGAGCTGCCCACTGAGCACCCACAATCTGGATAAGGAGTCCTCAGTCCTCCCTGCCTCGTCCTGCTCTGCTCAAGCCCATTACTGGAAAAACCTAGTTGAAGCTAAGCTATAATTTAGCAAAGCAGTGCAGCGAGCCAGGCAGGCACCAGGCCAGAAATAGCCATTCTGTCAGCTCTTCATGAGACCAGAAGCCTAACTCTTAAAGTGAAAACTTGGTAAATCTGTAAATGTTAAGAGTTACATGTATTATGCTCCTACTTTGTGCTTGGAACTGTGGTAAGTGCTTGCCTGATAGGCGCTTACATGCTGTGACAATTCTTATGGTACGCTGAGCTCAGTACTAGTCTTCCCTTCTCCATTCCCCCTCCCCCATTTTACAGATTAAAAACACAGGCCAGAGAGGTTCAGGAACTAGCTCTGTGTCACACAGCTAGTACAGGGGGGAAGCCAGGATTTGATCCAGGTTTGTGGAACCCCCCTCCAGTCTGTGCTCTTGGAACCCTTGTCACTTAAAGTGTGTTCTAGGAGCCAACAGCATTGGCATCCCTGCAAATACTAGGAATGTATCTTACATCCCACCCCAAACCCACTGAGTCCAAGTCTTATATTTTAACAAGATCTCTAGGTGATATGCTGATATCTTTCTCTATCTCTGAACTGCCCTGAAACCTAAGAAAACTAGTTCTTTTTTTGTTTTCACATATACATATATGGTGGTTCTCAGTCTCTGAGAGGCACCTGCCTCACCTGAGGACCTTATTAAAATGAAACCTTGTTATAGAGGAGTCTCTTGATTGTTAAGGGAAGAGAAGAATCTCTGTACTTGCCTCCTTCATTCGCTGCCCATGTCAAAGGAACCTTCTGCTAGATCACTGAGTCATAGTCGCAAATTGCTAAACTTACTACCAAGAAAAATTTCTCAGTGAAAGTTTGGTGGGGGGGGGAACAACACCCAAACCTACAAATCGGAATCTCGGAATCTGCAAAGGAGGGGAGTTCAGACATCTCTGTTTTTAACAAGTCTCCAAGGTAGTTTTATGCACATCTGAGCTTGCAAACCAGTGATGTTTGGGAATGCCAATAAACTCTGTGTTTGCAGGAATGTGAGTCAGTGATTTCCTGGAGAGGTGAGCAGACATTGGATGTTCAGGAAGTGAACATTAGATGTGCGGCCTGCTTTGATTGTCACAGTTTTAGTGTGAAGCTTGAACTTTGATCCCCAGTGGGTCAGGAGTTTGAGGTCCCCCTGAGCTCCCCTCTGAAGAGGAAAGTGAGAGTGTCTCCCTACTCCCTCTAAGTAAGTCGCACAGGACAGCAAGTTCTTGGATGTTGCCAGGAGTTGGGCATAGAAGTGTTTTCAGCAACAAAGCTGCCCGAGATACTTTGAGTGATGTTTTAGTGAGTATTTTGCATTCCTAACTGGTAAGGGTCTGGAAAAACTCAGGCCTTCAAACTTTTGGTAAATTCTGGAATCCCATTGCTGTCTCTGGGACCAACAGATTCCATTGTGTGGCCTCCCTTCCCTCCCAGCCGGCTTAAGGGAATTGAACAGGGCTCCTGTATGAGTTCAGCCCACTGGCCCACTGAGCGAAGTGGGACAGAGAAGGGAGGAACCAGACTCCCAGTCGATATACTGTGAACATCATTTTTTTGTAAAAATATTTTATTTTTAAGCGATTTCTTCACCCAAAGTGGGCCTCCAACTCAGAACCTGGAGATCAAGTCTCACGTGCTCTACTGACTGAGCCAGCCAGGAACACTTACTGTGGACACACTTTGCCTGAGCTTTGCAGCTTATGGGAATTTTTTTTTTTTTTCCTGAGGCTCCTTGTTTTTGGTACTTTGGAAAAAACCTCATAGTAACAGCATTAATCATATAGATACTGCTATAAAACAAAAAACACCCAAACTCTCAAAACCCAAAAGCAGTCAGGGTGTGTGCAAACACAAAAGAACATGCTGGAACGTGAGAATTTATTGTGTGCCTAATGTTGGTAACACATTACGTGTTTCCAGATCCTCAAAGAAAAATGCTAGAAGCTCAGCCCAATATACAATGGTTGAAATGTAAGCAAGCTGTCCTAGGGAAAGTTACAGGTCTCACTTTCAAAGGTCATTCTGCACCCTGCGTGGTAAAACACAGGAATGACAGAGGCCATGTTCTACAGCCAAACCCCCTCCCCACTTGTGATTAGCATCTCATAATGGGCCCACTGAATTAAGTATGAGTTTTCTCATGCTTATTGAGATTCACACAGACTAGACGTTTCAGGATTTCCCAAGATTTAGCCTAAAAGTCAGAGTAAGAAACTCCCATGGCTTTCAGTCTTTTGGTTGATGGGCAACACAGAAACGCAGCTGATTTCAGAATCCATGGTAATTATAATAATTATAACAACAAAGCACCTAATGTGTGTGTGCTACATTGTAGCTGATGAATCCAAAAGCCTTATAATCCTCCATGAAGTGGGTATTAGTGAGATTCAATTACCAAATAAAAATAGGGAGTTTCCTAGAGGCCAGGCAGCTCAGCTGTGACCATATCTGGCTGGTGGGTAACAGCCAGAACTTAAAAGGACCCAGGAACTCCCTAACCCCTTATGGCTGCCTCCCCAGATCACGTGAGCTCTTAGAGTCTTTAGATGAAATCCATAATCCAGCAATGTAGTGGTTGATACTGACTTCAGATCCCAAATGCCAGCTCACATTTGTCATTACGTCCACCTTTGTGCACCAGGCAGATGTCACCTTATCGGGGCAGCCATACCTGATTGGAATCATGTCACTTAGACCGGAGAGCAAGGCTGAGGGTTGAGGCCATTACCTGGATGAATCAGCTTGGAGAACAACTAATACGTCAAAGGAGTCAGATAGAAATGATCTTGACTATTTGCTTACCTAGCCCATAGTCACTCTGTAATTGCTTAAGCCGTTTCTATTTTTTGCATTTAATAGGTTTTGCAGTTTTCTTTGAACGAGGAAAGGAGGGGGTATTTTAAGTTGGTCTGGGTGCTGATTTCAAAGCCATATGCATCTGCTGTAACTAGAGGACTGTAAACAAGAGCACAGCTTTGAGGCAAGGCTTAAAAATACACTTCTCACTTTGCCAGGATTCCGGGCAAGAGAGGCTCTAACAGTATTATTTTTTTGTAACATGTATCCAATGCTAAGAATATGATTTGTATTTTTTGAACCTGGGAACTGCTTTAAGCGGTGTCTGCCACTTATTGACTATGTAACTTCAGGCAAACCATCTTATTTAAGCCTCAGTTCCCTTATTTCTGAAATAACTGTAATAATAGTACTTACAACATAGGGTCATTGTCAAGAATTAAATGAGTTAATGCGTAGAATGTTCTTTACGTTTTCCTAGTGCATAATAAGCTGTTGTTCTTTTTTGAATTTTCTTGAAAGATTTATTTATTTTAGAGAGACAGGGGGAGCCCAAGCGGGAGGGGCAGAGGGAGAGGGACAAAGAATGTGAAGCAGATTTGCGGGAAATCCAAAACAAGGCTCCATCTTACGACCTTGAGATCATAACCTGAGCTGAAACCAAGAGTCAACTGTTTAACCGACTGTGCCACCTAGGCACCCCTAAGCTGTTGTTCTTGCTAATAATTTCCTTATTTGGCCTTTTCCCCTAACCCTGGGGGAAAAAAAAAAAACTACTTTTTTTAATAAGACTTGGATAATATCCACTGCATTTTATTTTTCTTTCACATTTGCAAAGTGTTAAAATATTATTTGTGGTCAAATAATGCCTAGATAGTTCTTGAAATTCAGTTTCCTTGATTTGTAGGAGGTTTTTTTTTTTTTTTTTTTAAGATTTTATTTATTTGAGAGAGAAAGAGCACGAGCCCGAGTGCACAAGCAGGGAGAGGGGCAGAAGGAGAGGAAGGAGCAGACTCCCTGCTGAGCAAGGAGCCTGACATGGGATTTGATCCCAAGACTCCAGGATCATGACTTGAGCCGAAGGCAGATGCTTAACCAACTGAGCCACCTTGGCGCCCCACCCCCTGCCCTTGATCTGTATTTTAGACCTACATATGGTAATGCTTGGGAAGAGCAGAAACTTTATGACGCCCGTATCTTACTATTTAATGATTATTTGGCTCCCAGAGGGATGTCTGATGTCCATCTTCCTTATCTCCCTGGAGCATTGTGGGGTCTAAGTACAATCCCCTCCTCATTCCTAGCTAGTGATAAGTTCCCGCTCCTGATGAGTTTCAATGCCAATATCATCTTGTAGAAATGTTTGAGAATCTGGAAGCCTGGATTCAAGCTCAAGCTCAATCACTTACTGGTTATATGTACTCGAACGAACCACTAACCTCTCCAGCCCCCGTGGAGTTGAAATGTTAATGGGGCTTTTCATTTTTCCTTCCTAGGGTTATTGTGGTCCTTCATAAAATGACTCAGAGTGATTTTAAACCACTATAGCATTAGATCCCTTAGTATCACTGTGGCAGACTTACTGATATTCTAAAATTACTAATAATAGGCCCAGGCCAGGAGAATGAGATCATAAGGAAAACTTTGTGATAACAGTGACTCTTGATCTAGAAACCTCGTTCACAATAGATCTCACTCTTCTTTCATTTAAAGAAAAATCTGACCACTTTAAAATAAGATCCAGTCACTTTCCCCTCTCACTGTGTTAACATAAAAACTCCAAATTCAAGGTTCTACGAGCATTATTTTTTTCCAAACATTCTCTGCCTCCTTTGCCCCATGGTTTTAAGACGATGCAAGCAGATACGGGCAGCTTCCTTCTGTCTTTGGGTAGCAGAGAATCCAGAAAGAGACTGTAATGCAGTACAGTTGTTAAAAATACAGTTCAGAGGATATTGAATAGTTTGGGGACTCTGGAGTCAGATCCACACCAGCTTCATGATCGTGAACAAGTAATCAACTTCTCTGTACCCTAGTTTCCTCATGTAGAAAATGGGAGGAAAAATAGTACCTCCCATACAGGCTTCTTTTCAAAATTAGATGACTTAGTAGATGTGAAGTGCTTGGAACTGTTTTTGGCACAGAATAAACGTCATACACGTGTCAGCTGCCATCCTCGTCATTGACATCATCATCTTCAGATGTAAAGCAGAGACCCCCTCTGTCAGGTGTGGTTTGCTCCAGCCTAGATCCAATGTTCCCATTCTGTACTCCTGCCACACTCCGTGCCTGCTCTCATGGTGGTTTTGTAGCTAGCTGCCTTTATGTGTGTAGATAGTGTATTTTTATCTTTATATCACCAGTGCCCGCCTTAGTCCCTCTTGCAGGGTGTGCTGGGAACCAGCTCTCTAGAAATCAAAGCCCCAGTTGATAGTGTTTGTTGATTTCTGTAATGTAGATACTCCCACCGTGACTCATGTCAGGCTACCAAGGGTATTACAACGGGCCTGCCAAATTCCTGACCATTTAGCAGTCGGTTCTCACAATGCTGTGAGCAGGCGCCAGCCAACCACTGCCTGTGGCTTAGGCACTCAGTCAGTGAATAGGTTAATCAGTCAGCCTGGCAGCCACATCCAGTAACACTAGCTAGCCCACAAAAGATAATGAAAATGACAAAATGCAGAAGGGAATGTGTGGGAGTAAAATAGTGCACTAGAGGTATTGCCTCATTTTAAATTCTTATTTTCCAAGGCACCGAGACATCAAATCAAAGAAATCAAACCCATGACCTTAGTTAGAATCCAGTTTCCGTGATAGTAATTCAAATGTCCCTTATTTCCAGACAGGACTTCCTTGTGCCTCCCTTCCCCCCAACGTCTTCTGCTGTGGCTTTATTTGGGGAATTGTAGGAAGCTTGCCAGTAGGAGCTGGAGAGGGGGGAGTTTTACTCACCCCAACCCACCTTGCCTTAGATTGCCCCTTTGGCTTCCCTCCCACCTCATCACTGATGTTCCTTTAAGTTCTCTCCTATGGTTGTGGCTTCCCTCCCTTTAGTCAAGAAGGGAGTCTAATTCATCCTCACAGGTTACTCTACCTCTAAATGGCATGCTTTTCTGGCCAAGGACTAGCCCTGTGACACAAAGACACATTTTTCCCAGTTCTAACTGTTTTCATCAATCCCATTTGACTCCATTAGGGCGAGCAGCTTCCCAAATTGGGAAAAAAAAAAAAAAAAATTCCAAGTCAGCATAATTTAAAGCAAGCATACCTCAGACTCATGCACCCTGTCTGCAGACATCAGGTCGACTGCCTTTGGACACAGTTTGCATCAACAACGTTCTTTCCTTAAGAGTTAGTTCCCTGGTGTTTCACTGTTGTTGCATTCAAGAGCACCGTGTCTCTGTCGGAGCCTCAGTCTCTGGCCCTTTGTGCTTCTTGGTACCGGGGAGGCTGGGACCACACGGCCCCCTCCTTTTGTGAATGTAAAGAGTTCTCTCTTGCCTCCTGTACCTGCCTCCCAAAGGCAAGTCTTTCTTGGAATGTAGGAACACCCAGACAGTCATAAGGTCCCCCTCAATGTGAGAGATCTCCGTATTGTGGGTTGAGTACACATAAACGAGCATATATACTATTTCAATCCAGAGATTTTTAACTATGTTATGCCTATAGAAATCAATCTATAGGAGCACCTGGCTGGCTCAGCAGGAAGACCAAGTGACTCTTGATCTCCGAGATCATGAGTTTGAGCCCCCTGTTTGGTGTAGAGATTACTAAAATCAATCAATCAATAAATAAATAAACTTTAAAAAATCGATCTATAAAATCTCAACCTCAGTCACTGGGGAACAGAGATTAGCCCAAGAACCCTTCAGCTAAGAGTGAGAATGGATATTTATAGCATTTACAAAAGATCTTAGGAATGAGGAAAGTCTCATTGGTCACTTCCAGGTAATGTGGCGCTCTCCATCACAATCCCACCACCACATGAGTAAGAGCATTTTCATAAGCCAGAAGCCCCGAAGAGTAAGGGGACTTGAAAAGGAGACAGCATCAACCAAGGGTGAAGGTGGGAGGCAAAGGGACAGGTGGTAAGGAAGAGAGAAGTAAAGCTTTGAGAGGCTGAAATGTTGACCAGCAGAAGGGAGTCTGGGAACTGAATCCCCAAAAGGCTCAGGAACGGGAGGCATTAGTCACTTCTAGACAGGTAAGAGATGGGGAGAAGTGCTTAAAATAAGAATTGGTCAAAAACCTGTTTGAGAGGCAGTCAGAACCCTAGATTCCCGCCTTCTCTCTTTGCAGCCAGGTGATCACGCCCCCCCATGCCCTGGCAGAGCCTGAAGGTGATGGTGGATTGCAGGGGTGAGAAGACAGGGTGCAGGGAGGGCCTGGGTCTGCCCTGCACTTAGTCAGAACTGGGGTGGGTAGAAGTGAATCTCATGTGTTCATTGGATGCTGAGACCCACAGCCATCCCTCCTCTCCCACCATCCAGTCCCCTGAATGTTAGAAACCAGGCCTTCACTCTCCCTCTGGGCAAGTGATAAGGGTCATAAGTGGGGAAATTTACCAACCCAGTGGTACTGAAACAGTATCACAGTATCACAGTTGACAAACCCCACTCATGTGCTCAGAGCTTCCCATCAGATTTCTAATTTCCTACTGTCCCACTCTGCGATCTGAGCTGATTAGGAGGGATAGCTGGACAAGGTAGGAAATCCTCTAATTTGGAAGATAAAGAATGTAGTAAGCTTCTCCAGAGAAGCAGAACCAATAGGATGGTTAGATAGATGATAGATAGACAGATAGATAGGTTTTAAGGAATTGACTCATACAATTGTGGGGCTGGCAAATCACCGATTTATGGGGTAGGCCAAGAGGCTGGAAATTCAGGGAAGAATTGATTTTGTAGTCTTGAATTTGAAATTATAGGGCAGGCCAGCAGGCTAGAAACTCAGGCAAAATTTCTGTTGCTGCAGAATTCCTCCTTCTTAAAGCAGTCAAATGAATGAATAAGGTCTAGCCCATATCATGGAGGGTAATCTGCTTTGCTTCAAGTCAGTTAATTGTAAGTGTTAATCATATCCACAGACCCTCACACCATCACCTGGACTGGTGTTTGTCCAACAGTTGGACACCATACCCTGGTCCCACTGACACATGAAATTCACCATTGCAGAGACCAAAGCAAAGAAACAGAGAAAAAACAACCTGGACAAAACTATGCAGGGAGAAAACTTCATAAAAATATTAATAACCTCAAGAGATAAGATATTGTAACCACAAAACATGAGCAGGATGCTATTGTGCTATTGTTTAAACACACGCACACACACGAAACCTTAGTGAACAAAAAAAGAGCTACTGGAAAATGACAACATAAATGAAAATCTCAGTAAAAGTTTCAGATGATGAGAATCTCAGAAAGCACAGAAAAAAAACCCCATGGAGATGTAATATAAGAAAAATAATTAGAGGAAGGTCCAGGAGATCTGAGATCCAAATCATAAAACTTCCATAAAGACGGAACCGGGGAAACAAAGGAATGGAAATCATCAATGAAATAATTAAATTTTCTGAAGAAGTTAAAGGACAAGAATTTCCAGAGTGCCCAGCGCCAATTGAAATAAACCCACACTACAGCAAATCATGGTGAAATCTCAGAAAATTGGGGGCCAAGAGTAGATCCTCCACGTCACTGTAGAGGAAAAGAAACCAGGTCCCGTACAAACTTCAAGGACCAAAAGGCCTTGGATTTCTTGAAGGCCACATGGAAGGAATTGTTCAGAATTCTGGGCACAACCTACCAAAGAGGGGTAAAGGTGAAGTAAAGACATATCCAGCTATGCACGGTCTCACAACATTGACCTGCAAACCCTTTCTCAGCTACCGTATGATGGATCCTAAGGAAATAGAGAGTAAGCCAAGAAATTAGGAAGATAGGGGATACCAAAAACACTAGATCCAGCCCAGGAGAGCTGAGAGGGCGATCCCAGGGACAGCAGCCTCAGAGGCTGTCAGTCAGAAGGCCTCAGAGGAAAGATTTCTCCAGCGTATAAAAATACAGAACACCAGGCCAAATAGCAACACCCAGAGAGAACTAGTTCGTGAAGAGTTCGGTGTTGAATTAGCAGTAAGTACAGCTGGACCTTGAACCACATGAGAGTTAGGGACACCGATCCCCTGCACAGCCGAAATCTCTGTATACCTTTTGACTCCCCAAAACTTAACCCCTGAATATAGCCCACTATTGACATGAGGACTTACTGAAGACATAACAGCCAATGAAAACATATCGTGTATGCTCTACGTATTATATACTGTATTTGCCCAATGGAGTAAGCTAGAGAAAAGAAGATGTTATTAAGGAAATCATAGGGAAGAGAAAATACATTTACAGTACCGAACTGTAAAAAGTTCATGCATAAGTGAGCAGAGGCAGTTCAAACCCATGTTGTTCAAAGGTCAGCTTTCCTGTTCAATGGCATGTAGGGCTGCTGTTGTACTAAGTGGGACTTAGAGAACCATCGGACTCTTTACTACGTGCATTATACCTTTAATAGGAAAAGGAATTTTAATTTTTTTAAAGTAGACAAAAGAAAAACCTTACTAATTATTCATCCCTTCCATCTCTGAGAGGTAAATAATGCCACTGTCCTCTTAGAATCTTACCTTCTCTGACACTTAATATTCCTGGTGGTAAGGATGCTACCCCCCATTTCCTCCTGATGGGTTCATGAGCAGAAATAGAGAAAGTGGATAAAGATGTGAAAATCAGGGACCAAATACAGGAGCTGGGTGAAGGCTGGGATTCTTCCATTTCCCCGTGCATCTGTGAAACTGAGGCTCATTTGAGTCAATATATATCCTCATGTTACCTGTCCTCCCCTCACCTCCTCTCCCGGTGGGAATTGCGGTTCTTGGCTAAGCAGAGAAGGGGCATGGGGTTGGGAGAGGGGTTCAGGAAAGGAGCTTGCATGGTACCTTGGGTAAAGCGCTTATCCCTGGAAGCATCCTGCCTTTTATGAAGGAGTGTGCTGGGGAAAGCATCTTCTCCCCATCTTGGCCTCTGCTCTTCCAAGTCTGTTCCTTGGGTGTCTCTTACCAGTCTCACTCTCATTTAGGCCTGTGGTTAATTAGGTGTGTTTTTGTGGACTAGTGGGGGATCCAAAGCGTTACTTGGCATCTTTGTGGCAAATGAGTCCCAAGTTCAAAATAACCAATACAATAATCATCTTTGGAATCTGGGCCCCACCGAACATTTGGTTAAGGAGGAGTCGGGAAGGGGAGTGATGGCCAAGTCCCTGCACTCCAACCATTGCCAATGGCACTGTGGCTCATGAGGACCTCTGTCTCTCTAGGCTATCAGTGTACCTGTCTCTCACAGTTCACCGGAAGAAACTGTGAGTCGGAGATCACAGCTTGCTTCCCAAACCCCTGCCAGAACGGAGGCTCCTGCGACCCCATAGGGAACACTTTCATCTGCAATTGCAAAGCTGGGCTCACTGGAGTCACGTAAGTGAGATTGTGCAAACAAGCCTTCCTCTCCTCTGCTTCTTGTTGCTAAGAAAGCCAAACAGTAAACAATTAGAGGGGATAAAAGACTTACCTACCACTAGTAGGACAGGCATAAGGTTAATATCTTTACAAAAAGAGGGCTTACAAATGATATAACTATTAACAGGGATTATCTCTGGGTAATGAGGTTGTTAGTAATTTATACTTTTTTAACTTTATGCGTCTCTATTTGCAAATTTTTACATAATTACTATGTGTTCTGTAGTTAGGAAAACAGTTCTTTTAAAGAAAATCATCTATGACCTCTTATATTTCCAGTATAATTCTGAGACAGACATACTACCCATTTCCCCAGAACTCATTAACTGGACTCTACCGCCTAATGTTTTATGATCATTCTGAGAAACTAGAGCCTACCTTTCCTTTGCAAACTCTTTATCCCCCAAGAAATGAGGGAAATTAAGGTGTGAGCCAAATGGAAAGGGAATGTTTCAAGCTCTTAGTAAAACGCCACTTCCAACCATCCTTGATCATTTGAGAAGTATATATATGTAATCTCAAGCAAGTGATATTCTAATTACAGATCAGTCTTATGTATTCATTAAAGCAAATCTCCTGAGGACTTTACCAGGAAATACTTAGAGGACTTTGAATGGTTGGATATAATTTAAAGTAATAAAGCTGCATTTATTTTTAAATACTCTGTGATTCTAATTTCCAAATGACCTAGCCTCAATCTGTTCAAATTAGGAACGTTTGACTACATTTTAAAAGGTGGTGGATTACCGAAGATATAAGTGATCACACCTTTTAAAAGAACACACCAAAACAATTGCTGAAGTGAAGAGAAAAGTGAAGGAGTAAGGTCTATGTTCTCATGTAATGTTAAACTAACAAAGAAAAGGACTGAAATGTTTGCCTTATAATTATACTCAATGGGAGTCACGGATTACTTTAAAAAGAATAAAGTTGATTTAATTATTTTTCTTTCGAATGCTTTAATCATTTTTTTCCTGGTCATCTGCATTAGTACTAACCTTTATGGTAAGCACAGAATCTGTAAGATATATAGATCTTTAGCCCTCCACCTGTCCACTCTCTCTGTTATGCACCCTACACACATAAACACACACACACACACACACACACACACACACACACACACAGTTCCCAGAGGGACCTAAAATTACCGGAACTGTTGAACCAAGGATTTCTTCCTCTTGGGAAAGCCTGTATAAGTTATACAGGTTCACTGCTTTTCCTCTGCAGTTCAATCTTAGGAGCTCAGGGAACTAAAAGTGTTTAGGATAAGTTAGTGGCAAACTAATTTGGTGGCAAAACCGGCCAAAACTGCTCCAAGACTACCTCTAGTCTTTATTTCTCTGATTTAGTGTGAATGTCCGTATATTTTGTCATAGAGGCACGGTATAGTTTCATTCTGGGGTCCTATGGCAGCACCAGTTCCAGCAGTGGGGTGGGTGTGTTACAGAACGGGAAAGACATGTACTGCATGACATTTCTCAAATTGCAAAAATTTAAACCCTGAAGTGCATCCGGCCCCGAGGATTCGGAGACCAGTCCCTCTCCAACAGCATCTGTTCTTTCTCCTCTTCCCTCCCGACCTCTTTTGCCCTACTCCCGTCTGGAGGGGGTCAGAGTATCTGGGAGAGATCCGGTTGGTTGGGAGAAGTACCTTAACTCACCCTGACAACTCGGGCCACCTGCCGAGGTGCCCACCACCTCCCTCCCCCGCCAACACAGACACGCACACATGCACACCATCACTCTATCTTTGTCTCGCTTCACATGACTTTGGGGCGCTGTACTTCTTGTAAAGAAGGCCGCCGTGAACAGTGCTGCGTGGCCCGCTGTCTGAGAGGGGTTTTGTGTTTTGTCCCGAAGGTGCGAGGAGGACGTCAACGAGTGCGAGCGGGAGGAGTGTGAGAACGGGGGCTCCTGCGTCAACGTGTTCGGCTCCTTCGTGTGCAACTGCACGCCAGGCTACGTGGGCCAGTACTGCGGGCTGCGGCCCGTGGTTGTGCCCAACATCCAGGCCGGCCACTCGTACGTGGGCAAGGAGGAGCTCATCGGCATCGCCGTGGTCCTCTTCGTCATCTTCATCCTGGTCATCCTCTTCATCGTCTTCCGCAAGAAGGTCTTCCGCAAGAACTACTCGCGCAACAACATCACGCTGGTGCAGGACCCCGCCACGGCCGCCCTGCTCAACAAGAGCAACGGCATCCCGTTCCGGAACCTGCACGGCAGCGGGGACGGCCGCAACGTCTACCAGGAGGTGGGGCCCCCGCAGGTGCCCGTGCGCCCCATGGCCTACACGCCGTGCTTCCAGAGCGACTCCAGGAGCAACCTGGATAAGATTGTGGACGGGCTGGGAGGCGAGCACCAGGAGATGACCACGTTCCACCCGGAGTCCCCACGCATCCTGACAGCCAGGCGTGGTGTAGTCGTGTGCAGCGTGGCCCCCAACCTGCCTGCTGTGTCTCCCTGCCGCTCGGACTGCGATTCCATCCGGAAGAATGGCTGGGACGCAGGAACCGACAGTGAGTAGGAGGCCTTCGTGGGTCTGCTTGTGCCTTTACTGTCGCTGGGAGCTGTGGTGTGCCTGGCACTGGGGAAGGAAATTGGGTAAAGGAGAGAGAACCCGCCTGGGCAGGGCACTCCCTGTGACATGTTCTGGCACTGAGTGTCCAGAAAAATTGCTCTGGTTCTTATCCCTCTTTGACAGATGGGGAAAGTGAGGCTCCGGGAGCATGCATCAGGTGTCCAAGGCCACAGAGCTAGGAAGAGGCAGCAGAACTGGTGGGCCAATCCAGAGCCGCCAGCTCTAAAAACCCATGCTATACTCACACTAGCATGCCATTGGTGTAATGCAAGCAGTGTGGTGACAGAAGTGATATACAGAAAACGTGTTCCAGAAGGTCAGAAGAAGAGAGTATTTCTAGACTTAAGGTGAAGACTTGAGAGGAGCAGGGAGAAAACTGAGTTGGACCATGGTGGATTAAATGTCTGGGGAAAGGCAGAGGGACCCACACAACTGGAAAACCAGACATTCTGTTTGGCTGGAATGCAGCATCCATGAAATAAGAGGGTGAACCTCAAGGTAGGAAAAGTCCAGTCCAGGTAGTGGTATTTCCCTCTCCTTCAGGCCTCATGGGGCAATATTCTAGCCAGAGAGACATAGGTGCAAATGCTCTGTGGTGGGAAAGGCCTTGACATGCTGAAGAACAGAAAGGAGGTCAAGGTAGTTGGAGATTGGTGAGCAACAAGGGAAAGTGAATGCATTTTAATGGCAACACGAGTGCAAGTTTTTAAGCAGGGAAGCAGCATGATCCAATTTACATTTTTGAAAGATGGCCCTGACTGACCCATGGAGAACAGACTAAAAAGGACCAAAGAGGAGGGAAAGCAGAGACTAGCTAGCTATCTTCCATGAACAGCTAATGAACATCTAATTGAGCAATGGTGCTTGATTTCCCTGTCCTAACACGGTGAGGATGAAGCTAAGGCAAGCTCTATTGTAACCTGTGACTTTTCATCAGGCCATATGGCTTTATATTTCAGCAGCAGATTTGCCCTTGTAGCAGGAGTTTCCAAAGGCTGGGGTTTTAGTACTATGATACATGTTGGGGTAGAGGGTTGGGGGAACACTGTTTTCAAGTGACACTGGAGAGCCTATGAGCAGAGGAGGTGAAGGGCATCTCTGGGGAGAAAGGGGGAAGTCCTGCTGTGTCTTCAAGCATAAGTTAGATCTTGGTCGGAAACTATTGGAGAGGGCCTTCCAGAAGCAGGAAGCAGCTTGATGAGGGTAGGGGGCACATGAGGGTTACCTGACAGGTTCTCTTATTCCGGAGAAAGAGTAGGCTAGAGATGAAAGTTTGGACATCATCTGGATGCACAATGGTTAAATCTTGGGGAAGGGGGCAGTGATGAGCTCACCGAGGGAGCAAGAATAAAGATGGCCAGACCAGACCTCCAAAAGAACTTGGAGATGCCCACATGTGGGAGGTGGGCAGAAGGCAGAGGCCAAGAAGGGAGGCAAACAGTTGCCAACAAAGAGAGCAGGGACAGAGGACATGCCAGCTGTGCAGAAGCCAAGACTGTCAATAAGGTTAGTGGGGTTGAGTACTGTAAAATGGTCCAGAAGGACACATGCTTAAGAAAAAAACAACAACAGCAGTGTGCTTGACACCTAGAAGATCTTTGGTCATCTGAAGGGTGTTTCAGTGGGTCGTCAAGAGAGAATCCAGAATGTAAACATTAAGGACAAAGAGCTTTGGGGAGACAATGGAAGCAGCAGGTGAACGTTTGCCATATGTTGGATCTTCTTAAATCCTCCCAGAGGCCCATGTGGGCACCCAATTGAAGGAGTAGTTGGGTGAGATAGCAGCTTAAGAACAAATAGCTAGTAGAAGGAGTGATGAGGACTAGGACCAGGCCCATCACTGTCCACAGCCTGTGCTCTTACCAACACTCCTATTGGGAGCTTTAGCAGGAGGGAGAGGGATAAATTGGGAGAGGACCCCTGATGACAGAAGAGGGTCTCTGTTCTTTTCTGGGGCCACCCAACCACACTATCTGCGGAGTCTGTCTTCCTGTAGACACTCTTGTAAGTTGTTGCCCTTGGATTTTCACTATAAATGCATTCCCTGTCAAATGACTTCACTAAAGCCTTGCCAGTCCACCAGCTCTTGGAAAGGCTGTTTTTTATTTAACAATGAAAAAAGAGAGGGTGGAATAAATGAGGTGGAGGAAGGAGTTTTATGCACAGCCTTCACCGGGATGGATCATTTGTTGTTCCCTTCCTGGTGTTTGGCGCTAAGCCTGGCCATTACCCGCTGCTTTTCTGAGACATATCTTGGTATTTGGGGCAGCATGGCTGTTGGGAGGTGAACTCCTCTCAGGCGTCTCTCTCCGCTTAGATCAGTTGTTTATCCAGCTCCTGGTCCAGCTCTGCTTTCGGCATCTGACAGCGGATGTGGAGTCTCAGTACCCAATATTAACCTCACCCTTCGTGAAGGAAACAGTGATTTCCACCGTCACAAAGGGGAACAACTGCTCCCTTAATCACAAGTCCCTGTCTCTTCTTCCCATCATGTTTCGTGATGATTTGAAGCTTCTCCTGGTGATCCTTCTCCTCTACTCGCTTCCTAATGTGACAGCTTTATTTCCAGAATTTACCTCAGGCCAAAACTCACATTTCCCCCAAAAGTATTGTTATGTTTTTATTGAGTAGATTTCCTTCTTTGTTAAGCAAGGCAGAGTTAGCTGGCAAGACAATCTCTAGGCAACTAATTCATTTTTTTACTTGACAACTTCAAGATATGGCTTGTTTTTATTGCTTTCTTTAGTCCATCAAATAAGAAAATAGCCCTGTAGAGTGAGTGAGTGTGTGTGTGTGTTGTTCAGTCTGTCTCTGGATAGCCAAAAAGGGGAAGTGGGCAGATGAGAACAGGTTCACACCGTTGACTGCCCTCTTACCACACAGATTCCAAACACTGTTGTTCCCAAAAGTGGTGTGACGCTGCCCTCTAGGAGGCAAGACGGAGAACTCCACTCGCTCCCCAGAGATGAAAGTTGGGATGAATGTAATGGCATTCTTACCTATAAAATATTTATACCCTTATTTTATAAGTAATCTCATTTAACCTGGTGTTGACACCATGTCGGTTCATGTAAATGATTTAAATTAACTCTGAATGGCAAAGAGCAGCCAGGCCGCTTCATCCTGCCTTCACTCTTCACTTAGTCACCTTGCTTTGAGGAGGGAACAGTTCCTTTTGGCTGTCAGCGATCTGGAAGCTCATTTACCACGGGTTAAGGGTTTCGAATCCATAATGTAAATCACTTGATTGACAGACCTTTGCCCCCAGTGGCACAATCAATTTTCTATTGTGGAGCTAAATTATTTTCTCGAAGCAAATGAAAGAGCTCGGAGAAGTGAACTCTGGGGGCAGGCGGGCTAGACATCTGCACAAGGTAACCGGTGTCATTTCTGCTTTCTCTCTGGCTGTCCGCAAAGACAAAGGGGTTGATGATCCCGGAGAAGTGACCTGCTTCGCAGGCAGTAATAAAGGCAGCAACTCTGAGGTTCAGTCCCTGAGCTCCTTCCAGTCGGATTCTGGCGACGACAATGGTAAGCCCTCAGTAGTAGCTGTGTTCCCCTGTGGCTTTGCCCCCTGTGCTGACAGTGGGTAGGGAGGAGGATACGGTGACCAGTTCTGTTTCTGGGCCTGATCATGGACTTCAGAGCATGTTCACCAGCTTTTTGGGCTGGTCCCATTGTGGGGTGTCATCACGGCAGGAGCACCTGCTATGGGTAGGCCTGGGGTCCTTGTCAGAGGTGGGCCAAGTTCCGTGACCTCCAAGAATGCATCCGCTTTGATTTTTTCCTGCTGGAACCACCTCATCCCAAATGATCCTCTCTAGAAAACTGTAATTTATTTATTTATTTATTTATTTATTTATTTATTTATTTTTAATTTTACAACTGGTGATCTGGTCACCTTTCACTGTGTATCCAACCTCCCCGCATCATTAGAAATTCCTTTAGTGGTAAGACCTCCTTCCCATAGAATCTCCTTCCCCTAGAAGTGGCGTTGTCATTCAGCTAAAGTCCCCTTATCAGCAACCGGGGTCATGGGCCTTTGGAGTCTCTATGAAAACTGTGACTGTCAATCAGCTCCTTAGAAAAATGGACATTCCATATGGTTCTTGGACCTCATTGACACTCCAAAGCTGCCATCAACCCTTGTGAACTTATCTTTATGGAGAGGGTCCTAATGCTGGACTGGGTTTTCTGAGCTCAGGAGCCTGCTCTGGAGGATGGGTTGGTCTCCCCAGGCCAGGAGGTGTGGCAGAAATGGTCACAAAACAGTGAGAATTTACTATATGGAGTGAATTAAGACTAATTTCCAGTAGTCATCCCCAGAGACAACATTCTCTTAGTCAATACCTTATTTAATTTTGCTCCCAATAAGCCATTGGCAAAAATTGAATATGTATCAATTAACGTAATCACACAACCCATATGCATGCCACATTTCTCCTACGTGCTGAACCCTGTGCTGAGTATTTTGAGCCCAGAAGTACAAAAGGAAAAGATGTAGTCTTTGCACCCCAGGTAAATAGAGGAAAAGGGGAGCTCCAAGGCCATAGATACAATTACGGAAGTAAAATAGTCTATTTTCATGACCCTTGTCCCCCAATCTCTTCTACCCCGATACCCGGCATTCCAGAGAGGTACAGAGCCTGCTTGTATCTGACTGCTGGGGTAACAAACCACGTAACAGTGGCTTTCTTCTGACCATTCCCAGAAGGTCAGGGTCATACCTCCAGATCTGTTTGCCGTGATGCTTACTCCTTCCCTCGTCTCCAACCAAAGAAAAGCTGGTGCTGCTTGGCATTTCATATAGAAGCAGCCGAGAACAGGTATCTTCCACTTTGGCCAGAGTTCTCGTGATGCTACCTGGCTGGCAGTTCTCACGGGCTCTGCTCTGTGCGCCCTTAAGCTCACGCATTTGACCCTTCATGCTCAACCTTCTGGATCATTCCTGATGAAAGTGGGTGGTAGTAGGAATTTCCAGCAACTGAATTTTAAGCCTGATTGCCTCTCTGGCAACCTGCTGGTATCAGGTGCGAAAGCAACCCCATATGGAGCACAGAATTCTCCTTCCCAGAGTCTAACGATTTCAGAGGCCAGACGCTGACTTCCGTCTGTGCTCTACCGGAAGACGCTGGGCCTTGGGTTTGCTCTAGGCTCTCCGTGCCATCATGGGAGCCTGACACCATCCGTCCTGCAGAGCTGATCCTCCATCTCTGGCATTTGGTTTAGAGCGGCATGGCTGACTGACAGATAATTATCCATGGGAACAGCGAGGTCTTCCCCTGAGCGCCTTTGGGAGTTATTAATGAGAAATTAGCTTGAACTTGATGAGCCACTGCCTTCCTAGATTGATTTCACTGGGCCATGAGGTGTGAATTTATGATCCAGCCCTTCCTGTCAACCGTGCCTTTCCGAGGACCGGCTCCAGATTTGCTGCCGTGGCCCTTCCATTCTGAGGATCCCCGGGACCCCCAGATAAAAGCGAGCACCAGAACACTGCCTAATGGGCAGACTGGGGAGGCTTTGGATGTTTGCCTGCTGTGCCTTTGATGTTGCCATTGTTGTGAAGAGACGTTCTCTTCTATCCGAAATATGTGACTAACCGGAAACTGTCCTTCCCTTCCCCTCTGTCTGCTTTTCCTGGCCACAAGCGTCCATTGTGACTGTCATTCAGCTTGTCAACAATGTAGTTGACACTATAGAGAATGAAGGTATTTACTTTTTTCTTCCATAGCCTCTCGTGTAAAAGAGTTATTTTGGAAATTCGGCTTCCTTGTTGCATTGATCCAGGGTTGCTTTTAATCAGTTGGCAACCTCGGGGACACTGGTTGTTTCTCTAGGGGTTGGAGTGAATTTTACCATTCTGGAGGGAAAAAAAAATCTAGTTCGTAAGTTGTTAAATAGATGAGGTACTCTTTTTTATCAAAGCCCTTCTAAGAGTACCCAATCAGTTGGAATCCATATTACTAAGAAATTTGTTCTTACATTCAACATGTATGTACTGAGCTTCTATTATAAGCTGGAAATACTTAAGAAAGCATTCCAAGCTATAATCTTATGGGGATTGATTTCAATCAGGTAACTTTTATTAGTGACTTAGTACAGTTAGGGGTGGGAACAGGTGTGGTTTACCTTTTTATTCCCCCAAGAACAAGGAGGAGAAACAGGAGCATGTTTTTAAGTCATCTGAAATGTTCTGTTTTACCCTCTTCATTTGGCCCAGATTATTGGGTTTACCTCTCACTTTGTATTTGAACAGTGTCTATCATGGACCAAGGACAGAAGTACAACCGAGGTGACTCTGCCACGACCCCAGCATAACATTTCACTTCCACGTTTTGAATTGCTGAGTTCGTTCTTCCCCGTCCCTCTCCCTCCGTCCTTTCCGGGGGTTCTTTGATCTGCATTTTGCATGTTCCAGGTGTCTTGTGTGCTTGGCATTGGAAGCGAGAGTCCCACCAGCATCCCTCCCCTGCCCTCCCCACCGTGTGTGTCCTTCATCCGTTTGCAGCACATCTCCCTGCCTTCCGGGGACCACAGTAGGGCCCACACCCCTCCTCTCTCCGGGAGCATGCTGCCAGCCTCGCTCTACATTTAGCATATAGAAAGGAAGAGAGGCTAGCAGGGAGGGGGTGCGGGAACCGGGTTTACTCTACATGCCCTGGTAGGCCATCCCTTGTGGCACCAGGCACCTCTCTCTGAGTCGCCATCGCCTCACTGTCTAGGAAGCCGGAGCATGGCGGGTCCCTGATAGAGCCCTAGAAGGAGCATGCACGTGACCCCGGAGTCTTAGAGTCTCTGGGATGTTAATTGCATGTCAGCTCCCCGTGTCCGTTCCTTTTCCGAGCCCTGTCCCAGCTTGGGTCTGGAGGAAATTGACTGTCACGACTTTTCTCCCACAGCCTATCACTGGGACACCTCCGACTGGATGCCCGGGGCCCGCCTGTCAGACATAGAAGAAGTGCCCAACTATGAGAACCAGGAGGGAGGGTCCGCCCAGCAAGGCAGCACACGGGAGCTAGAGAGCGATTACTACCTGGGCGGCTATGACATCGACAGCGAGTACCCTCCCCCACACGAGGAGGAGTTCCTGAACCAGGACCAGCTGCCCCCGCCCCTGCCTGAGGACTTCCCAGACCAGTATGAGGCCCTGCCGCCCTCCCAGCCTGTGTCACTGGCCAGCACACTGAGCCCCGACTGCAGGAGGAGGCCCCAGTTCCACCCCAGCCAGTACCTCCCTCCCCACCCATTCCCCAACGACACGGATTTGGCGGGCCCACCTGCCACCTGTGAATTTAGTACTTTTGCGGTGGGCGTGAACCAGGGCGCGGAGACTGCAGGCCCCGCCGACAGCGCGTCTCTATTCTTGCACAATTCCAGAGGCACCTCGTCCTCGGATGTGTCGGCCAGCTGCGGCTTTGACGACTCCGAAGCCGCCATGAGTGACTACGAGAGCGTGGGAGAGCTCAGCCTCGCCAGCCTGCACATTCCCTTCCTCGAGACTCAGCACCAGACCCAAGTGTAGACAGCGTGCCTGCCCAGGGCCCTCGGCGCAGTCCGGGGCCAAACCGCGGGAAGGAGGTGGGGCTCGCGTCTGCACTGCCAGCAGCAGTACGGAAACAGGGACTTGCCCCCGGGGAACTTCTTCACGAGTCCCGTGGTCACGGGCAAGCTCCTGTCCAGCTGGGTGAAAAGAAAAGGCTCCAAGAGTTTCTAAGCGGGGACGGATAGCCTTGCAGTAGGTACCTGCGTTCACGACCAAGCACGGGCACCGAGTTTCTACAGGGGGAATAAACCACCTGCTGGGTTATACAGCCCATCTCATATGGCTTTGTGCAGTACTGGGACCCCGGAAGGGTTACAGCAGCAGAGCGGGCAGTATTAGTACTGGCAACGAGCAAAGACGCATTGTTGCATGTCATTTTGAGCCAATGGGGGGAGGGGATGAAAACAGTAGTTATGATGGTTGGAAAAGTTAGTCTCTTAGGGGAAAGAAAAGAGAAACACATATTATTAAAAAAAAAAAAAAAACACAAGAAAATGGGCTGAAGCCTTTAAAGTCAACTCTATTTTTTTTTAATAAGCTGTCCAGTGTTCAGCTATAAAATTAGGTTTGGGTAACATGGTTTGTATGCTTAGTTATTTTCGTTTGTTTGTGTTAAGCATCCCATATAATATAGCTGGGCTTTTTGATCTTTGAGAAAGGTATCAATGGAAGGAATGTGAGGATACTTGGGCTTGATTTTGGGGGTCGGGGAGAAGGTTAACATTGTTCCAACATTAGAAAGAATGTGATTATCTGTTTTTGTGTTTTCCAGTAAATATTCCTGGCCATAGCTACAACTTTAATATTACTGCAGAAATTGGCTTTTGTTCTGAGGATCAGGGAAGGAAAAAAAAAGTGTATTTTGATACACTGTTCTCTACAATGAGAGGAATTAGAGGTATAAGCAGAATTCAAATTCAGGGGGAAAAGGGAAAAATATACTTTCAAAGTTTTCAGCTGGATAATCACAGTTCTTGATAATGCAGATAAAATCCAAGTGTTATTTTAAATCCGTAGCATCATCACTATAAATGCAATTATGTTTGCAAAAAGAAGAAAGTAGAGTAGTTCTCGTGTATAGAGTATAGTAGTGTGTGTGTCTGGGCCTATATACAATTATGTGCTTGCACTCCATAAGGCTGCTCTTGAGGAAAGCGAAAGTGAAGGTTTTAGGAGAAGGACCGTGTTTAAAAATCCTGCCAGAGGCAGACCTTCCAATTTCTCTGATCTCTACAATGTTAGAGAAACACCAAATGCCATATTTTGCTCTGGTTCACTTAACTTTATTTTGGTATTGCCATTTATGATGACTTAAAACTGTGTTTTTGAAGAAATAATATTTTGTTACAGTTTTCCAGAATGAAACTCTTATTTGAAAGATGTGTAATGTTTAATTACACCTCCCCGGGGTTCTCCTCTCTCCTGACGTGTGGGCTTCGGCCAAGAGTTTCCCAAATTGACAGGAGAATCATTCCAGCAGAAATACGGTAACCCCATCCTCGAGGCTGAAACTTACCAAGTTGAGTAACTCTCCTGTTTTGCTTCAATCAGATTATGGCTGCGTGCACAGCAGCCGTGGTAAATAAATGCATATTTGCACTATCTGCTTCATGAGCAAATCTCTCTGTCCACGGTTTCTGGTGGCATATGGCATTGGTGTGTCGACTGTTCTGTCCTGGTTCTGTGTCTCATCTGCACAGACATATTTTTAGTTGCTTCCATTGTGTTTAGTCCACTGCTTTGTGGGAGTCAGTGTTTCTGAAGCTCGTTTCAAAAACAAGCAAAAAAAATTCCTCTTCATTCCAAGCTTCCTGAGTTCAGGATACACTTCACAGATTTTCCAGCTCTTCTTCTCTCCCCGTCTCTTGGTCGGACCTCCTCGTGGAAGCATTATCCGCACTCTGGTCTTGAAATAAATGAAATTTCACTGAGGCTGCTTTTGAGAATAGAGTCTCTGGTATTTTTCTTAGGTAAGAAGCACATTTGCAAGAATCACGGCGAAAATGATGAGCTAATGGTCTAGAATAGAATCACTGCTACACTTTTAATAATGCAATGACATAAAAACCATCAAAGTAAAACTAACAATTCATTTCTTGCCCCCAGGAAATATTAGAACGAGATTAATGCCGATGAGTCCCTACTGCTTACACAGCTTCTCCTCCAGGGAGAATGCCTGACTGACACGGTAATGAAGGAATAAATAGAACCCTAATGCGGTTGTGAAGTCACCCAAGAAAATTGTGCCCACTCTTTTCACTTTGACCTATATAAAATACCTCTTTTTTCAGCATATCTCCTCCTGATTTTCTGCAGAAGGGCTCTGCGGCTAAGTGTATACCAGACAAGCATGTGTTATGTTTTGATCCATTACCTTTAAGCACATGGTATCTTTTCACTTGGGGGATAGTTGGTTTTCCCTGTAGGTTACGGAATGGCTTGCAGTCAGACCGGCATGGAACTGGGTGGGGTCACCACTGATCCAAGGAGCTGGAAGGGTCCTTAAAATCTGCTTGTCTAATCCCCTTCCCTTTTTTATTTTTTTATGAAAGAGGAAACATGACCAGAGAGAGGAAAGGACTTGCCCAAGCTCATGCAGGGACCAGAACCCGTCATTTGGCTAATATTCTTTCTATATAACATTGTTCACCACTAAACCTCCGGGGACGTGGTATCTGCCTGCTTCTGCTGGACTGTCCGACATCTCGTACTCCTGCTTTGGAATATGCTAGCAAAGAGAATTCATGGAGATTATTTCTCTGGAAGCCTTAGGATCTCAAGTTTCCTTGCAGCCACCCCCAGTAAAGATGTAGTTTCAGAATTCACACATTTCTTTGGACACTTATCAAAATGCTGCTTTTACCAAATGAATGTTTTCTAAAATGAGGATGGAATGTTAATTACAGAATGGAACTCAGACCAGGCATCAGTTATAGTGAGACTTTGATTACAGTGTTACCTACTGGATGCAGTTCTGTTTTTCTTTTTTTCGCCCTCCCATTCCCAGTCCTGCTGTTTGTTCCTCTCCCCTCCTCCCCTCCGCCATGATGAACCACATGGAAAATATGTAAGCCAGTAAGTGTCTTGACTTTTTTTCGATCACGTATGTGCTACCTCCAAGGAGCCATTTTCCATAGCCTGTTGTGGGCACTTTACCTGTATTACACACATTCTTGTGAGGTTGAGAGTAGCTGGACTGGACCTTTGATGTTTGTCATGTAGCGAGCAGAAGCTATGAGGCTGTAAAAGATGAATAGAGTAGGTGTTCATTTGCTTTCTTCTGCAAGCATTTTGCTGCTGAGTTCCATTCCACGCCAGCTTTCCATTTACTCATGTCCTGCCCATTCGTGAAATGCCGTTGTAGAAGACAGTGGGAAGAACGGGTCAAGTCTATGCATTTGAGGTTTACCCTATCAGACAATCAGTCAGAAGACCTGGAACGGGCATTTGGGATGCATTCCTGGGACTTATCTGGAACTGCCGTTGAGAATCACTAGCACAGCCTGAAAAAGAAGCAGGTAAAAAAGATAGACACCACTGGCCATCGCCTACTTACTTCCCACCCTGTCCCCGTCCCCTCCCCCCACCCGCTACCCCCACTAATGCTGTGTCTACGTCATCAAAGTCAGGGGAACTGAGAAGAGAGATAACCACAAGGAATCATGTGAGACCCAGACAACACTTCCCTGTGAACGAATTCGGGAAGATCTGATGTTCATTTTGCATGGGCTGCCCAGTTAACTGTCTGGTTTCTTCACACTTCTGCCCTCCCAGTGCACAAGTTTTGCTAAAAGTCATTAGGCTTGCATGTTTTATATTTTTCACTTCCAACCATGAGAAAGGGAGATTTGAAGAGGTGCTGCTTCAGAGTTCTCATTTTGTGTGGTCTGTGAGAAGGCGGTTACGTGTTTAGGCTGGTGTTTGTCCCGTGACATTCAACTGCACATTTTTCTGGTGGAGATCCACAAGGGCTTTGAGCTTCGGGTTGCATAATTCTAGGGTTTAAAGCCACCATTTGTGGGTTTGACATCAGTTAATACTTAGCCAGCTGGCTAAGAGGTAGGAAAAGAAAGATTTTCTTTCCTTACATAATAATGAAAAGCAATAATTACAAGTATGTAATATTACACAAAGGCCATAATTAGTCTCTTCCAGTGTTGAAGATGCACTAGAGAATCGTACAGTCCATTCAAAGCGTGTTTGGACCCATTGGTATGGACCGTAGCACCCTTTCCGGCAAACAAATACCAGAATTGCTACTACTTGACAACTTTCTGAGCCCATACTACTGCATTTCAGGAGGTGACAAATGTGTTCAGGAAATGGAAGCACTGTATCAGAGAGATTGTCTTGTAAATTTACCTGTTACAAACAGGCTGGTTTGTAAAAGATGTATGTTTTGGTGTTTAAAATGTTTATAAAATTGTATATAACGGTTTCAATTTTCCAGGCTTTTTGTAGATACTGTATTTGATGCCTATCAGGATGCTTTAATTTGGGGGGTCGAGTATAATTCTAAGTCACCCATGCTGTTGGTCTGCAAACTTTTAAGGTAACTCCATGCACACAAACAAACACACAGGATTTTAGATTTGAAAAGGATGTTTTTTAATCATTTCAAAATGTACTGTAATCTTTTTGGGGTTCTACTGTTTTCGTTTAATTTTCTCTGTTTCCAAGAAAATGTTTGTATTGACATTTTTTTTTTTAAAAAGTGTGTTTTGCCCAGTTACTAAGTATCTGATTTTTATGCCATTTCAGGTTCAGATGAAGTATGTCGTTTCTTTACACACACACACACACACACACACACACACACACATACACGTGCACATGTGAACTCCCCTAAACTTGCACACACACCACACACCAAACCTTATGCAAAGGGGAAAGCTAGCACTTCAAGTGAGCCTTGTCCCTTACAGATGGATTGTTTCTGCATATATTGCTGTTGGCAGTACTCAGTCTTGTGTTCTTTTTCTAAAAAAAAAAAAAAAGAAAAGAAAAGAAAGAAAGAAAGAAAAGAAAGAACAGAACAACAACAACAAAAAGACAGCCAAAAAACAAAAACAAAAACAAAAACAAAAAAAACCCCCAACAGTGTACAGGTTTGTAATTGCCAAAATTTGATGGTTAAAACAAGTTTTCAAGTAAAAAGAAAAAAAATGAAACTAGCAATTGTGTTGACCCTTTTTAAGTGTTTTCTTTTATTCGCCTTCAGTTATTGGCTCCTTTGGAACTTGGGCGGTCCTATTTTGCCAGGGGATGGTGTTTTCTCCAGAGACTTCTTATCTCCAGAAATACTTCCATTGATTCTGGTGCACACGTGTTGGAATCCTAAGTAGTTTCTTATTGGGCACATACCCCACATCTGGGATTTGCCCTGATGAGAAGGAACACAGTCCTGTGGACTTGGAAAAACAGGGGCTGTGGAGTCACTCATCTCTGCAGAAATGTCTCCTATATACCTCCCCACACATTCTAGGCAGCTTCTCCAGTACTGGGCTCCCCAAACAAAAACAAAAACAAAAACAAAAACAAACAAAAAATCCTAAAGTTTAAAACACAATTAGCACTTGAGGTTTCTGCCAGAAAGCTCTAGAAAGTTTTTCACATGGAGCCAAAGTCAAAGGATATACAGAAGTTGGGATGGGGGACAATTTGATATTTTGAAGAGGCAGTGACCTTACAAGAGGTTAGTTGGAGACCAGGAAGGACTCCAGAAGGGCACCCTCTGTTTTGCCTTGGTGAGGGAGGGCTGGCAGGCCGGGAGAACAGCCCTATCTGAGCCCCAGCAGCAATAAGCCCTACCCCCCAACCCACCCTCGGAAAAAGTAAATGCTAAACCACTGCGTAAGAGAAAGGGAGCACCAATTTAGCACATTAGGCCACTTCCATGGTATAAATACTCCAACCATGGCTGATTTCACCTTAATCAGGTAATGTAAAGAGGCTCACGAATTCCCGAAAGTCAAGCCAACCCTGGCTCATGCAAGCCAGTCTGAGCCAAGTCATGTCTTCATTGGCTTTGGTTCCAGGTTCCCAGTACAATCCCGGCCCTCCGCTAAATAGACTTGATTGAAAATTTCATTGATGTTGTCTACTGTGAAATCCCTGGACTTCATCAGTCCTCCCTCATCTTGCTGGATTGGGTAACAGCAATGAGAAGGATTTCCAGAGAGGCGGATGTTGAAAATACTCCAAGTCTTTTGCCTTTCAAGCCAACAGCACAGTGATAGGGTCATGAATTGAGCACCAGGAAAATATTCATGTCTGGGCCTTTTATGTGGCAACCCTTAGAAGGAAGATAATTTGTTTACATCTCCATCTGTGCCTCAAAAATGATAGCAATCCAGAGACGTCACTTAAGAAATAACACAGGTCCACTCTGTTGGGGAAACAGAAGAAGAAAAAGGCTTTTCCTGTCTGTAATCATTCTCTGCTGGTTCTCTGAGGTAGAGGGGTCAGGTCCTAGCTTGGACCTAGGTCTCCATGGAAAGGTCACTTCTTTTTCTGTGCCCAGGTCAGGGGTCCCCAGCGCCACTCCTGATCTGGATGATACCCTTGGACCCAGGACTCGGTATATAGTCATACTCACGGCTATGAAATATTGCCAACCAGGGGAGCTCATTAGATATTTAGCTATATTTATAAACTCTATTTTTAATATTTATGTATATATAAAATATTTATAAACTGTATTTATAAATTCCAAGGTTTTTTTGGAGGCTAGGGTCACCTACAGCCTCTGCCTGGGATGTACTGAAATTCCAGACTCCCAGAAGAAATGCAGGTGTTCGGCATTAATGATAGGGAAGTGGGGAGCCCCTCCCTAAGTTCCATTCCCAGACACGAGCCAAGAGCCCACCTGTTAACAAGGGTTTTCAGAGGATAGTATCAGACCTGCTGGTCCCTGCAGAGTCCCTCTGAAATTTCCTTCTTTTTAAAATGTTATTTATTTATTTACTTATTTGAGAGAGAGAGAGATGAGGGTCAGAGGGAGAACAGACTCCCCACGGAGCAGGGAGCAGATGTGGGACTCAATCCTGGATCGAGTCACCCATGGACCCCCGAAATTTCTACCAAATGGACACTCCTCTGTTTCTCCAAACTCATAGTAATTAATAATTTGCATTTTTCATGGGACCCTCCAGGTTGGCCTGCACAGTACTGCTCTTCAACTCTTTATCCAGCCTTCTCCTTGGAAACAAAGAATTGCAGCAACATAAATTCTGCCACAACCTCCTGGGTGAATGCAAGCTGGTCATTAGAATGATGCTATTCAATGGTGATTTGAGCAAAAATTATCATCATCAGTCCAAGCTTTGGATAACTGCTAGTTTGGGTGCATGGCAGAGTAGTTTCCCCACCTACATCTGCATCTTGAAGCATTTTGGCCCATTTCTCAAATTCTTCCATTTTTGTCCCCATTCTTTTTTTTTTTTTTTTTTTAAGTAAGCTCTGCATGCAATGTGGGGCTTGAACTCATGACCCTGAGATCAAGAGTCACATGCTCTGCTAATCCAGCCAGGTACCCCTTGTGTCCATTATTTTACTTGTTAAATTCTAATGAATTTTAGCCAATTATGCCCATTTCATACTGTCTTTAATAAGAAGATTTGGAACAGCCTTAATATCTAACAATAAATAATAACTTGGAACAAACTGGCACAAAAATTAGAACAGCCTAACAAGCCGAGCAGGAACAAGTGCCTTAAAAATAGAAAATTCTAGAACTTTTTTTTTAGTGTTCCCTTAATTATTTGTACTGCGGCCCTTCCTTCCTTCCTTCCTTCCTTCCTTCCTTCCTTCCTTCCCCCTTCCTTCCTCATTTTCTCTTACTCCAAACCAGTGCAAGTTCTTTACAAAGAAGAAAATGAAGACAGGGAACAGAAGGTCATAAAGAACCCCTATATGTCTCCAAAAAGTTATTATTATTATTAATATTATTCTTTCATATCATTCTATGTAGATACACATTAACACGTTTTTTAAAGGAGAATCTTTATGAATTTACTTTTGGGAATTTTTTAAAAATATTACTCCAGTAGGGCACCTGGGTGGCTCAGTCGTTAAGCCTCTGCCTTTGGCTCAGGTCAGCCTTCAGCTCAGGTCATGATCCCAGGGTCCCGGGACTCCCTGCTCAGCAGGAAGCCTGTTTCTCCCTCTCCCATTCCCCCTGCTTGTGTTCCTTCTCTCACTGTCTCTATCAAATAAATAAATTAAATCTTTAAAAAAAAATATTACTCCAATAGATGACTACTTTCTCATGAAAAGACAAAAACAAAAAAGGCATCCAAAACAAGGCATGAAAGTTCCCTTCACTCCACAACTGACATTCCCACATCTCTTCTACCTTCAAAATATCACTTCTTTAAATATGGAGGGGACATTTTCAGCACTTTATATGCAAATAATCCTCTATTAAGTACCCTTCTGTGATCTTCCCTGATGATTGCCTTTTTATGGCTTCTGATCTGGCAGCCCTCTCTTTGGCCCATAGGATTCTACCAGATTCAAGCACCTTTTCAAGCTTCAGGAAATCCTGCATTGTTTGCCAAATGTGCCCTTTTGTTTTGTGCCTTTACTGCCTGGCACTGAATTAGCAGTTAAGTTTAGGGAACCCACAATCCGCTAGAGCCAGAACAGTACAGATTTTAACTCCAATCCCAAGCAGGAAGAGACATCGGAATAGAGAATTTACAGTTCATTGGTGAATATTTCCTTAGCGTAAATACCTTTTCTTCCCCCTTCAACCTCTTCATGGTAAAAGATCCAGATGATGGAGACTCCCTGTATATGTACAAATACATAAATGTAGATGGGAGTAAGAGATATAATGGGATCTAATTGTCCAGAAACTTGCTATGTTTGCCTAACTATCTACCTTAAACGTCTTAGCCGTTAGTGCTATATTCTTAATGTTTCTTAATGTTTGCATTGTTTTCCATATGACGGTCATTCCATAATTTATTTAATCATGCCATTATTGATGGACTGTTTTGCTCTTTGGATATTAAAGATAATGCTCCCATGCATATCATTTTGCCAAAGTGCACATGTGTTAGTATTTCTGAAGGATAGATTTCTGGAAGCCAGAATTTTTAAGTCCAAGAGTATGTCCCTTTTTAAGTCCAAGAATTTCTCCTATTTTAATTTGCCTTCGAAATGGTTTCATCAACTAATAATCCTATCAGTAGTTACACATAGTATGTAGAAAACAATGTAACTCACTCTGTCCACCCAGTCCATGGAGTTGGCCCCATGTTCCAGAGCCATGTGCAGCTCTAGAGTTCTCTGGAGATCCTAGGTTGAAGACTGCTATGGCAGGCTCCCACCACCTTGAGAACTGACCTCGTAAGTCCCTACTTCCGTAGACATGTCAAGTGTGCTACTCATCTGTGGGACAGGGCTCTCAGAGGAGGGCCGAGAGCTGGCTGGCAGAACCACCAAGAACTCATTCTTTCTGAGACACTAAATATCCAGCTCTCAGGCCCTCCACTGGGACAAGGTTATCCAGGAAGGATAAACATTACTAAGAAAAACATAAGCAGATTCTATAAAGACTGAATACTGAGGGCCCTATACCAACAGGTCATATCTGAACAATCATTTTTCCGCAACTGTTAGCCTTGAAGTTATTTGTCTCTGAGCTGCAGAATAACTCAAAGGAATCCTTAAAACGTGAAGCTCCGTATGAGCTTCCATCAGTCAAAAACAAAGAAGGACCATTATGTATCGCTTTGGAAGCTGCGCAATTAGGGTCTACCTCCTTGCTCCTCAAATTGTGGTCCAGAGACCAGCAGCATCAATCTCACCAGAGAGCATGCTAGAAATACAGAATCTCAGACCCGTGGAGTCAGAATCCGCAGGTTAACAAGTTTTCCAGGCAATTCATATGTATGCACATTCGTGTCTGGCAAGTGCAGCCAGATTCTTGACTTGGACTCTGATACATACTAGCCATGTGAACTTGAGTGAGTTACTTAATCCCCCTGTACTTGAGCTGCATAACCTAGAAGATAGGTAGCTTACAAGAACACAGTGAGGCAGTGCATGCAAAGAGCTTGGTACAATGTCTGACCCATAACAAGCACTCAAATAGTAGCCACATACCGTTTTTCCTAATTTCCATCCAGGTTCCACTGTGCAGAAGGGGCTTTAATCATTTCCAAGGGTCCCATCTTGTCTGGCTACTGGAGAAACCGTTCAGTTCATAATGATTGAAACTATTAATAAAAAAGAAAAATCCTTTGAGTTCAAGCTCAGGCGTTCTCTGGAGTCACGCTTTCTGAGAACACTCCTCGGTGCATGATCAAGCCTCGTGTTTAAATAAATGTGTTTTACACAGATGGGAGGGACAGAGCTTTGATGCGGCTGCCTATACCTACCGAGGTTCACCGTTCCTCTCGTCCTGGCATTTCCTAATGAAGCTGAGTCCCTGATCAATGCCAGGTCCTACTTCTTGAGACAGAGATTTTTAAGGCTGTATCATTTCTGTGACCCAGAAAGAACTGGCATTTAACTGGGTCACGAAGGAATTCAGTGACAGGTGACGAGATGTTGGTGTGGGGGAAGGCTCACGGTGGGCATGCTTGTTCTAAATGGTAGGAAATTGACTCTGAGAAGAATGAGATTGAAATGACCAAAAGGGCAGCAACTTCAGGGACAAAACTGAAAGGCCGTGATAAGATTTACTGTGTAAATAATTCACCTCGCACAGAAAAAGGCTCAGGCTCTGAGCACAAAGGGACTTCTTCACATTCCAGAATATAATTAATTAAGAATTCAGGATACAAGGTAATTAGAGGAACCGTAACCTGGAGGCATGCTGCTGAATTATTCTGATCTGATCATTTTCAACAACGAGAAAATTTAATTTTCCCATCATGTGGCATAGATTTTAAATTCGGGTAATGTGAAAAGGAGTGTTCATACAGTGCAGTCAGCAAATTAAACTATTTCTTTTGATTTGATTTTCCAGCAAAAATCAGCATCACGTGATTGAATCTAAATCATGGACATGATTGTCAGAGCTGGAAGATACTTGAGAGGAAAATGTACAAATTACAGTTGAGTCTCCTGTCTTAACACTAAGCTGCCTGTGTTGCTCCCTTTGTAATGTGTGTGTGTGTGTGTGTGTGTGTGTGTGTGTGAATCTATTGCATTATTTGATGTTATGATCTGGGGCAAGGGGGATGAATAAATTATTCCTATATATAATGGAGGCAATGTCAAGCTACCAACAAATTACACTCACTTTCTTTGACAGGAGGAGGCTGTCAACACTTTTTATCTCCAATTAGTACTCATAGAGTTAAAAGTGAAGAGCCAAATTTATTTTTTCTGATGAACCCAGCATTCATCGATGCCGCAATCTATTGTACTTGAATTACCCATTTTTCACATTATTTCAGGCATTGCTTATTTAAATATTTCTAAGTGTACTTGTGATGCTTTTTATTAATGCATCAATTATCCAGTGTGCATTTTTAAGCTATTACAGTGATTTCCCAAATATCTATTGCCTCATTTTGTACCTATAAAATCCCTACTTTAATTGTGCTATCAAGATTTCCGAAGGCCTCACCCAAAGCATAGTTTTGGTTTCAGAGAGACTGGGTCTGACTCCTTCTGTTGCAGGTTGAAATGTGTTCCTTAAAAAGATATGTTAAAGTCCTAGCCTTGGGATGCCTGGGTGGCCCAGTGTTTTAAGCATTGGACTCTTGATTTTGGCTCAGGTCATGATCTCATCGTCCTGGGATCAAGCCCTGCATCCGGCTCCGCACTCAGTGGAGAGTCTGCTGGAGATTCTCTCTCCCTCTTCCTCCACCCCTTCCTGCCTGCTCCTTCCCCGTCTCTAATAGATAAATAAATCTTAAAAAAAAAAAAAAAATCCTAGCCTTGGGAACCTAAGAAAGTGACCTTATTTGGAAATAGGGTTATTGCAGATATAAGCAAGTTAAAACAAAGTGACACTGGATTAGGGTGGTCCCTAACCCAATAGAACTGTTGTCTTCAGAAGGAGGAGGAGGAGGAGGGGGAGGAGAGGGAGGAGGAGGGGGAGGAAATGAGGGACTGGAGGAGGAGGAAGAAGAAGAGAAGGAGGAGGAGAGGGAGGAGAAACCACACACACAAAAGGGAGAACACCATGTGGAGGTGGAGACAGACTGAAGGGACAGGTCTCAAGCCAAGGAACCCCAGGGATTGTCATAACCACCAGAAACTAGAAAGGGGGTCGGAACAGATCTTCCCTCAGAAAATTCCAGGAGAAACCAACTATGCTGACACTTGGATTTTGAAAACTGACGTTAACTGACCAAATCTATAGAGCTGGGGTGGCGGTTATGCGAGAAGCCTCCAGCTGGTACCAATAGTATAAGCGTCACCACATGCTGTTTCCAGCCTCAGTTTAAGGAGCCTGGACGCAAGAAGCCAGGTAGAGATAAACAACCCTGTCCTCCTCAGACAAAAAGGCCTCATCCATTTTTCCTTTTTGACTGACAAGCAACAAAAGCGATACGAAATAAGCGCTAAGTAAGGGGAGATAATACGAAATAAGAGGAGACTTCACCATCCCTCTACCACACTAGTGATCTCTGTTTTTATTTTCCATTTATTTTATTTTCCATCGTTACTTTGCAGGAACACAGCCGTTCATTTGCATAATTTCTCACAGCTGTAATTGCAATATTGACATCATTTTTACATTCCAATTCTATGCTCTCACTCTGTGTATTTAGGTATTTTTCTTGCATTTGCAAGTCATCATATTTAAGTTGGAATGATTTCCTTTCCTTATATTTGAGGTCCCTGGATGAGCTCAAGGCAGATAGAACTTCTCCTAAGCTTGGAGAGCTGATGGGGTAGAAGGTAAGAACCCTTCACCTGCTGAGGCTGGTAATCACGGAAGCCCCCTTCTCCTGGCACATCCCCAGATGGTATCCTGTCCACCAGGAGGGAGGTCGTATGTAGAGAACGAAAGGCCTTAGAAGACGTGGAGGCCAGGGTCCAGTCCCCTGCTGGTCACAAGGAATGGATGCTTTCCAAAACGTCATGCCTTACTCTCCAGAGGCAATCGCTATACTGGGAGGACTTTTTTTTTTTTTTTTAAGATTTTATTTATTTACCTGACAGACAGAGATCACAAGTAGGCAGAGAGACAGAAGGAAGCAGGCTCCCTGCCCAGCAAAGAGCCCAATATGGGGCTCGATCCCAGAACTCTGGGAGTCATGACCTGAGCCGAAGGCAGCGGCTTTAACCCACTGAGCCACCCAGGTGCCCCCTGGGAGGACTTTCTTGAAAGTGCTTTTGCTGAGAAAACACAGCACACTCTCGGGCATTTGGTTTATTTGGTGTGGCAGAAGGAAGTTATGGAGTTCTGAAACACCCCTAAGCCACCCCTTGGTGTGCCTGCCAATCACTTGTGTAGCCTCAGGGGTTGCCTGGAAGAACCAGCCCTTTGCTGGCACCATCACTAGACCACGAACCCTCATGCTCCTTCAATCAGTCAGGGCTACCAAGAGAAACAGAACCAACAGGAAGGTGTGTATGTAGAGAGATTCATTTTAAGGAACTGGCTCAGGTGGCTATGGAGGTTCTGTGGCTCTAAAGTCTTACAAGGTGGGGTTAAGTCAGGCCAGGAGTCTGGAGGCTCGGGGAAGAGCTTCTGTTCAAGTCCAAATGCAGTATGCTGACAGAATTCCTTCTTGCTCTGGGGAGATCAGTCTTTGTTTTCTGAAGGCCTTCAGCTAGTTAGATGAGACTCACCCATATTATGGAGGGCAGTCTGTTTTACTCAAAGTCCACTGATTTAAATGTTAATCTCGGGGAGCCTGGTGGCTCAGTTGTTAATCGTCTGCTTTCAGCTCAGGTCCTGGGACTGAGCCCAGTATCAGGCTCCCTGCTCAGCAGACACCCTGCTTCTCCCTCTCCCACTCCTCCTAATTCTCCCTCTCCCACTCCCCCTGCTTGTGTTCCCTCTCTGTCTCTTTCTCTCTGTCAAATAAATAAATAAAATCTTTAAAAATAATAATGATAACAAATAAATAAATAAATGTTAATCTTATCTAAAACACCTTCAGAACATAACATTTGAGGAGCACCTTGTGGCTTAGTTGGTAGAGCATGAAACTCTTGATCTTGGAGTTGTGAGTTCTAGCCCCACAGTGGGTGCAGAGATCACTTAAAAATAAAATCTTTAAAAAAAAGAAAGTAATATTTGACCAAAATAATGTTTGACCAAATACATTTTTATTTTAATGGTAAAAGTAATCTATACATATTTTAAATCAGAAGACAAAGAAGAGGGGTGCCTGGGTGGCTCAGTGGGTTTAAGTCTCTGCCTTCAGCTCAGGTCATTTCCTTATATTTGCTTTCCTTATATTTGAAAGGAAATATAAGGGGATTGAGCCCCGCATAAGGCTCTCTGCTTGGCGGGGAGCCTGCTTCCCTTCCTCTCTCTCTGTCTCTCTGCCTACTTGTGATCTCTGTCAAATAAATAAATAAAACCTTAAAAAAAAAAAAAGAAGAAGACAAAGAAGAAAGCTAAAATCTTTCCTATCTCCAACATACTTCCATATATATATTAATATATAATAATAATCCCAAAGATAATAACTTGATGCACATCCTTACAGCCTTTTTTCTATAATGAGATGTAAATATTTGAAACTTGTTATACAAATACAGGATCCAACTGCATACACTCTTCTGAAATTTGCTTTTTCCATTTCATGGGACTCCCTGGACATCTTCCCATAATCTGTACATTCTTTTAGCAGCTGCATACTACTTTGCTGTATGGAAGCACTCTAATTTACTTAGTCCTCTTAGCGATGGATATTTTGCATTATTTGCAGTTTGGGACCGTCACAAACAACACCGCAGTGTATATTGTTGAACATATCTTAGCAATTCTGTACAAGCCTATTGTACAATAAAGATCTAGTAGTGAAAAAGTTGTATCAAAGGATATACCCGCTTGAGATATTGTTGGATATTGTCAAATTAATAGATGCTTAAGAAGTGCTCGTTGAGTTGATTTGAAAAGACAGAGTCCTAAAGCAAAGACCAGCAGAGAAGGAAAGGAAAGAGAAAAGGAAGGAAAGAAGAGAGATTAGGAAAGACGGTAGAAAATGTTTTGATACTAATTGCATTTGGCTGAGCTGCTGCTGTAGACAATACATTGTATCCATGAGACAAGTTCCAAGAAGACAGGGCTGTTTTGTCCTTGATACAGCCCAGTCCAGCCTGATAAAAAGAAGATGCCAGATAGATAAATATTTGTTGGATAATGGTATAAAGAAAACCAAGACCCACTGAGTTTAAGGGAAATAAGATATGAAAAAAGATATTGTGCCTTTTAGGCACTCAGTACACGGTAGCTGCTTTTATAATAGCAGATACAAAATCATGCTGGCACAGAGCATTGGAATAGTGAGCAAATCCTAGTTTGCTGCTTGCAGAGCACATGACCTCCCATTGCCTCATATGGGGCGTCCTTGGTCGAGGGACATCATTTAGGAAAAAGTGGGATTCAGCTTCCATGCTTGGATTGAAATCAACACCAGGACATGGTCAAGTATCCGAGAATGGCATATTTTGGAGTAAGCCTGGCAAGGGATCCCGAAAGACTTGAGGGTGGCCTCGGGCTCCGTTTTTATTTCTGAGGCTCTGGTTGCTAGCTTTATGTGGCTCAGAGGGAGGAACACAAATGTTTTCTTCTGTACAATTTCCTCCTACAATGAAGCCACCCGTTCTCATCATGGTATTAAAGGAAAGTGGCACGAGGGCTGTATAGGTTCCGCCACACGCCCTGTAGCTGTGGCAATTACACCATTTTGGATAATTGTCTTGTAATTGCTGCTGTGATTTAAAATCTAATGCTATCCTCCAATTGTTCTGATGTCTTTTCATGAATAATGCAATCGTCCTGGGAGCCCTCTGCCAGTTTCTCATTCAGATTGGCCCTGTGTTTGAGTTATGCACCATTGTCTTACCCACCATCGTCTCACAAAGCTAATGTGGCGGAGACAGTACAGGGAATAATTAGGACTTGGCTAATTATGGGAAATGGGAACATGAGTGAGTAAGGTAAGAAGTTTTTCCTCTGAAAATATTTCCAAGCCCCAGCTGGCCTGTAGGTAAACAGGAGGAGGGCGGATTTATCTTGGAGGGCCTGAGTCTACTGCTTTCTCCAAATGCTGGGCATGTTTGTTCTGTCTGATGGGGCAAGATCTTCCTTTTCAGAACAGAAGGCAAACAGATTTTTCCATAGGGTGACTTCTCTCAGTGGTTTTGTGTTGTCATCATTAAATGCAAACAGCTCTGTAAACATGAACTGGTGCCTCTCCCTACAAGGCCAAAATACCAATTGTTTAAATGAATGGGCAATGACAGCTTGGGTGTCTGTTTCTGGAATCTGGGCCTTGGTTTAATAGAACCAGAAGAAATCGATTCTGTGTTCAGACAAATGACAATAGAGTCATTTTAGAATTTCAATTTAGCTTCTAGCCAGGGAAGGGACCCTCAGGCTGATGGAGACTAGATCATTAATTTCCATGTCAGTGACATGAGGCCCTCACTTCTGGGCCCTCTGAGCTTTAATGAGAGGTGGAGTTTCCCTGACCACCTAGCAGGGAATGGCAGTATCAGGTCACGTCTATCCACTGTGGGGTTTTGCATTAGGGCCCAACCTAAGTTTCTGAGTCAGCTCAGAGCCTGCCTTTCTCATTTAGAGGAAAGGCATTCATGTGGGTACTTCATGGCTCCCCGCTGCCCTCACATCACGGCCCGCCCATCTTGACATTCCCCATCGGCCCACCTGCCATACTGTCCTCCCGGCTCCTGCTCCCTTCTGGGCCTTTGTACGTGCTTTTCTTTAGAGGTTGCTATTTCCAAGAACTGTTTTAATTCCTCAAGCTCTGTCATTGGCCCCTTGCGTTCTTCCATAGCCTCCTGAGGTTAGCCATACCAGAGGTTTCTCACGTGATATTACAGTGTTCTATTTATGTATCTTCCTTGCCAGACTAGGAGGTCTGGGTGGGCAGGACTAATGGTCCCATCCAGCTCAATCATGTCTGTGATCAATGGACATCTGGAAAATAACAAGATGAATAAATCAATAGTGATTCCCTGTCCTCCTGGTCTTCGTAGCTGAGGTAAGCAGAGTTTCCTCAGTGTCCAGGGTCCGGGGTGAGCAGCTACAGCCCAGACTGCTGAGAGGCCCAGCCCAGTGATTTCCGGGTGTCAGCCCAGAAGCAGCCCCCTTCAAGCACTCACAGAACACCCAAGGAGCAGGTTGGGAGCTGCTGAGCCTCCCCGCATGGGCCTGGGGAGATGGGCTTTCAGATGCCTAGACCAGAAGAGTCTGGCAGAAGAACAGACTGGAATCTGGCAGCCAGGGAGCCTCCCTGTGTGTCCGACACCATTGGGTCACTCTGCCGCAGGGGCTGTCGGGAATGGAGACAGGGGTGGGGCGCAGCAGGCTTCCCCCTGAGAGGGTTATCTAGGGACAGTGAGGAAACTTCCAGCACTGATCTACCCCTAGAGGGAAAGCTGCTGTCCCAAAGCAAGGCAGGATTTCCCCAGAAGAGGGTAGGCATGCTGAATCAGGCAGGAGAGATCCAGGAGACGGTGGGCCCAAGGACTTCACGGTGCATTCTGATGTGATCTGTGGTCTATAGGATAGTTTATTCTACACAGTACACGGGGTTGCTTAATATCTGAAGTCCCCTAATTGGGACGACCCCCTCGAGAGGTGGTTGTTTAATGTCCCACAGGGGCAGAGGGGCTGTGTGTGGGGGGTGGGATGCCTGTCACCGGGAGCCTCGGGCAGGCCTCAGCCCTATTTATCTCCAGTTAGCACAGGGAGTTTTGTTGTTTGTCCTAAGGGATTTTAGGAGAGATTTTTCAGTGAAATGAGTCCAGGTGGTGTCTCTAACATATGAGTTACTACCTAGGCAATTTGCTGGCTAAACAGGGGAGCCCAGAAGGGGCTCGAAGCCTCTACCCTTTGAAGTGGCAGCCAGGGCCTCAGAACTCCATCCTTCATGGAGTCATTTTCCGAGGATCCTGTCCCGCACTAGAAGCCTTGCTCGAGCCCTCCACCAAATGCTGTCATCTCCCTGCGTGCAAGCTGCTGGTCGGGTTTGCAAGGACAGATCGCTGAGACTCCAAACTGCACAGCTGTCATGCCTGTTCTAGGCCTTTCAGCGGAAGCATGTGAAGGAGAATTCTGCCTGAGGCTTGCCTCACTATACCCACCTATCTCAGGGGTGGGTGCGGGGAGATCAAACAACAGGACACGTCCCACACCTGCCAACAAAGAACCTCATCATCATGACTGAGAGAGGGCCCTCGGATCCGTTTGCAACACTGTGTTAAGGACTAAACGAGGGAGACTTAGACCAGCAGGAATATTTCTCAGGCCAACTGGCAAAGCTCTTATGTACTGGTCTGAACTGTGACAGTCAGACTTAGGTGCAAAATCTCAGCTAATGCTGGCAGCCCTTGGCATCACTGCACAGAAATGTTATCAGAGTTTCTAATGAGACAAGATTCCCCCTCCTACCAGCCACATTTCCTCCCATCCCGGTGAGGAATTACTGAGTAGAGAACACAGCAGTTGGGAGGGTTAATAAAGATATTTTTAGTTTTCTTTTCTTTTCTTTTTTTTTTAAAGATTTTATTTATTTGACAGACAGAGATCACAAGTAGCAGAGAGGCAGGCAGAGAGGCAAGGGAGAGCAGGGAAACAGGCTCCCTGTACAGCAGGGAGCCCGATGCAGGGCTCAATCCCACGACCCTGAGATCATGACCTGAGCCAAAGGCAGAGACTAACCACTGAGCACCCAGGTGCCCCTAGTTTTTTCAAATTGAATTTTTCAAATTGAATTTTCCAAATTGAATTTTTCAAAGCATTTTTAAGAAACAAGCCTCAGAACCGTGATCATTCTTGAGAATGAAAAGTAAGTTGGCATTCACACTCATTCACAGACTTTAACACACAGGTTGACACTCATTCATTCACTATTCAACAAATATTTATTGAGGACTTATCAGAAACCCAGACCCAGCAAAGTTAGGATCTCAGTTCCCTGATCGCTTTCAGCCAAACTGTGGAGGTGAGTTACAGAATCCTTAAGAAAGAGTTCTGAGGACAAAAGGGACTAGTCATTTTGCAAGGTCACAGGAGGGAGTAGGGAAGGGCAAGGCAAGTGATCTGCACTCTCTCCCCACCAAAGCTTTGCAACAAGCCTGTCTCCCCAAGCCAGGAAGGATGGCCTTTGATGGCACTGACTGGCTTGAGGTGCTCCAGGACCCATCAGGCAGATCTGTGCTGACAACAGCTGGAACTTGACGGTTTCCCCAGCCTCACAGACAGCTGAGTTTGTTGATGCCTGATGTGTTGACAGGTCTGATAGGCTATCCTGCTATTATTTCTAGGTTGTGCAGGGTCTGGGGTTTCCCTAGATAGTCACACTTGAGAGGGAGCCGACTCTACAGGCACGGACAGGTGATGTGATTGATTAGTGAGAAGAGGCCACCACAATCCTAGTCTAAATCTTGAACATCAAAGTCTCAGGAAAGGGCAGGGAGTGATCTTCCCAAACTGGCTTCAGAAAAAGGACTGCATGGGAAGAAGTAAAACTTTCACTGTTTGCTGACGACACGATACCTATATAGAAAATCCTCAAGACTCCACCAAAAAAAAGTATTAGAACTGATCAATGAATTCACTAAGGTCTCAGGATACAAAATCAGTACATGGAAATCTGTTGTATTTCCATACATTTTTAACAAAGCAGCAGAAAGATAAGTCCATAAAACAATTCCATTTATAATTACAACAAAAATAATAAAATACTTGGGAATAAACTTAATCAAGGAGGTGAAAGACCTGTGAAAACTATGAAACATTAATGAAAGAAATTAAAGATGACACAAACAAATGGAAACATATTCCATGCTCATGGATTAGAAGAGCAAATGCTGTAAGAATGTCCCTGCTACCCAAAGCAAACTACAGATTTAATCCAATCCCCATCAAAGTACCAACAGCATTTTTCATAGAACTAGAACAAGACTCCTAAAATTTGTGTGGAACAAAAGACTCTGAATGGCCAAAGCAATCTTGAAAAAGAAGAACACTGGAGGTATCACAATCCCAGATTTCAAGATACACTACAAAAAAAAAAAAAAAAAAGTATGGTACTGGCACAAAAATAGACACATAGATCAATAGAACAGAATAGAGAGCCCAGAAATAAACCCATGTCAGTTCATCTTCTGCAAAGAAGCCAAGAGTATGCAAGAGGAAAAAGATAGTCTCCTTAACCAGTGGTATTGGGAACAATGGACTGCAACATGCAGAAGAATGAAACTGAACCACTTTCTACATCATACACAAAAATAAACTCAAAATGGATTAAGGACCTGAGACCTAAAACCATAGAAGAGAGCACAGGGAGTAACTTCTCTGACATTGACCATACCAACTTCTTTCTAGATCTGTCTCCTGGGGCAAGGGAAACAAATGTAAAAATAACCTATCGAGACTCAAAATAAAAGGCTTCTGCACAGCAAAGGAAAAAAATCAACAAAACTAAAAGACAACCTATGGAATGGAGAAGATATTTGCAAATGACATATCTGATAAAGAGTTAATATCCAAAGTATATAAAGAACTTATACAACTCAAAACCAAAAAGCAAATAATGCAATTCAAAAATGGGCAGAAGACATGAATAGGCATTTCCTCAAAGACAATCACATGGCCAATAGACCTATGAAAAAACACTCAACCTCACTCATCATCAGGGAAATGCAAATCAAAACCACAATGAGATACCACCTCACACCTGGCAGAATGACTTAAAATAAAACACACAAGAAGCAATAATGTAGGTGAGGATGGGAGAAGTAGGAACCCTCATGCATTGTTGGTGGGAATGCAAACCAGTGCAGCCCCTGTGGAAAACAGTATGGATGTTTCCCAGAAAATTAAAAAGAGCACTGGATACTTACCCCCAAAATATGAAAATACTAATTCAAAAAGATACCTGTTCCCTATGTTTATTGCAGCATTATTTACAATAGCCAAATGATGGAAGCAGCCCAAGTGTCCATCAACTGATGAATAGATAAAGATGTGGTGTATATACATCTACACAATGGAATATCATTCAGCCACAGAAAATAATGAAATTTTGCCACACGCAAAATTGGATCTAGAATTTAATGCTAAGTGAAGTAAGTCCATCAGAGAAGGTAAATACCATAAGATGTCACTGATATATGGAATTTAAGAAAGAAAACCCACCAAGAAGAGACAAACTAAGAAACAGATTCTAAACCTCAAAGAACTGAGGTTATCAGAGGGGAAAGGGGTGAAAAATGAGGGAAATAGCTGAAGGGGATTAATGGTAATATACTGTGATGACCACTGAGTAATGTATGGAAGTGTTGAATCATATTGTATACCTGAAATATAATATGGCATGTTAACTATACTGGAATTAAAATAAGAAAAGATTCCACAGTTCTCCCAGACCCTGACGCATTTTAAGTGTAAAACAAATGGTTTTCCCAATAGATAACTGATGGCAATCACATAATTGATTTCATTACCCTCCAGCAGGAAAGATCCATATGCTTGTCCTAGCTCCTTCCAGTAGATGCTTAAGGGCAAGGGATTCTGCTTCCATGTTTTAAGGAATCCCCTGATTACTTGAGCCTCTCCCTTCTCTCCACCCCAGGATCTTAATTGGCAATCCGCCCTTGTCTTTCATAAAAGCTCTACCATTCCACCTTTCACAGAAGATCTACCATTCCAAATCCTCAGGCCCCAAACCCAGATATCAGCTTTGACTTCTACATACCACACATGCAATCTTTAGGAATGTATCAGTTTGTAAAGATTTTTGGAAATTCTACAAAACATTTGGAACTTCTCACCACTTAACTCCCCCCTGGTCCAAGTCACCACTTGCTTGGATTGTTGGAACAGCCTTTACTGTACTGTCTTTCATGATCTCCTCCCCACCTCTACCGTTCTCTTGGCTCACTTTCTTCAGGCATTTGATGTTTGCTTCTATCTCTAACAACGTCAAGGCCATGGGGTGAGAACAGCATCTGGCTCATGCTAAGTGCTGGTATTGGATAAATGGACAAGGAACATACCCCCAGCAGACCCTGGGGACCTGACTCCTAGTATATGTTGAACAAGCATATAATTTAGCTTAGGGTCCATGAGATGTGAACCTGTTCCATGTAAACAGTTAGGGAACAAAGGCCGCTGAGTTATATCTGGTCACTCCTCACCCTCCAGGCATATTATAAATCTGACCTAGACTACATGTGGGGCAACAGCTTGAGCCCAAGCTTCCAACTGAGCTGCTTGGAGTTCCCACCCCACTCTTGGCTGAGTGATCTTGACATGTCCTGACCTATCAGGGTCTGCATAACAGAGCACCTAGCAGCAGGAACCACACAGTAATGCTGGACTAACCCACTGGCACTACCGAGATCCTGTTCTACGTCATCGTGAGTATACTTTTCACATCCCAGAACAATTTAGCCTCCCTGGAGGGAGGACAGGCCAGAAGTGACTAAGTCTGAGGGAAATGAGAAAAGCTGGGATAAAGACGTGGCTGAGAATGAGGTAGAGGGTCCTGAATCATCACAGCCCAGGGCATAAATGCTTTGCCGCCAATGGATTTTAAATCATAGCTCATTAGCCTACCTAGAGGTTCCCTGTTTACCTCTTTCGAAGAAATAAGTAACCAGGACAGTTACTTCAGTTTTTATTAATCTTATTCAGTAGGTACATAAAATTCTATTTTTATGGTGGAAGATTGCTGTAGAAACTGCATGCTTCACTTCTTGCTGGCCTTTACCATGGACTTGGTGACCTTGCCAGCCCTAGAGGACTTCACCGCCTTAATAACTTAATAACTCCCACGGCCACTGTTGTTCTCCTGCCCCACATGGCAAGCAGCCTAGAAGAGGAAGAATGAGGTTTCTGGAAAGTGGTATGGAAGGAGATGCTCCTTAGCCCGTGCCTCCCCCCCAAAGGAGACAATGCTTTCTTCCCGTGACTCAGTAGTAACCTGACTTACCTAGAGGTGGGGACTCCGAGAAGGTCTCTGTGCATATGGCCTTGCCAGGGGCCACCTGCACAATGGCGTCAATCACAACAGACTTCAGGGCCTTGGGGTTGTCATCGAGCTTCCAGCCCGAGCACCGGTCAATCTTTGCCTTCCGTTCAGCAAACTGGCAGGAGATGTGAGCTGTATGGTGGTCCAGCAGGGGACTAGAGCCATTGTGGATCTGCCTGGGGTGATTTAAGACAATCACCTGTGCTAGAAAGCTGGTAGCCTCCATGTGGGGTGGAGGGGGAAAGCAGTGGAGGGGAGGGGGTTGGATCGTTCTTGCTGTTCCGGCACGAATCCACGGTGAATGTCCTTTATAGACACATTCTTCACATTGAAACCCATGTTGTCACTGGGCAGGGCCTCACGATGCCATCTCCCGACTTGACCTCTGTGGTGAGGTTCGTGGGGGCAAAGGTGACCAACATGCCAGGTTTCAGGAAGCTTGTCTCCACGAAGTCCACAGGCACGGTGCCAATGCCTGTCCCAGAGAAGTTGTCCCACACACCTCTGCCTCTGGAGAACTGACTTCTCCAGAGGTCCCTTGGTTCTGCATTCAAAGACAAAGGACCACCTACAGAGCCGGTCCACCAAATGGACTGGGAAGCATTTAAATGACCTAATTTGGAAATGCCAGGTGCCCTTAGACTTTGAATCCTAGCTCAGAAGCTATGGATTCAAGTCGGGATGCGAGCCCTGGCCATCACACACCAGAGCTCCTTCCTAACTTTTCCTCATTCCGGAGTGAACAGTCCCCTCTGCCCAGCCCAGCCGTGCCCAGGGGTCCTGCCTCCTAGTGAAATTCTCCTCTAGTTCCACAAATGAGCTTCTAGTCCTTCCTGGAGCCCAAGGAGGCCCCTGGGGGCAGACTGCTTTACCTGGGATGTGCCAGAGATCATGTTCTTGAAGTCCCTGTGAACTGGGGCATCGATGATGGTGATGCAGTACTTGCCAGTCTCAAACTTCCAGAGCCGAGATGTCGATGGTGATGCCACGCTCTCTCTCTGCCCTCAGCTTGCCCAGTACCCAGCCATATTTGAAGGAGCCCTTGCCCATCTGGAGAGGGGTAGTGTGCATTGATGGCAAGCAGACAAGTTGATCACAGCCAACCTCCGGGCACCTTGACGTGCAGCGTGCACCCTGTTTTCTGCACTCTGCAACTAGACCCACCCAGAGATGGGACGGACCCCAACCCCTGCTATTCCTAGCCAGAGTGGGTGCCTTACCTCAGCTGCCTCCTTGTCAAACTTCTCCATGGTTCTCTTATCGATAACCCCACAGTTGTCGAAAAGGTGCCCAGTGGTGGTGGACTTGCCGGAGTCACATTGTTGTCAATGACAACAATATTGAAATGGGTCTTCTCTTTGCCCATGGCTGAGGCTTCACGAGTCCCTGCTGGACAGACAGTGGGAGTGGATGAGGCCAAAGCATTCCAAGCCTGCCTCCTCTTTCCTTTATTTCCCTCTACACTGCTTAGGTCCAGCACCCCTTTCCACGTCAAAGCCTAGCCCAGAGTCCAGGACAGGGTGGCAGGTGTAAGCTGACAAGTAACACTGACCCCACCTAGGCGCACATGCGGGGATGAGTCCCAGGGCCCTGCTGGGCATTTCCAAGCTGTTCTACCTCATCCTTTCTCCTATGTGGGCCTTCCCCAGAATACCAAGTCTCAGCCAATCTCTACCCCTTCAACTGCACCCCCACCCCCTCTGGCTCACTTCTAGTGCAAGAGACCCTGATGCTCTCTGGTTTGCAGCTAGTCCCCTTGAGTCCTCACCTTAAAAAAAAAGAGGCAAAGTTGATCCAAGGACCAGCAAGAATGACAGTAGCTGTGAAGGCAGAGAACGTCTTGCATCTTGCTTTTGTAAAGCTCGCACGGGACCCTCCTTTTGGCTCCCACCAAATCTGAAACCACAGCTAACCGCTTAGAAAATGCCACTCCCTAACCCCAGGCCCAATGTGGGAGACTTTGACCTTGACTGATTGGGTGTTTGGATGAAGAAAGTGTGGGTGAGGCTCCCTAATGCTTTTTAAAGTAGACTTGCTGGGCATGTGGAGTGGGAGGGGGGGAAGGGCTGGATATGAGAAAAAAGAAAATATACAATACAGGTGCATAGGACAGACTTGAGCAGGTGCTCCCTCAAGACTAAGGGCAGAGTGGTCATGGGTTTTCATTCATTCATTCATTCATGCATTCAGCATTTATTGAGGAATACAGCATCCAACACTGTTCAGAAGAATGAGGACCCCCCAAATTAGGAAGCACTCATGGCCTCTCTTTTGAGAAGCTCTTGGGCCCCTGGAGAGATGGCAGTCCCTTCTGGGTCTCCTCCAAGTCAATGGTCCAGAATCGCTTAAAGAGGGGGCTGCTTGGATTGCATTGAGACTGACTGTGGCTGTTTGGAGCCTTCTCCAAGGCCAAGCATGTCCTCATCCTTCCCCTGGGAGGTCCTTGGCAGAGCTCCGTCACACAGAGTAAATGCTCCCTTGTTTCCCCAGCCACTTGCCCCAGCTCCTGCTTGGGCCCAGGAGGATGGGAGGCCTGGGAGGCATCTGGACTTTCCGGGTTTCTGGTCCCATGGAGGCCCACATCCCTGAGTATTGCCCACATGTCATTTTTTAAAGCACCAAGAAACTAGAGTGTCGGAGACATGAGGGCCTTAGGAAACATCGAAATCTTCCCTTTGTTGCAGAAGCAACTAAGGTCTCAGGTGATAAAACGCTTCTTCAAAGATTCAGCAACTCCTTGTTCAGCACTGTCACTATGTTCTCCTCATCCATTCACCTTCTAGAAGAAAAGAGGCAGAGCCCATCTGTCCATTCCTCTAACATCTAGGAGTAGCCCCTGCTTCCTCTGCCCTGGGAGTGGTAGATGCAAATATAGAGGATACTCCCTTGTGACTGTTAGAGGGGCTCACACTCTGGACCACACGAAGCTCTTTTGATGTAAGGATATAGGACTAGGAGGGCCGTCAGTGGGGTCGGCTGATTTAGGAGAGTCCCAGGCATGTGAGGAGGTGAGGATGGCTTCACAGAGGAGAGACTTTATTGGGTCTTAGACAGTGAGCATGTTGGGGCCCATGGGGGGGCGGGGACGGGGGGAATGGGGAGGGCCACTCGCCAGGCAAAGGAGTCTGCTGAGCACGATGCCTACACTCCATTTGCCCAGAGGGCAGGGAACAGATTGGAGAAAATGGTAGCTAAAAAGATGAAGAGGGAAAGATTATGCATTAACTCCTCAGCATTTAATTTTCCTCCACTGTAAATCTAATTATATAATCCCCCTGCTTAAATATCTTGATTACTCTTTATTGCCCTCAGAGGGAAAATTACCCGTTCATTACATGAGACTGAGACTGGAGGCAGGGGGCCCCTTAGGAGCCTAATGCAGGAGTCCTGGAGGGAGGTGGTGGGGCCCTAGCCATGCCAAGCCACGGATGTGCACTGGATGTAAATGGAAAGGGAATCAGAAGCCAGGGAGGGAGACCAGGAGCGCTCACCGGGGCCCTTGCCATCAGGATGGGGAGCGCAATGTCTTCTCCCTCCTCCCAGAGTCAGGCTCAAACCTTCGAAGCAGCTCCCAGCTCCTGCAGAACTGTGCTGTGAGCTCTAAGGAGTTGGAGTCTAGACCTCTCCCTGGCTCTGCATCCCATGCACACGTGCAATTCAACTGATCCCTCCCGGAGTGAAATTCACCAGGTTTAACGTGAAACCATAATGACATCTCATTTCAGCCTCGTCAAAGTCACGCAGAGGCAAATTGAGCATATAAGACAAATTCACTTCAGAGTCAGACCTGAATCTAAATGTTGCTTCCCCTACTCATATGAGGGATGTGAACTAGCCTTTCTCTGCTTCAGTTTCCTTATCAGTATAGTAGGGAACATATCTGCCTCCTGCTTCTTGGATGGATTATGTGAGATCATTCTGCCCAGTGGCACATAGCACATGGCCCATGGCAGGTGATAAATAATGGGTACCTACTAGCCCGTCTTCCTCTCCCTGTCTTGTGTGGCCAGACTCCTCTGACTGAGAGGGGAAACACTCCTGTATAGATAAAACGATCTGCCCAAGGTCACAGACTACATTAATGAAGAAACAGGAGGCTACCTCTCAGTCCCTGGGCTTCCAGGCTTCTTCGGAGCCAGACTGTCTCCTCATTAAGAATTATTGTTACACTTTTTCCATTTGAGCGACTTACATTGTATCTCTGTGGCCTTGGCTGACTCAGAACTGGAGGAATAATCAGAATTAAGAGGTTTTCTGACTTTGAAATAAACTGAAGGGTAAGTGTTCCTGATAGAATGACTTTCCTGCCTAGTATAATTGGCTGTTGCTAGGGGAAATATCCCCACTATTTACAATTTTGAAGGGACCCAGCCATTCATTATCAGTTTATTGGAAATAGTATTTACAATTCATAAACACAAAGGCATCAAAGTTTCTGGAATGGGATGGTTACGAATTAGAAATGAGTCTATAGTGACTATCACGCAGGCTTTGGACGGGATAAAATAAGATCATTTAGATGGACAAGCCAAGGCAGTGAGGAAATGCTGAGATAAATGGAGTGACACGGTCAAGATACACTTGCTGGGCAGCTACGTAAACATGAAGAGAGGTGACGTTGGGGAGCACCACGCCAAGAGGGTTAATTCCTAAAGGACTAACTAGAAGATGTCTCCAATTTTAGCATAGGAAGTAAATACATTTATCAAGTAATTTATCTCTCTATATAACTATTAACCAAAGCCCCTTGGTCTCTAGAGCTAGTGAGCAGAGGTATAGCTATCAGATTCCGCTACTTTGTCTGAGTTTCTAGGCACAGAATGCATTGCTGACATAGACCAAGTCTGTTCATGGCACCAGGATATTGACAAACAAATGAAATGAACCAGAGTTAGCAATGGGGAGCTTTAAAAGATCGAAGTTTAACACCTCCTACCGACAAGTCAGAAAAGCCACCTGCACTTTGGTTTTGGTGGGCTGCTGGATTAGATCTGATTTGAACAAAATGGATTCACTGCACCATAGACCTATCTTCTGTGTCCCTGGTAGGTACAAAGCCATCTCTCTGGAGGAAGTTTCAGTAAGATTATGGGTGTCTTCCACAAGGGGTTGGGTTGAGGTGGATATGGGGGAGACTCCTTTTCTGATTCCTTCTACTGACCAAGCTCCTGGTATTCTAATTTATAAAATGGAATTTTCCCAACTTCACAATTGTTTTGACTTAGTTCAGCCTGGTTTTCAAATGTACGAACAAGTAGATAGAGCCCTTGTTCCCAGGGTCTGATTGCCTCAATAAACAGAGATCTAGTTTACAGACCCGCAGAAATAGGAAATCAAATCCTAAGTAGGAAGGACTTACTTCTTTGGAATGAATATTTATAAAATGCCTTTTCTCAGGCCATCTTGGAATAGGAGATAGACCTTGATGATCTGCTCCCACTGACTCAACAGGCTCAGACCCCACCACACCCAGGAGCTGCACAAAGTCAAAACTCTAGACGAAACAAAGCCCTTAATGTTGTAGTGACTCTAATTTGGTGATCTTTCTGCTCAAATAAGTCTTGCTCAGGTCTGAAATGGAGACAAAGGAAGAGGGTCCTTTCCTTTATGTCTTAGAGCGTGACTACTTCCGGGGAACATGGCATTGTGGAAGTTCTGGCCAAGCCCCAGTAAAGTAAAGAGCTTTATCTGTGAACTATCCAAGCATCATTCATTAAACAAAAATTTCTTAAGGATTTTGTGCTATTGGACCTCCACGACCACCCCGCTAGTGCCGTGGATGGGTATTTTTGCCGAACCTTCCTTTAGGAATGGCCCAGAGAAGTAAAACAAATTGTCCAAACCACATAACTAGTTTGTAGGTGGGAGTGTGGGGGCGTGGGGGTGTGACATTTAAACCAACCAAACCATTCCTTTTAAAAATACCATTCTTACCCCAGCTGGGATATGCTGCCTCTTTGGAAGTCCCCTAGGCATTGTTCTAGTATGGTACCTTCATCTTTGATGTGGAAAGTGAGGCTCGGGGTAAGGATGTTTCAATCTGATTTGAGACCATAATCATTTATGTGAGAGGCACTGAGCAAGGAGGATCCATGCTTCTGGAAAATCCTAGGCCAGCTAAGGTGATGCCCTCCCACCCACACTCTGTAGGCTCTCACAATACAGAGGTCTGTCCTTGGAAGGGGAAACACAAGCCTTCAGGAGACCCTGCTGATTCACTTAACCCTAGGTGCCTCACCGGAGCCAACGTCCATCCAACAAAGGAAGCCCCTCGTAATAGTTACATGATTACTTACCCCTTCTGGTGCTCTGGAGTTAACATCTCTTTCTGCCAGGACCACGGTTAATTTTAAGGCTCCCAATCTCTATTCACATTGGATTATAGGCCAGGTAGAAGTATAAATCCAAAAGTGAGTGGATTTTGAACTTCAGTCCAGAGGCGGGGCAGGGCCCAGGACGGTGACTAAAACTGTCAAGGCAGCCCGTCCTCCAGCCCCAGAGTCAGCTTGGAGAATAATCTTTCAGGGGAAGGATTGGAGCAAAGGAGAGGCTCCTTTCCTTTGCATTTCAACGGATAGAGAAGGAAGAAGGATGAGAAGAGGGTTGTAGTAGGTGGTGGTAAGAAGAGGATGTTAAGGACACAGTTAAAGTTAAGTGTCTTGGGGGTTTTCCCTCTGAAAACAGCAAGTGTCTGGGAAGTCAGTAAAGGCAAGTGAGCATAGAATTGCCTATTCATTCATTCATTCATTCATCCATGTAGCAATGGGTAAGTATATATTTCCAGTCGTACCTTTTTTCATTGTAAACTGTATGATAGGGGGAAAATCAGTTTGTAGATACCCCATCTTTTTCTGCACCCTTTCGACCTTTGATTCTAGAGATTTCAGTTCAGTTTCTGCCTTTCATTGATCACTGTGACTTTCCATAAGCCACCCATGCACTGAATGGTGGGCTCTTCACCAGTAGAACAGGACTGATAACCGTCCCTGCCCCATCCCTCTACCAGTCCTTAGAAATCAGACAAGTGGTTGGGAGTGAACCCATGGGCTCCATGAGGGACCCAAAGAGCTACTAGAATCAAAATGAGTAGAGACCGAGAGCTTTGATATTGACTCTGCTGTGCTGGCAAGAATAGACATCATACCCAGAGCACTGGAGGAGAAAAGTGATTATGTAAATATGACCAGGGACTTCCTTTGATGGATGCTCAGGGATCACGGCAGACTTATTCATCGCTATTTCCAAGATGCCACTTACGGTGATTTTCACGAAGTCCATTCATGAAGGATCAGTGAAGTGCTCAGAATGTCTATTCAGTGTCCATACTTTGGTTCCATCTAAAGCACTTATACATCGGAACTCATGCTATTAGCCCATGAACACATGCATGTTTTATGAATACTTTGTTTTGCTTTTGGAAGTAACTTTTATTTGGTCTATTGAGAGAGAGTAAGAGACAGGAAAAAAAAAATTATAAGGCAAAACAAGGTTCTCCTTCCTCTGGGAAACTTTTAAGTTCAGTACACCTCTCGCCCTCCCCTCCTGCCACACTGGTATCTATCCTAATCCAGATTTCCCGACTCCAGGGTTGACAACACATCGGCTGAACAATTAAAATATTATCCCGAGGAACATCAGATTCCACTGTGCAGGGTTGATAATTTAACTGTTATTTAGCATTTATGGATAACACACATACTTGTGAGCTGTTTTACAATCATTTCATGGTTGCTCTGTGAGAGATAATGAAAGCAAAACAACTTTCAATGAAGCTACTCAAAGGGACTGAGTTGTTGTGCCAATGATGTGCTATAGAAATGCAAATTATCAGGGTTTGTAGCATAGTGAAAACTGCTTATATCATTTTTCATGGGACGAGCCTGTAAAAGCTCGAATAGTTCCCTGATTTATAGATCCCTCTTCTCCCCAAAAGATAAGCATACCTAGCCATGTATTGTTTAACACATCTTCCCAACTCCCAGGGATGAGTAAATCTATTCATTTACTGAGCCTTTCAATCAGATCCTGACACAATGCCAAGCTCAATGTAGGTCCTCAGTGTTTAACATTCAAATGAATGAATGAGATGGCATTTTAACAAGGCCCATGAACATTTGTAGCCTTCATGCAGAGAATAAGGGTAGGGAGATGGTCATGAAGTAGAAAAGGTCAAGGTCACAGCATTTGATGAGGCCTTGAAGAAGTCTGAAGACCTGGCAAGGACTAAGGTTAGGGAGGAGGGTTGAGGCTACCATGAGTGCGTGGTAAAAAATCTGTTTTTCTAACCCTCAGAAAGTGAAACTGGAAGAGAAGAAAGGATGCAAAAATTCACTAGTAATAGGGGAAGTTAATGTACTGGAGAAGTAACCCCAACTGAGCAATAATCTGTAGGTTTTAAGTGCCTGAGAAGCTAATAAAAATGTAATCTTGGGAAAATTGTGTGTTCATTAGTGTGGATAGAGCAGCAGCATTGTCAGTAGTATGAAGAGAGCAAGCCACTCTAGGTTCTATAAGAATCAGTTTTAGAGAAAGAAAACTCATCTTGGAGTTCACCACATACATTTGGTTGCAGAGCCCATTTTTAGAAGCACACTATTAACCACTCATAGAACCGATGTGCTGAGAAAGGTGTTTTAGAAAATACTTGTTTAGCACATAAAAAATAGGACAGAAGAGTGGTCCCAAGGTGGCCATAGTTCTCATCAAAAACAAATCACCCCCCTCCCTGTGCTTGCTCTCTCTCTCTCTCTCAGATAAATAAAATCTTAAAAGAAAGAAAGAAAAAGAAAGAAAGTAAGTAAGTCATGCTCCTGCTTATCTTTGGCATTAATCAAAAGAGATGGCCCCAGACCTTGAATTCCAGATCTTTACAGTAGACGTGTAATTTCTTCTTGGTCCAGGAGAGAACATTGGATTTTTTTTTTTAAAGATTTTATTTATTTATTTGAGAGAGAGTGAGAGAGAGAGAGAGCCAGAGAGAGGAGAAGGTCAGAGGGAGAAGCAGACTCCACTTGAAGCTGGGAGCCTGATGCAGGACTCGATCCCGGGACTCTAGGATCATGACCTGAGCCAAAGGCAGACACTTAACCAACTGAGCCACCCAGGCACCTAAGAAGAACACTGGATATTTTTAATCATAATGGACAGGTCAGGACTCTAAGCAAAGGAGATTTAAAAGACCCACTGAGCTTGAAATGAATGTCATCAAGCCAAGTTTGGAAACAATTTCAATAGTCCTCTGCCTGGGTGGCTCAGCCAGTTAAGCATCTGCCCTCAGCTCAGATCATGATCCCAGGGTCCTGGGATTGAGCCCCACATTGGGGTCCCTGCTCTGTGGGAAGCCTGCTTCTCTCTCTTCCCACTCCCCCTACTTCTGTTCCCTCTCTAGCCCTCTCTCTGTGAAATAAATAAATAAAATCTTAAAAAAAAAATAGCCCTCTGCCCTCTAATACTTTCATCAATTCATGGCACAGAACTGACAAATGACTTCTTTTCTCTTCTTTTTTTTTTTTAAGATTTTATTTATTTATTTGTCAGAGAGATAGAGAGAGACCACAACCAGCAGGAGACACAGGAGAAGGGAGAAGCAGGCTCCCCTCTGAGTAAGGATTTCTCCACACCTGCCTCCATCCTGGAGTCTTGGGATCGTGACATGAGCCAAAGAAAGATGCTTAAGCGACTGAACCACCCAGGCACCCTGACAAAATGACTTCAAGTTCAAGATCATAACAAAAGAAGGAGAAAATGCCTTGGCAGTAGTGAGAGAAAAAAGAAAATTTTAAATGAATATGGAAAAATAAACCTGGGCCTCTGGGTGGCTCAGTCCTTAAGCATCTGCCTTAGGCTCAGGTCATGATCTCAGGGTCCTGGGATCGAGCCCCCCACTGGGCTCCCTGCTGGGCAGTCTGTTCTCCCTATCCCATTCCCCTGCTTGTATTCCTCCCTCACTGTCTCTCTGTCAAATAAATAAATAAATAAAATCTTTAGGGAAAAAAAAGATAAAGAAAAAGAAAGCAATATTTTAAACATATAAAAGAAAGAGATGAGGGGACTTAGTACTTTACAATGATGGTGGGAAAAGTGTGAGATGCCCTTGTAGCCTCAAGATTGTGGGGCAGAATTGTTAGAAGTTGGAGGTGTCAGACAAGCTGGGTCAAAACCTTACTCTACTACTTCCTAGCTAAATGATTTTGAACTAGAACTTCAGAAGCCTTGGTTTGTACCATAAAGTTGAAATAATACTGTTGCCTACCCCCTTACATTTGCTTTGATACTTTCAAGGAAGAATCCATAGGATGGTGTCTAGCATATATTAAACTCTGAATAAATGATAATTTTATTATGCTTCCCTCCTCAACAAATCTGAGAACAAGTCTGGAAAGACGAGGTGACTGTGCCAAGGAGTAGATCAGATTCAGTCATGGAAACAGCCACTGGGAGTGGAAACTCAAAGTGCTTGCTGGTACAGGACAAATACGACTTCTGAATGACATGAGAGAATGTAGGTAATTTCTCTATGGGCTGCAAGTGACTCTTCTGAGAATTTTGTGCTGTTTGCATTTTAGGAGACCTGATGCCAAAGCCTGGATTTCATTACCTGCTTTGAAGTCATTGGGGATACCCCAAGTTCGCAGTCTGGTTTATTTCCACTCAGGTTTGGTTTGGGACCCATCTGTGGAAGCCTGGAAGGGGAGAGAGTCAGCCTTTCCAGTTGAGCCAGTTTCCAACCATTTTTGTTTGGTTTGGTTTGGTTTTAGCAAAGGTGTTATTTTTTTTTAAAGATTTTATTTTTTTATTGGTCAGAGAAAGAGAGAGAGACCACAAGCAGGGTAGGGAGGTGGGAGGGTTGAGTGGCAGCAGAGGGAGAAGCAGGCCCCCTGCTGAGCAGGTAGCCCGATGTGGGACTCGATCCCAGAACCCTGGGATCATGACCTGAGCCAAAGGCAGAGACTCAACTGACTGAGCCACCCAGGTGCCCCTTAGCAAATGTGTTAAACCTTTGCCATGTGTCGGAAATTTCTCATGACACCATTTCACTCTACCATCATTACTAGTAAATGGCAATTGTGTGGAAGGGTTAAATGTTTCATCTCAATTTATTTTCATATCAACCGTATGGAATATGGGTTTGTAAATCTGGAAGTGGAAGATCTGGATGAGAATGGAAGAGGAAGACAGAACTGAGTTGAGTGCAGGTTACAGAATTCAAAAGGTGTTTCCCATTTTTGCTATTCTGAAATATAGTGCAGAGAATAACATTGAAATAATAAACATTTTGTCATGTAAAAATATTGATCTAAATTGTTGATTAACATTGACACTGCCTGAAACTAGTCTGTATTCCTCTAATGACTTCTGAATGACCCTCGGGAAAAGTGTGTATCATTCTGATACTGAGCCTGACCTTGGCAATGGACCCATTTTCCTCCCTCGCAGAGGAGACCCTGAGCATCTACTGAAAATGAGTACCTGGAGATGTAATATTCTGGGAGCTCCAGAACCTGGAGTCTGTGCCCAGTCCCTTCTCCCTTATCTTTCCCCCATGCTAATTATCTCACTCCTCAACCCCGATCTGACTTAGCCCAGCCCTGGGATCCTTGGAGCTCCTGCTGGTGAACCTCTGGCTTGGGAATAGGAAGGAGATTATCTACTTTCACTTTGGGATTTGGGCTTTCCCCTCCAACTTTGGAAACCTACCCAGGTGGGTCTAGAGTTTTTAGAGAGGGTCAATATTCTTACCAATGGAACTTTACAGCATGTGAAAAATTCATCATTAAGGAGCTATGATTTATTTTGCCCACCAGGCCCCCTGATGTCATGACTCATAAATGAAAATCCAATAACTTTCTTTACAGCGAGTTGGTCTTTGTCTTATCTCTACCTTCCTGTATGGCTACAAGAGGAGATAGTAATGTAGAAATTGGACAGAATGCTTCCCTGCTGACAAAACTCCAAATTTAATCCCTTAACGTTTCTTACCCATTGCAAGGGCAATTCAGCATTGGGGGTGTGGCTCTGACTCCGACAGATCCAGGCTCATTCTCCAAGAGCCCCCAGAGGTCGATAACCGAAGGGGTGGCACAGGAGGGCCAGGGTTTCTGCCCACACAGTAACACAACATCCTGAGCACAGACTGCCTGAGAACTCACGCTTTGCTACCTAGTAGCTGTGTGACCTTGGGCAAGTCACTTAACTTTTCTGAGTCTCAATTTCCTCATCTGTAAAATGAGGGTGATAATAGTCCCTCTCTCTTAGGATCATAAATATCATATGAATTAATCCACATAAAGGGCTTAAGACAGTGTCTGAACACAAGTGCTCAATGAATGTCTGCTATTGGGCTTACTTCTAATTGTCATTGAACTGTAGAAAGGAAGCACCCAAGTCCAAGCTGCCTTGAGAAAAAATATCTCACCCTTCGTGGGCAGACTTGATTGACAGCTAGATCTTCACTTTGAGTAAACAAAATGCATATGCTCTTGAGGGGGTCAATTTGCATGAACTATGCACATGTTTTTCATGTGGTCACTCCATGTGGTAAATGCTGAGGTCCAGGGATAAAATCTATTCATTTATTAATTCATTAAATACTCATCAGGCTCTGGGCTAGAGTGCCCATGGAGGTCCACATACCATGTGTCTAAACATTTAACAATCATAAATCAAGGTCACAAGTCATTACATAAATTGGGCTTTCCCACTCTGACAAATTCACTTTTAAGATGACCCAGAAAGCCAGGTTTGAGTTGAGGATTCTTGGAACTTTCAAAGTTCTGGGCCCAAATGTGTCAGTGTGAGGATGGCCAGCCCTGCCCGTCACCTGACATCTGCTCTTCCCAGCCCAGTTCAGTTCCTCCCCCTGCATCCTCGTGCACAAGCTCGTGGGTGCTCTAGCTTGCGTGTCCCAGTGGCACACACCCCAGGCTGCTCACCCTAATGGCCTCAACCCCTCTTGTGAGGAGAGACCCAGGAAAGGGGTGCAGGTAGGCAATGGAAGTGAATCCTGGACCACTGGAGTAGGTAACGCCAGGTCCTGGGCATCTAGAAGGAGGGCATTGTCTTGGGTAAACAATTCCTGTGGCCCTGTAGACTCCTTATCCTGTGGGAAGAGGCATCATGGAGGAGGATAGGAGCACATGCCAGGGAGGAGCCTCTGGTTTGCATCTAAGGACAGTACCACTTAGTAAAGCCTCTCATTGCTGCCTGCACGGCCCTTGACCCTGGAGATACCACAGTGAGAAGAGCTGGTATGGAGCAGATAATACGAATAAGCAACTGCTTAATAATTAAACAACAATTTAACAATAGTATTGAATAACTATTTAAATAATTGCTCCACTTGGGACAATGCCATGAAAGAGAAATCCAAGGTGTTATGGGCATGTGGAGAGAGAGCTCTGACTTCCTCTGGGGTTTGTGGGAGGTTTTCCTGGGAAAGCTCCAAAAGCCAGGAGCTGGAGGACATGGGAGATTCTTCTAGGCAAAGGAAGCATCACGTGCAAAGACCCTGAAGTAGGAAGGAACTGAAGAAGCTGAGTACATCTAGGGGGCAGAGAAACATGGAGAAGGAATGGCAAAAGATGGGAGACATAGGAAGGACGGAGACATTTCAGGGTATGAGAGGAATTTTGTTTTGTAAGGACCTATCTAGAAGTGGGGGAGGGGCATGTAAGGGTTTTAAGCAGGATGATTTGATGTGGGGGAGGTGGGCAGTGGTGCACATTGTGAGCTATTTGGGAGGCTGGCGCAAACACGTTGCTGGCTTCTAAAGGATGTAGAGAGAAGTGGAAGGCTTCAAGGCATGGAGCTAAGTAAATGAGGAGGTAAAGCAGTGGAAAGATCCAGGATGAATTTCAAGTGTCCAGCTTAGCAACTGGCAAGCCATGTTGAGTTGGAGGTGACATGAGAAAGATTCTCTCTCTCCCTCTCCCTCTGCCCCTCCTTTCCCACTCATTCTCTCTCTCATGCTCATTCTCTCTCTCAAATAAATTTTTAAAAAATTAAAAGGAGATCACTTGTTATGATGAGCACTGGGTGTTGTATGTAAGTGATGGATCACTAAATTCTACTCCTAAAACCAAAATTCCACTATATGTCAACTAACTAGAATTTAAATACAAATTTGAAAAGAAAAAAAAAGGTGGCTGATCCAGTCTGAACGCAGAACTGGTGTGCTCACCCACCCACCGCAGCAGCCTCCAGCCACCAGGGAAATTTACCCCATATTGTGGACTGCCCACGTTATAATAATTATGCCTAATTATCCCAGTGTCCTGCGACATCAGCATCATGTCTCTTTCTTGAGTGAGCCTGCGGATGTCCTCGAAGGTTAAGTCACTCGCGCCAGTGCACAGAGGCGCTCTGTGGGCGAGCTGAGTGGATGCTGAAGTTTCTGGCTTCCAAAGCTTATTCTCTCTTCCTTCCCACATCAAGGTGCCTTGTCAAAATAAAGTAGCACAAGGAAATGCTTGGCATTTTGCAAAACACTCTACTGATAATAACAACGGTGTTACCTTTGTCAGAAGTTCTGGCTGTCCCCAGAGCTCGCAGGGTACCATTGCCTTACTGGTAAGAAAACTGTCTCAGAGCAGTAAGTTCATTTGCCAATGTCACACAGGAAACAGGAGAGCTAGGATGGGAAGCTGTTGAGTCCCGCCCCATGGTGGTGACCACAGTCTCCCTGCCTTGGCGTGGGGGGGGGGGGGGGGACTCAACCCCTGTAGGTTCAGCGGTACTGGCTAAGGTGCTCTACATAAAAATGGGGTATCCTTCTGCAGAGTTGATTTTATTCAGAGATTTGTATAAAAGATGTTTATGTTAAACATAGTGGTAATAGCGCATTGGTATGTAGTGTTCATGTAAGTGTTTAGAATAAAACATGAAGCTTTCAACAGAACAATTTTGCCTTTGCGGCTGCAGCTAAAGACCATCCCCCCAGGCTCCCAGGGAGGACGGAGATTAGCCCTTTCAGCCGGTAGGGGTACTTGGGAAGTTTGAGAAGCTCCTTTTGCATTATGCACCAGCATCCGAGGGACAAAATGCAAAGACAGTGAGGGGGCATTTGTGTCTTCTGGGCATTTTTGTACTGGTGGAGGTGCTGGTGAATAAAACTCCCCAGGACATGAGGTGAGATGCAGAGGTGTCTTATCGTTGTATGTCCCCCCTGTAGACACGGTTTTGCCTATAGTGTAAGCCCTGCCACTGGGGCTTTGGCGAGAGCTCTTTGTTCCGCCTCTCGGATCTCACCGCGTGTATTTCCCTTTTCTACCACTAGGGGTCACAAGTACCCACAATAATGCTCCGTCTCCTTTCAAGAAAGCAGAGGTTACCTTTTCCCTGAAGCGAGGTCCTTCCGCCTCTTTGTTAATGGGAGAGGGTCAGGGTCCTTTGGGTGGGGATGTGAGTGGCGAGGGGAAATTACAAGGAGACGGAGCTTCAAGCCACAGGGCTGGAGCTGAGGTCTCCTCCCTGGGAGGCTGCCACCTGCCACCTGATGACCCCTTGGGGATATTGAAAAAGCCCCTGTAGGGCAGTGGGAAGAGCTCCACACACGCAGAGCACGACCTTAACCACATCTCCTTCCCCTAAAGGCTGAATGGCCTCCTTCTGGGCTGCTAATAGACAACCAGGGCTAAGAACTGGCTTAGGATGAGGTCATATTTTAGAGGCAAATAGACTAAAAAATTCAGAGTAAGAAAAGGTTTAAGAAATCTGTGGCAAAACGGTAAGTGACTGAACCATGGGAAACCTTTATTTTACTGGACCTTTCTCCTCCACTAGTCTGGGACCTCAGTGCTTGGTGTAGCTCCCGGACCCTGGTAGGCTCACAGTGAGTGCTAGAAAGAAGTGGGGAGGGAATGGAGGAAGTCAGGAGACAGAAAGGAAGGAAGGTATGTGTGGTAAGACGGTGTTTGTGGAAGATGGCCCCCCGTGAGTTCCATCTTCTGCTGCCCATGACTTTGTGTCACCCCCCACCCCTTGAGTGCGGGCTAGTCCTAGTGACTCAGAATATGGAAAAAAAAAAAAAAAAAAAGGAGCTCCTGGGTGGCTCAGTCGCTTAAGACTCCAATCTTGATTTCGGCTCAGGTGATGATCTCAGGGTCATGAGATCGAGTCCAATGTCAAGCTCCAGGCTCAACAGGGAGTCTGCTTGAGATTCTTTCTCTCCCTCTGCATCCCTGCCTCTCATAAATAAAAAAAATCTTTTAAAAAGTGAACATGGAAAAAGTAATGGGGACTCACTTTCAAGATTAGGTACCAAAAGGCTGTCCCTTGTGTCTCGAGCACCCTTTCTTGCTCTCTGACTCTTTGGCTTTGAAGGAAGCAAGCTGCCAGGTTGTGGGCTGCTCTACAGGGGGGACCGGGCAGCAAGGACCTGTGGCCTCTGGGCACAGCTGAAGAACTGATTCCATCAACAAGCATGCACGTGAGTTTGGCAGCAGGTCTTCCCCGTGAGCCTTGACATGACCACAGCCCCAGTCAGCATCTCTCCCACAGCCTTGTGAGAAACCCCAAGTCGGAGACACCCAGCTTACTACACTGGACGCTTGCCCCGCGGAAACGGTGCTGTAATCAGACGTTATTGTAAAATGTCGATGTTATGACAAAATCGTTAGGCAGCCCCAGGTAGCTGACAGAGATGTGGGTACCTAAAAAATGGGGGGTGACTTTCTACTTCCCAGAGAAGTAGAAAGTAGGCAGTGGATGGAGACTGGAAGGATTTGAGAGAAATCGTAGATTGCCTGGAGCAGACTTTTTGTAGGTCATTGCTCTTAATGACCCTATGTCTGTGCCTCTCCGGAAATGCAGAGACACTGCGCATATGCAGGAATCTTTATGCAAATATTTGCATTCGTCTTCAACAACTCTGGAGAAGTTAATTGCTTCTCATGTTTTTAAACACGGGCATGCTGTCATTGTAATTATCTCACAGATACTGAAGCTTCTTTTAGATGCCATGCCCCGTGCCAGGCACTGGCACGGTGTAGGTGAATAAAATCGTTTTTGCTCTTGAGAACATGGTCTAGTCAAGCATTTTGGTTTTCTTTTTTTGTTTTAAAACGGGGCCCCAAGTTGAGAAGTCCTTGCATCTGAGGGTTGCACGTACTCCTTGTACTGACAGCAGTGATCATTCCAGAGACTCTGCGCCCTTTAAGATACGATAGATTTGAGTCAAGAGCTTCACACAGAAGCTCTTTTCTCAGTAACCATTTTCTCCATTTAAGCGTCGTAGCGTTGGGTCAGCAAGATCAGCTCCCAGCGATGTGCCGAAGGCATCTTGTTAGGACAGAGTCACTGAAAAGTGCCTGATGGGCTTCTGTGGACCCCATTTGACTCAAGGACGGTTTACTAACCATGCAAACCCCACAAGAAAGAGATTCAGGTTGAGAGCCAGATAAGAGGGTTAAGTCTTGTCTTTGCCTTTGACTGAGTGTTGTCGGGCTAATCACTTGGATTTTTTGTACTTTAGAGAATCATGATAATGGAGAAATGTGCCAACAGAGTTCTTGTGAATATGAGGACAATGTAGGTGAATTGGCTTGACAAATGTTTTGTTCCTTACATATGTGTTAATAATCTTGCAATATAATGGAGATCAAATTATACTTTCCCTTCTTTTTTTCCTGGCAACAATTTCCTGTGTTCTGACAACCTTCCCATAAGTATTTCAGAGGAAAGCACCATTAGCCCCCCAAATGTTTTAGATTTAGCATTAACCTTATAAAATTTATAAAAGCAAATGAAATGCCTCTTGCCCATTTTTCCTTGGAGGACCCAGCCAGGCCCATGTTCACTTTCTTCACAGACCACCTCCCCTTCCTCTTTTCCCACCTTCCTTCTGTCGTCCTCCCTTTCTCTGAAAATGCTGTAAGAATTTTTTCTTTTGTACATTTCATTATGGAAAGTTTCAAACATGTATAGGGGTAGAAAGACTAGTATAATGAACTCCTGTGTATATTCAACTTCAATAATGATCAACTTATAGCCGTTTCAACACCCACACAATTTCCCTCCCCAATTGCCCTGTCCCCATTTATTTGGTGTTTAAAGATTTTATTTATTTGTCAGAGAGAGAGAGAGAAAGAGCACAAGCAGGGGGAGTGGCAGGCAGAGAGAGAAGCAGGCTCCCTGCTGAGCAAGAAGCCTGACTGAGGGCTTGATCCCACGACCCCGGGATCATGACCTGAGCCAAAAGCAGACACTTAACCAGGTGTTAAGCACCCAGGTGCCCAGGATAAGATAGTTTTGACCATAAAGAGTGTCATGGAAAATCTAGGTCTGAGAATTGGCTTTTGTAGCAAGAAGAGCTCACTGAGAAGTGGGGAGGTGCTTCCTGGCCCAGCCCAGCAGGTGCATGGTGGGACGTCAGCAGAAGCCTTATGCTGAGAATATGTCTTCTTTTCAGGTGAGAAGGGGGAACCTACTGTAGGCAAGACCTTCAATATCACATCCTACAAGGTCACTCCAAGGTTTGGATTCTAGAAACATTTTTATGTGTGCCATCGGCATCTGTAACATTACTGGTTGTACTTCTTCATGCCTGCAGAATGTGGGTCTGGACATTCGATGCAGGAGCCAACCTGTTTTGCTGAGCTGGTTATCTTGTGAACCTGGCACATGGCAGACTCACATGTTGGATTCTGAGGAGATGTTTTTGAACTCAGAGTGGGCCACCCCTCTCGGTGCGCTTCCAAAGGTGAGAAAGGAGAGGTCCAGCGGAAGGGACTGGAAATCTGGTTTTGCCCCTGGCTTCCCCACCAGCTGTCAAGGGCTGGGCAGGCCAACTCCTCTCCAGGAACATGAGTGTAAAATGAGAACGTTCCTGTCTCTGTATCTGAGGAAGCAATGAGATATAGATGTGAATACCCTTGAAGACGGAACAATAATACCCGAAATATACTTAGTGCTAACTTACAAACCAGGCACTATCTTGCTTTATTTCATCCTCACATCTTTGTGATTTCAGCATTATTATCCCTATTTTGTCTATGAAGAAACTAAGTAACAGGGGGTTAAGCAGAGGGCCCAGGGTCAGTGTTAACTACTACATAGTGTATCTCAGAGATGTTACTACCAGGAAGACAGTCATGGTCAAGAGCCATCAGACAAAACCCTTTCTTAGCTCTCTGGCCTTGGGAAAGTCAGTTAATGTCTCTATGCCTGGTTCCTCAACTCTAAGATATGGATCGTGACTTTATTGACCTTCGAGGATTGTTTTGAGGTAACGCAGAGGAAGTGGTAACATGTCACCGGATGTGCTCAACAAACAGCAGTCAGTAGTCCATGAAGCCTGGCCAGGGATTGTGGGTGCAGAAGGGAAAAGAAGAGGTATGGGAGAGAGTGCCCATGGCTGGTCTGGGGACCCCACAAGAGATCCAACCTCGTTTTGCTTCCTCCTGACGGTGAAGGTAGGTCCTGGAGGCCAGGAGGATCCTGTGGGTGGGAATGGAGGCTGGGGTGGGTGGGCCATAGGCATATTGGATGAAATGCTTTTCTGGGCTGGGATGTCCCAGGCCCTGGATGGAGAAGAGGTCGCTCTGCTCTGCAGACGGACCATTTTGCACATCTAACCATCCATACCTTCAATGACGGCTTTGAGGGAGTCAGCCAGCCAATTGGTGGGTGGCGATGTCCCAGCTCCTTCCTGATGGTACAGGTGGTGATGGGCCCTATGGACCAGCCAGCTTTCCACGTCCAATCCACACCTTCCTTGGGGCCTCGCAAAGCTTCCGGGAAAGGTGGCTTTGGGGTCAAAGGTACAGGCGTTCCCATAGGGCATTATTAGGAACTGGTCCTCTAAGCAGAGCAGCAGACTCAAACCTGTGATAAAGACGCTTCAGGGTGCATGTGGACGTGAGTTTGGGGACCAGGCTAAGGCAGGTCCTGGCCAATTAACTTGGCTAGGAAAAAAATAGCTTTAGTTAGGCAGCCACCAGAAGAATCCAGAATGAATCACTCATGTTTAGAATTCTGCCCTGGGGGTGCTTGGATGGTGCTCTGTCCATTCAGTGTCTGACTCTTGATTTCAGCTCAGGTCATGATCTCAAGGTTGTGAGATCGAGCCCTGTAATGGGCTCCATGCTGGCGGTGGAGCCTGCTTGAGAGTCTCTCGTTCAGAGGCCTGCATTGGGCGTCTGCCTTCAACTCCGGTCCATTCGAGCCTCGCATCCAGCTCCCTGCTCAGCCGGAGGGCTGCTTCTCCCTCTCCCACTCCCCCTGCTTGTGTTCCCTCTCTCACTGTGTCTCTCTCTGTCAATAAATAAATAAAGTGTTAGGAAAAAAAAAAGATTCTCTCTCCTTTGCCCTCTGCCTCTCCCCACTCCATCTCAATAAAAAAAAAAAATAATAATAATAAAATAAAAATAAAATAAAATAAAGTCTTTAAAAAAAGATTCTCTTTCTCACACTCTGCCTCTCTCCACTCCATCTCTAATAAATAAATAAATAACAAATAAATAAAATTCTGTCCTAGGCCGAGTTTATTACTTATTGGCCTTAACAACAAAAGTGAAATGTTATTGACCGAGGGGACAGAGGCCTCTTCCCCAGAGACTGCTTGGGCTGATACCAGCATCTCGGCGGGGCACTGGGTATCCTTGGCAATGAACGTGCTCCCGAGAGGCAGGAGGCTGGGTACATATCCCATCCAGCTGAGGCTCCAGGACCATGTGGAGTGCCCTCTACCCCAGGGACACAGTGCCCATTGGCCCCTGGACCAGACTGGTCTGGCCAGAGCCTCCCTTCCCAAACAGCTTGTCTTTAGACTGATTTCCCCATGACTGGGTCCCCTCATCCCCAGGTTTTAAAAACAAGCACTAAGATTCCAAAACAAATTTCCTCTATAAAAGTTAAAACCATCACAACATTGGTGCAGCTCTTATCCCTGAACCTTTCTTATGATTTGCAGCTTATAATTATGTAATTATATAATATATAATATTATATATTATCTATTTTATATTTTATATATTATATAATAATATATGTTATATGTTATGTATTATATTACATATGTTATATATAATTTATATTAATTTAAATTTATACAGTATAATTATAAATTATATATATGTAATATATAATATATATTTTATATAAATATAATTACATTATGCAATTACTAGGAAAGTATACTGTTCTGGTAAACTGTAAACCATCAATAAAAAACTTCTAATAAAGCAAAAGACTATTTTAACTGTATATATAAATATATATATAATATTATATATTATATATATATATATATATATATACAAATTTCCCCCTTAACTAATCTATTCTGTACAGGTACAATAATAAAAAAGCCCTAAACTGCTGTTCAGCAGATTCTGAGGAAAGGGTCAGCCCCTTCTGCTTGAACATTGAACTATTAGATCAGATTCACATCTGAAATAACCAGGGCACTAACTCTCACTCTGAGGTTTCCTCTGAAGGGAATGAAAAAGTCAGAAAAGGTAAAGATCGTGTGACCAGCAGTAGAGAGAATTTGAGGCTCTGACCCTGCCTGGCCCTGCGAGGTCACTGGGTCCCCTACTGGTTCTGCATGCTGGGTAACAGGACAAAGATTGCCCAGAGGATGGTTTTTGTTGTTGTTGTTGTTTATTTTATACTTTTTTTGTTGCACAATATCTCCTTTCCAGACTATTCTTCATCAGGAAAAGATGGGGCAGCTTCCCGATGCTAGACAGTGGTTTATCTTCTAAGTGATCTATATAAAACCCATCTTTTTCAAAACCAACAGATCTGTTCTCTCCCAAGGTTCAACCTGCCCAATGACATCAAGCTTCCCCATCCTTCTCTTCAGGGGGAGAACAGTCCAGAGGTTTTTATATTCCCTGATGCCATAGCAAGACTGCACCTGGTGTTGGAATCAGCCTTGATCCTAATTTTAACTCTTAGATCCACTAGCTGGGCAATGTGAGGCCAGTTGCTTAACCTCTCTGAGTCTCCGCTCCTTCACAGTGCATACATAGCGATAAGTATCCATCTCATAGAGGTGTGAGAGTTAAATGAGGAATCCATATGACTCGTGTGTCCGGCAAACACTCCCTATTAGCTGTGGCTGCTATCATAGCATGTATAGAATTATTAAAAGGGCAAGTGGTTGCTTTACTCCCGTGGCAAACTGATGACCTACAGAAAAATTTGATTACGGTCTTTGTATATTTCATACTGAGGGAGGAAAAACCATTATAATTCAGTAAAAGAAACGGATTCTGTTAGACAGCTGGTTTAGAGACTCATCTTGGCCGCTCATCGGCCACCAGCCTTGGCAAGCAACTTATCTCTGAGAGCCTGTTCCTCTCTTTTCCAGCTGGACCCATCATACCTGCCTCCCAGTCTCACTGAGCTGTTGAAAGGGGACACGAGATGGCCGAGGGTGAAGTGGTTTGGGAAGGGTTTCAAGTATTATCCAGATTGAAAGGTATTATTGGTGGGCTGCGGGAGGCTGGGCTGCTTCGAGCATATTTTGATTTGCATTTGGACTTGAGGACAGGTGTAAGGGACACCAGTCCTGCGCATTTTTGTAACACTAGAACTCTCCTTAGGTGTTCAGCATGTTGATTTATTTTGTTGAGAAACCAGCTAGGAATCTTGAACCTCTCTCCTTTGTTTCTCTCCCCTTCCTCCTCCAGGGTTTAATTTTCCCTCCCATATAGTTTCATTTCACTGTTGGCGGCCCCTGTGGATTTCACCCTATTGTGAGAAGAATCTGCTCCCGCTTAGAGGCCATCAGCATGGAACACTGAAGCAATCGCCGCTCTTCTACCCTCAGAGGAGTTGGTGTGGGAACTGTTCTGCGGCAGACATCCGCTCTGCCTGGGAAGGGCAGCCCGCAAAGGAGGACAGAGCGCAGATAAATGTTTCACTCCTCAACAGACTCCTCTGCAAGGGGAAAAGTCCAGAGTCTTGGATTCCTGGCTTTGATACTTACCTGGTCCAGTTCCTGCCCAATTCTCCAGCCCTGTCTAGCCTCTCTGCCCTGAGTTCACTCCTTCTGGAGTCTTCTCAGTTTCTGCAATGTGATACCCTCTCTCTTAAATCAGGGCAGCCCCCTCCATCGCCGCGGGTGTCCTAGCTACAACCTCTTTACCATCAGGATTTTGCTCTCTGGGTTCGCTTTGGTTGGTCTTGCTGCAATTCAGTGGTGTGGATTCTATTTTTGCTGAAGTGGTATGATCCTTGGGGGCATTTTCACCGTTCCTGACAACGCTCCTTCTTTCCCTTTCCTCCCCCTTTTAACTTTTTTTTTTTTTTAAGATTTTATTTATTTATTTGACAGACAGAGATCACAGCAGGCAGAGAGAGAGACGGGGAAGCAGGCTCCCTGGTGAGCAGAGAGCCCAACGGGATGTGATGTAGGGCTTGATCCCAGAACCCTGAGATCATGACCGGAGCCGAAAGCAGAGGCTTTAACCCACTGAGCCACCCAGGCGCCCCTCTCCCCTTTTAAACAGACTATTTTTTAGAGGAGTTTTAGGTTGGAGCAAAATTGAGGGGAAAGTACAAAGAGTTCCCATATGTTGCCTGTATATGCAGGGACTTCCCCCATTGTCAATATCTGCCTCCTCCCCAGAGTGGTACATTTGTTGCAATTGATGAACTTAAACTGATTGACACATTGTCATCCCCCAAAGCCCATGGTTTACATTAGGGTTCACTCTTGGTGTTGTATGACTTTGAATAAATGAATAATGACACCAGTTCACCATACACTATCATACAGAGTTGTTTCACTGCCCTAACTATCCTTTGTGTTCTGCCTGTTTGTCTATCTCCCCTTATCTCCAGCAACCATTGATCTTTTTACTGTCTCCATAGTTTTGCCTTTTCCAGAATGTTGTGTGATTGGAATCTTATTGTATGTAGCCTTTTTCGGTTGACTTCTTTCCCTTAGCAATATGTAGTTAAGGTTCTTCTATATCTTTTTGTGGCTTTTTTGGAGCATTTCTTTTCAGGGAGGAATGATATTGCATTGTCTGAACAAGGAAGGTTGCCCCTTCTTTGAAAACAGCCTGTGACATTTCCCCCCCATCCTGAGGTCTCTCCTCCCCCTCTTGCCTGCATCTCTCTCACCAACTGGCTGGTCATTCCTCTCCACTCACTGGGATTCAACCCCTGACTCAGTTTCTCTTTTCTCTCACCACCACAATACCTGTACCCGGGTTTCTCAGTTCCTTGACCTCCTCATTTCCAGTTAACGTTCCCTCGCCTTCCTGTCACCACCTACTCCTGTCATCCCACTCAGAGCCCTCCCTCCAACAGAAAGAAGCTGCACTCCTAAGAAATCTCAAAACAAGTTTCAAAGCAGTCACTCTCTCAATAGTACAGCCTACTTGTTCAAATTCACCCACCACAAGTCTTTGAATTCAGCCCCTCTGAGCCCTTGATCCCATCTCTGTGTCATGGCCCATCAGCCCGCTCTCGTTTTCCCAGCATCCCTCATATACTGTAGCTCCCGGGAACCGTCTTCCCATCACGAATCGCACTTCCTTCTGCTATTTACTCCTCCCCAGCAAACCCAATCCTCCTGAAGATCCTCCCCTTACCTCCTCAGTGCCTGTCCTGAGCAGATCCAAGTTGCTGATTAACAAGCACCCCATGAGGCTGACTGTCTTCCCTTAAAGCTACATCTGAAGCCTCTCAGGGGTACTTGCTCTCCTCACAAACCTGTCTCCGATCCTAGTCAGTGTACCTATTTTCTGAAACGACATACCGACATATCGTACCTTCTCCTGTCTTCAGACCTCCCACATTCTTTCCCCCAGTCCCGGCCAATGAGGTAGCCTCAAACTCCTTGAGATTAAAGCAGACACAAGGCAGCTCCCTCATTTGTTCATCCCAGTCTAGAAACACTTCGAATCTGTCCCGGCTTCTGCTTCCCTTTTACCGTAGGGACGAAGCCTCTCCCTGCTGTTCCTTCCCTGGGCTCGGGATGGGCTCACTTCTCAGGGAAGCTGTCCTCCAACTCTCACATCCTTCTCCGGAATCATCACTGCTTTCTACTGAACTCTTCCTTTGTTTTTGTTTCTTGGGAGCTGGGATAGGACACAAGTGGGAGAGTATGATTTACATGAGGTACACATATCATATTTATATAAAACAACATGCAAATAACACCCCAGAAATTTATTTTGCGCTCTGTCCTGGTCCATCCTCACCCCCATGATCAACCATTGTTCTAATTTTCTATCACCGTAGATTAATTTTTTTCCCACTTTTTGACTTCATATAAATGAATTGTATGGTATATACTCTTTTGGGTCTGGCTTCGTTTGTCCAACGAAGTATTTTTCGTTGTGCGGCTCAGCAGTTGTTATTGTCAGGTGGTATTCCCTGTAGGAGTGTATCACAGTTTGTTTACCTATTCCTGGATATTTGGGCTGTTTCCCGGATTGGGCTACTACCCATAAGGCTGCCCTGGGCATCCCGCACGAGTCTTTTCTGTGGGCATATGTTTCATTTCTGTCTCATTTCTGGTTGTAGGTTGGTGTATGTTTTACTCTTTAAGAAACTACCAACCAGCTCTTTCAAGTGGCTGGACCATTTTGCATACTCACGGAAGCAATGTATCCAGATGCTTCGCGGCCTCCTCACATTTAAAATTGTCCATCATTTTGATTTTAGTGGTTCCAGTGATGTGAAAGGCACTGACAGCACTTGGTGTAAAATTCACCCTTGGAAGAGGTTAAGCTGTTGCTGTTATCAGAGAAAGTGCTCAAAAGTTTTAAATAAAGGGCATCTAAGTTCCTTCTTTCCAGGAGTCATATTTCACTCTTTGTTCAAAAACCATCCAAAACCATATTATAATAACCCCCCAGCATCGACCATGCATCTAGTTAAGTATTGTCATATTTAAATAGATGTTCATATATTAATAGATGTCTTGGCTTTATAAAGAGGACAGGGCAGAGTCATCATCAATGTCTCCCAGGATAAACAAGTGCTCAATAAATAGCAGGGGTTTGCTTTTCTTCTGCTGCTGCCTGGAATGTAACCCTCTACCCCACTTTGCCCTGGGATCTGTCCCCTTACCCTGGGGACTGCGTTCTCTTTGGAGCTAACCCCCCCTCACCGTGGGGGCCTCAAACCTGGCCCTTGGGACAACAGGAGGGCAGGTCCCCCCCACCAGCACCTTCTCCAATCCACAAATTTGGCTGTCCTTTCCTGGGTACAGCTTCTCTTGGGGGTGGAGGGGAGGAGGGAATCTGGGATCTGAGTGTGGAGGTGCACTCAGGAATTGAGGCCTGAACTGGGCAAAGCAGTTCTGGGCTCTGGGACTCAGGTGCCCCTGAGCTGGACCCCAAGGGAAGGAGAGGGAGGGACGCACTCCTTTTGGCAATGCCTGCACCCCAAGTCCTCCTCCCATTCCTACATTTTCTCCGCTCCGTGCCCATGCTTAATTACTCCCTCTAGGCCCCTCCCTACTGGTCAGGACACACTTGGGGGTGGCAAGAACTCCCGGCGCCGCTGCGACATCGCTCTCCCTCCAGTGGGTGACAGCTCGTGGAGCGGTGACTGGCGCGCAGCGCCAGACGGTCCACGAAGCTGGAGAACGGCTCTTTCTCCAACTGCTGCGAGGCGGGCGAGCTGGCCCGGCGCCCGGGCTGGCCAGGGGAGGGCAGCGCTCGGCCCTCCGGGACCGCCCGTCCTCCCTGGGTGGCGCCCACTTTGTCTGCGGTGCTCATCGTCACCACCGCGGGGGACGTCGTGGGCAACCTCCTGGTCATCCTCTCGGTGCTCAGGAACCGCAAGCTGCGGAACGCGGGTGAGCGCCACGCCCGCGGCTGGGGCGGACCCTTCCCTGAAGTCCGGTCTCGATCCTCACCCCTTCATTGGTCCCCGGCGTCCCGTTCCCTTTTCTCTAACCTCGTCCCCAAGTTGAGTCCTGTGTTCAAAAGGTGGGGGAGCTGCTGCCTTTCCCCGACGTGCGGTTCTGGCGCCCACCTCTCGCCGCTGCCCGGAGCGCACTGGGCACATCTGTGCCGCGTGAACTGAGCAAAGCTTTTCTTGTGCACTTTTCCGCGGGGCGCCCGCTCTGTGGGAACCCACGCGGCTGGAAGCTTCTGTCATCCAGGGCGCCCCAGTTTGTACGGGTCCGGAGGCTGCCTGTATCCGACCACAAGAATCTCGGGATTTTTAACACCTCTCTCCCTCCCCTGCCGTGGGTGGTGAGACAAGGAAGCCCAGGGGTGGGGTGGAGGTGGGGAAGTTTTGTGTCAGAAACTTCTCTCCAGGTTATCTGAAGACCTATTTCCAACCCAGAGAGTGCAGTTGCAGAAATCTGCAGGCTCTGCTTCGGTGGGAGTACATTACTTTGGGATAACGTGTTCTTTTCTGCAAATAGGGAATTCGTGGGATTAAATGAAGATTAAAACAGCGATTCGGCAAAGTAGTGTTGCAATAGGGAAAAGTATGTTTTCCCTTCCGTTCACTCTCATTTCAATTTTTCCTGGAGGGAAAAACTCCCGCGGCGCCGGGAGTTCTTGCCATCCCCAAGTGTGCTCTGACCAGTAGAGAGGGACCTAGAGGGAGTAATTAGGCGTGGGCAGGAGCGGAGAAAATGTAGGGATGGGAGGATGACTTGGGGTGCAGGCATTCTTTAGGTCTGCAAGGGAACAAAACCAGGGGGAACTCTGAACTCTGACCCTGAGAGGTCATTGGAGCATGCTGACCATTTCAGTGGGGAAAGCTCATGGCCTGGTTGTCAATTTATAATTTCCTAATCTGGACGTTACTCCAATTTCAGTGAATTACAATGAAAAGACAACAGCAGAAAGCCAGGCAAGTCCTTTAACCACACACTTTCCTAAGGAGGCAGACCATCCAGAAAGGCCAGTTGCAGTAAATGGGTGTGTGTGTGTGTGTGTGTGTGTGTGTGTGTGTGTATGTGTGTGTATATATATATTTCTTTTTTTTAAAGGTTTTAATTATTTATTTGACAGAGATCACAAGTAGGCAGAGAGGCAGGCAGAGAGAGGAAGGGAAGCAGTCTCCCTGCTAGGCAGAGAGCCCAATACGGGGCTCGATCCCAGGACCCCGGAATCATGACCCGAGCTGAAGGCAGAGGCTTTAACCCACTGAGCCACCCAGGCGCCCCGAGAGTATATATATTTTGTGTGGCTCTCTGGCTCCAGTATTTTTATCTACAGAACAAACAAAAAATAAAAACAGGAGCTTCTGTTTATAATATGGGAAACAACACTGTTAAGTAGAAATAAGCTTTCTGACTCAGTCATTTCAGTAGTGACGGTTAGAATCATCTGGAATACCTTTTTCAGGATATTGTCATGTCCTTTGACTAAAAGCTTGTATATTAGGAAAGAGCAAGTCATGCTGGGGGAAGAGTTGTATTTGATATTTTTGATTGCGTCGTCCCTTTGCAGCCGCCACAAACATGCATCTCCTGCACAGAGGCAGGAAGGAGGCAGGGCTGGGCCCTCCAGGTTCTGACTCTGACCTAGTTCTCTCCCTGACTAACCCGGTGGGGTGGGCTATTGGTCCCTGGTCAGTAATTTGAGCTGCCTGAGGTTGGAGGGGTGGCTGAGTAGGGGGAGTGTGGCTTCCTTTTACATGAAGCAGACAGGCATCTTCTCCCCTTCCTTGTCCCAAGGAGGGCTGGCCTCTTCCGCTCTCTTAGCCGGGCTCACAGAAACCTTACTGATTTGAGGAGCATGGCTGAGGGTGGGTACTGGGCATTCAGTTGGCAGCCCATTCCCTGTTCTCTCCTTCCTTTGCTCTGTTAAGTAGGCTATAGCCCAGCACCAGAAGCAAATGCTAACACCATAGCTAAATGACATGAATTCCTGATAAGCTAGTGTCTGCTCCAGCCTCGCAATTTAACCAGCTTTTATTTGAGCACTGGCTTTATTGAAAACAGTCTTGAAAAATCTGCTATTGACTTCCGTTAACCCTTAGCACAGTGAGATTTCAGAAGGTGCTTAAAAACTGACGGCACTTGGAATTTGCCCTCATTCCTCTAGGAACCGAGTCTCTCTACTGAGAGTTTAGGGTGACTTTAAGAAAACCTCATCTCACACTCCAGGACTCCAGGAACCAAACTGAGGGTTACAGAAGGGAGGGAGGATGGGGAGATGGGGTCACCGGATGATGGGTATTAAGGAGGGCACGTGTGGTGATGAGCGCTGGGTGTTATACACAACTAATGAATCGTTGAACACTATATCAGCCACTAATGATGTACTATATGCTGGCTAATTGAACATAATAATAATAAAAAGAAAAAGAAACCCTCATCTCAGACCTTTCTATAATTAAGTCTGGTTCCTTAATTCACTGCTATTAAGAAGATAGGACCAAGGCGATGAGAACACTTATAGGTCCCATAACCAAGGCACACAGCCTATATTAAGATCATAGACCTTTCTTAGCAGACATCCGTATCCTTCACGTGACTGCTGCAAGGGCAGGTCTTTTTATCATCCGTGACAGCGGTGATCCTGAGAGCAGGTTGAGTGGTTAGCTCAATTGTCCTTTTTTCCCAGGCCCACGCTGCTGGACACCCCCTGGCTGCATGTGTTGGGATGACTTTTTTAGAGATGGCACTAGAGAAAGAGAGGGAGGGATGGAGGGAAGGTGGGAGACAGATTCAGAACATTGACCCAACTTGGAAGGTAAGACTATGTGTGCATTTCACACTTGAGTGCATGCTTTCTGGGGACCTTTCCTATTTAGGGCTCTCCTGACAGCATCTGAGGACATTCCTGTGCCTGCCATGGCCATGCTTGCCTTGGTCTAGACTTCGCCAATAATAATCTCTGTGTTTTCAGTTTTCATCTCTTTCTTTCTCTGTTTTTCTGGAACCTTCCCCCATCAAGTTCTTTCTCCCTTTTCTGTGTTTTCAGTGTTTGTCTCTTTCCCTTTAGCCCACACGTGCACCCACATATGCAGGCATGTACACACAAGGATCTTTGGTGTTAGGAAAAAAAAAATCTTCCCTTGATTTTATGTTATTTTTTTTTAAGATTTTATTTATTTATTTGACAAGAGATCACAAGCAGGCAGAGAGGCAGAGAGAGAGGGGGAAGCGGGTTCCCTGCTGAGCAGAGAGTCTGCCGCAGGGCTTGATCTCAGGACCCTGCGATCATGATCTGACCTGAAGGCAGAGTCTTAACCCACTGAGTCACCTAGGCACCTCTGTGTCCTTTTTTTTCTTCTTTTTTAAAGATTTTATTTATTTATTTGAGAGAGAGAGAGAGCATTAGCTAGGGAGCACAGGGCAGCAGGGTGGAGGGGGAGATAGGGGGGAGAGAGGGAGTGAAGAGTGGGAAGAGCAGACTCCCCGCTGAATAGGGAGCCCGGTTTGGGCGTCTATCCCAGGACCCTGAGATCACAATTGGAGCTAGTAGAAAGAGCCGCTTAACTGACTGAGCCATCCAGGTGCCTGATTTTATGCCTGTTTCTGAATTCATCACTACTCTTTCCTTCCCTTCACAGCCAGACATCAATTTCCATGCACTGGCTACCTCGTGGCTTCCCATTTCCTCTTCAGGGTTCTGGAGACTGGCCTCTGAAATGCCCGCCTATGCAGTGTGTGACTCTCAAGCCTACGCCCTCCTTGAAAGCTTTCATTCCTTCAGCTTACCTCATGCTAGTTTTTTGGATCTCCTTCTTTTCCTCTCCCAGACACCTGATCTCTGGGCGTCATTCATGGTTCCTTCATTCCCCAAGCTTCCATGATTTTTGTCTTCTAATATTTCTCATTATTCCCCTTTCCGGCCCTCCCTCCTCTCACTGCCTCATTTTACACGTTCATCATCTTAAAAAAAAAAAAAAAATTATTTGACACAGAGAGAAAGAGAGAGCACAAATAGGGGAGCAGCAGAGGGAGAGGGAGAAGCAGACTCCCTGCTGAGCAGGGAGCCTGATGCGGGACCGATGGGGTCATGACCTGAGCCAAAGGCAGACACTTAACCACCTGAGCCGACCAGTCATGCCCCATGCTCACCATCTCTGGAACAAATTATGTCTGTAGTGTCCAGACAGATTTCCAGGCTCCCTCCTCCGATGGCTGACCCCGCTGGCAGAGGCATGCCATCCCATCAGTGGCTGCCCTGTCTGTACAGCATCAGACTCTGCCCACACAGCCCTTCTCCCTCTAACCCGTCTAACAAGACAGCCTTGCCTCCCTCCTCTCATCCTGCTTGTGAGCCACTGCTGCTCCCATGCTGCCAGACTCCTATGCACTGCCTCATCTTGGAGAGCTCCCTGCCTCTTTTCTGCCATGGAACTTCTCCTTCAGACCCCTCTTCAGCTCCCGTCTGTGGTGGTTGATGTTGCTTATTAATACCAAGCAGGGTGTGGGGCTGGTCTCCTTCCTCTGGCTGCCACATGCCCTCCCCAGACAGAACCCACCTCTCCATGCTGTTGTCCATGTCCCGCTCTCCCCAGGGCACTGCGAATCTGTTGAGAGCTGAGACTTGTACTCCCTTTCTGTCCACAGAGCTGAGTACACAGTAAGACATAAACACCTGTCTGTTGAAATGAATTGAAAATGGACAAGACATCAGGAGAGCAGTGGGACAGAAGGAATAAATTTTGTGTCACAAGGTGGGGTGGACTCAGTGACAGCACTCAGCCCTGCTCATGCCACTGGTAGAGTTTTTGTGGAACTGAATGGCTTCCAGCACGAAAAGCCCATAGTCCACCTCACTCTTGTCCTTAGAGGCTGACTGGCACCATCCGCTCAGAGGTGTGCCTGCTCCCGCTGCTCCTGTGTGGCTAGTGGTCTCCAACGCCGCCTGGCCTCCCCCAGATCGTGCCTCTCTCTGCCTCTTTAGGGAGTTTGCCCCCTGCTGGTCTGTCCTGAGATTGCCCCCCATCAGGCTGCCCGTAGAATGTGAGCCTCCCGCCATTACCTTCACCATCCAGACAGTTGGCCCCCCAGAAGAGAGCTGAGAGAAACATGTCCTTACTGGAAGGTCGAGGTAATCTCTGTTAACAGGGGGGAAAGCCCAAAGGGTATCAGGTATTCCTGGCCCATGGGCACAGTGCCTGATTTCCCGGGCTGTCTGGGAAGAGTTGTGAATGAGTGGACACGAATCCGTATCTAGGACAGTTGGGTGATATGTAAAGAGAAGGGATATGAAATTGACATTGGAATTGCCCAGGAAAACGTGGAGGATTTGGTTGCTGAACATACAGGTCCTCCTCTAGAGTCTGCCCTGTCCTCCGGGCACCCACGGATGCTCAGTCCACGCCATCTTTTAACCAGAAATAGGGACTGCACTGCAGGCTTCCTGATTGGCATTTTCAGCCTGACAGGTGTTTTGCATCCCCAGTCAGGGGGGGAGCTGGGCCCACCTTTTCCCCCCACTTGCTGACTGAGGGTGTAGATGATGAATGAGTAGATAGACTAGTTCCGGATAAAGGCTGTTGGAAAGCTTGGGGGAAATACTTAACAGAGCCACAGTCCCTGCACTCCAGGCGTTGTAGGGTAAGGTAGAACCCACTTCATCCCGGTTTTATGCCGCTTCCGACCACTCACGGAGATGCCACTTGGTGACGGGTGTCTTTTGACCCGCTCAGCCTGCAGGGGTTTGAAGTGCCTATTATCAGCTGAACACCAAACTGGGCTTAAATTTGGACTCCCTCCCTGTTGGGACTTGAGCTCTCCAACTTCGGGTTACTGCCCTGAATACTTTCTTATCTCTTCACCAAGCAAAGACGAACACATTTTAAATCCCATAATTATGTCTTTAGCTGAACAATCAGGAAAGCTCATAATCCTCTTTAATTCCTCCCGTGTAGCTCTCAGTAGCTCAGGGGTATGAAAACTTTCGTGTTTGACTGCTTTATCCGCCCCCCCCCCCGCGCCGAAATTGTGGGTCTGTATTTAGCACGATACATCACAAAACTCTGGACATACCAATGCCTGGATTAGGTATTACGATTTAAAATACTTCTTGCTGAAAGAGTAAAATTTAGGGAGTTGAGAATTGGAGTCCCCCGGTGCTTAGGAAGTTCCCGCCCGTCACTGTCCTCCCCGCACTGTGACTTCTCCTATCTTATCTCCTAGGGATTGTAGTCCAATGTTTGGAGTCTCCTTCTTGTTCTTTCGACACCACTAATAATATAAAAGCCGCCGTAATAAAAAATAGCTGCTCTTACTGTGTGCTCGTTACATGCCAGATAAAATCTCTCCCATTTAGAAGAAAGAGAAAAGAAAAAACCCCTGTACAACCCCCCACCAAAGGGATATCCTTTTGCAAGTATCACTCCGTTTCTTTCTTCTCTTAAAGCCAAAGCCGATTGGGAGAACAACCCACAGTACTAAAGTTTATCCTCCAACATTGGACAGAACCGTGCCCTTGTGAATATCACCTCTGACTTCCTAACTGCCTGGTAAAATGAGCTTGCTTTCCTGTTCTTTCTCACTTTGGTTGCCCTTGACATTTCTTTTTCCTGATTTCCTCCTGTTTGTCTTCTTTCTCACTCTTTCACTGTTATGGCCCTGGGCAAGTCACATAATCTGAGTGCCAGTTTCTAGAAATGGAAATCACGCAATCAAGCCTAAAGGATTCTTTTGAGATAAAATTGAGTCAATTTATGTAAAGGCACCTTATAAACTTGAAGGTGCTATACCAATTGTGGTTTTGTTGTGAGTGTTAAGTGTAATTGAAGTGATAAAATGCTATCGAAAGAGTTTCCAAATGATCTCTGGTGATGCTTATGGAAGGATGGTTTGTAATAGGCATCTCAGTTAAAAAAAAAATAGATGCTTATGCTCTTAAATATGTTCTCTTCTTTTAAGTGGTTGAAACACCCCCATCCTGCTTTTGTTTACACGATGAGCTTACTTAGCAGGCCTCTTTGTTTTTAATTAAAGCACAGTTACATTTCAACTTGCCCCTTCTATGATTCATCCACACTCTCTAAGATTTTCCAAAATAATTTGATTTTAGTGGAAAACAATCTCTGCCCTCAAGAAACTTGGGAATCAAATTAGGAGCTTACTTTAATGTAAAAGTGCCTTATTTAAGTATTTGTAAGGAAATCGGGTTTTTAACAAATAATCTGCCTAGTGATTTCCAATGCTTATCTCCAGAAAGTAACTGATGAAAATATTTCGCATTCATTTCGAGACTACTAGTGTTTCCCATGTCCTTCCTTTCCCATACAGATCCCTTTTGAGGAAAACAGCCATCCTAGGCAGGAAGCAGGCCAGTGGCAAAGGTCTTTGTGATTTTCTTCAGCTCCTTGGTGAATTTTCCTGCCTGGCCAGCCCCATCCCCAGGCCATCTTAGCTCTTCCTCACTGTTCCCTTATCCTGGGCTCCCTCTTGGCTTTCAGCACACTGAAGGGCTGTCTGCCTGCTGTTTCTCTGTTTCTCAGCCCAACAGCCCTGTTGGCATCTCCCCAGTGGGGGCCATGCCTTTGACCCATCTCTGTGCCCTGCAAGACAGATGGGATAGGCACTCAGTAAGTGTATTGTATGCTTGAATAGGTAAAGGATGGGGAAAAGCCTCAAGGCACAGGAAGTTCAGCCCTGTTAGAAATGATAGCTTCTCTGTTGAATTCCCTATTTTAACCTTTGCACATCTTGTTTTTATTTTTTATTTTCTTCTCTGAGACCACCAGCTGTGTAAGGGGAGGGAGCATGCCTCTCTCACTCGCCATGCTTCCCTCGGCCTTGGCAAAGGCAAAGCTCTTCTCTAGTAGATACTCAGAAATATCTGTTGAGGAAATGACTCCATGACTATCTATTTCTACACTGGCTTTTAGCTAAGTGACCAAGGACAATTTAAATTTAGCAAACTCTTTGGGCCTGTTGGGTAGTCACAGGGAGAAGGGGTAAGGGATGGAGATGGCTTGACCTTCTGGAACTCTCCTATCTGTTGAAGACTTGATCACTCAAGGCTTGCTGGCTTTTTTCCCCAGAGTTACCAGATCCTTCTTAAGAAATAGATTTCTTGGGGCAGCTGGGTGGCTCAGTCGGTTAAGCGTCTGTCTTCGGCTCAGGTCATGATCTCAGGGTCCTGGGATGGAGTCCTACACTGGGCTCTCAGCTCAGCAGGGAGCCTGCTTCCCCCTCTCTCTCTGCCTGCCTCTCTGTCTACTTGTGATCTCTCTCTCTCTCTGTCAAATAAATAAATTTAAAAATCTTAAAAAAAAAGAAAAAAGAAAAATAGATTTCCTGGAAAAAAGGGAAGAGGAAGCAGGGAGGGAGTGGATTGTGGAGGGATGCGCTTTTCCTATGATTGTTAAAAGGGAATTCCATATTAGTGAACAAAGACCTGCTGTGGAAGTCTGTCTCCACTCACGCAACTCTGTCTAGTGGAGGCAGATGGAAAGAAGTCACGCCAGGACGCGTGATATGAATATTCATTAGACGCCTGCGCAGAGCGGGCTGAGCCGTGCTGTGCGCGTCCTGATGGATTTCTCACCTGTCTGGGGGAGAGATGGATAGACGACTAGGTCTCCCTTGACTACCATCCAGACAGGACCTGGCTTCTTACAGATGGGAGACAAAACAAGAATTTTATTTGCCTAATTTGGAATGATGTCAAGAAATCTGGGAGACAGTACGACGTCTGGGCGGGTGAACCCACGGCAGGAACTGGTTGATTTCAGCCTTTTAGGAACAGCCCGAGTAATAGGGGAGAGTAATTGAATCACTCTCTCTGTGGAGTTGAATGTGTTCTTCCCACTATTTACAAGCTGTTCGCCAGCCTCGGGGGCATTATTAGGGGACGAGCCACATTAACACGGCGGAGTTTGACTGGCTTTCCGGGGGAAACAGCTGGCTGAGCTGGCAGCCGCTCCCAGCAGCCCTTGACTTTCTCCGCACGTGCTTGCAAGTGCCAAAAGCTTGTTTGCGGCTCTACTGGGAGCCCAGAGGGCCCTGCCGGGACCAATATTCCTGTGTCAGAAAGAAGCGATTTTCTTCCCAGAAGCAACCAAGTGCGTGTAAATAAAAGGAAGGAGGGCCTCCAAAGAATAGGAGGGAACCGGCAAAGGAACACTCATGGAGAAAGAAGTTTCAGGAAGTTGCCCAACTTCAAAGCTGCAAAACAGATTCCCCAGGTCATCCCACCCTCCAGCACCACCTCCCAATGCCAAAAAGACACTTAGGATTCTGGGAAGAGACAAGGACAGCTGATGCCGCTGAGAACAAGAACTCTGAGAGGGGAAATGCCTTGCCGTCTTGAGACCAGGTGAGGTCTGCCTAGGAGAGTCAGAGGCTGACATCCACCAGCGGAGAACACAAACAAAACTGTGAATTAAATGGAAAAGGAGGAGACCCCCTCCGCCCCTGGAGCAGGTCCTCAGATGTGCATTTCTTGTCAGGCTGTACCCGGCAGAAAGAATGTGAGGGGGTTTCACCCCACTGAGTAAATAGATGCCTAACAGAGTTGAAGGAGAAGGAATCCAGCAGTTCAAGCCGAGGCCGGACCACTTCACACCCCATCTCTCCGTGAATGTCTGGAGAGACAGGAGAGCTCACCACTTTGTAAGCATTTTAATCATCCAAACGAAGGCTGCCTGGGGGTCTTCCATGTTCCCACAACCACATGGAGTACATCCTGTGGAATTTTCTTCGAGGTGTGCTGAATGAATGTGGGTGGGAACAGGGGAAGCCCGGAAGCAGCCGTTTCTCTGCCTTGTGGGTTTATAACTGTAATAGTGGAGTTTCCCTCACCTGAAGGTCTGACTCGGGGAGTGGGGAAACCCAGCCGGGTGGTTCTGAGCCTCCCTTTCCCCCTACCCTCTTGAAGCCAGACTGCAGACTGGCCTCTCTGATTGCTGCACCTTTTGGACCCTTTCCATCTGCCCGATGCTTTTGCATCCCCGAGAAGGTCACATCAGCCTCTGCAGCACACAGAGCACACGCGTGGTCATGGTGGAGTGAGCACCCTTAGCTCCTCGGGAATTCCCTCTTGCAATCATTCCATCCTCTCTCTGTGTCTAGCCACTGTAGGGCCGGCAGCTCGCACTTCACCACATGGCAAGAGGCCAGAGGACTTGGAAGACGACACTAGTACCTACTGCATGCCAGGAAAGGATATCAGCTCCTGGGCATGCAGTAGGCTCTCAAATCGTACACTTGGTGAATGGAAGGAGTCACATCAAGGATGGAGCTTCTCGTGCTCTGAGCTCTGTTTGGCCACCCTTCTGGACCCTTGGTGCCTTCTTCATGAGTCAGTGTTTGCTTTAGACTCCAAATGCTTGAGAAATAGAAATATTGGATTTCTCAATTTGGCTTTAGCCCCAGCTCTTCCCTAGGATCCTGGCCCAGAACATGCCTGAAGCATATCACTCAATGGATGTTGTGGTTTCCAGAGGCTCTCTCTATGGCTACTGAGGCTCTCTCGGGCTAGAGAACTCTGCATTCAGAGGAGGAAGGCAGTTCAGAGAGCTGGAGAAGGTGCGGGCAATGCAGGGAGGCCACTGGAGGCTGCGAGACCCCACAAGATGGGACTCTCCGCCAACAAGGCCGTCTTCTGGCTGTGAGTGTAGGCCCCAGACGAGGCAGGCAGGCGAACGCCAGAACACATGGTTCCTACTCCCAGACCTTTCTTCGATCCCACCTGCAAGATGCAATTCACATTTAGAAAACTGAGGTAAAGACACTTAGAAAGTAGCCTGTTGACCAGTGCGGGAGAAGGGACAAAAGGAGACTACCAGAGACACTTGTGGGAAGGTGGGAGTATGGGTGGGGACCGGCGCTAGTGAAGCCACTTTCTGGATATTCAGATGCTTCTCCCTTAGAACCCTTGCCAGAGCGTCAGTGATGCAGAGCTCCTGAGGATCTGTGCTTGTGGTGAAAACAGTCATCATTTGTGAGCACCCATGGTGCCCCCAGGACTTTGCCCCATCATTTGATCCTCACAACTATAGTATAAAGTAGGAATCATTATTCCCATTCTACAAATGAGAAAAATGAGGCTTGAGGGGTTGGGGCACTTGGGTAAGTTGCCTAAGCCACACAATGTGTAGAAGAAACACAGTCTGAACCTGAATTCCATGTCCCTAAAAGCCGCTAGGTCCCCAACCCCAATACTAACAGTGACATAGTTAATTTTAAGCGACTGGATAAAGAGTAGAATGTTCTCCAGGCTAGGAGTTGTGGGGTCTCTTGCTGACTCTTGCTCCCTCTTTCCTGCTCCAGGCAATTTGTTCTTGGTGAGTCTGGCATCGGCTGACCTGGCGGCGGCCTTGTACCCGTACCCACTAATCCTTGCAGCCATCTTCCAAGATGGCTGGGCCCTGGGGGAGGCGCACTGCAAGGCCAGTGCCTTCGTGATGGGCCTGAGTGCCATTGGCTCTGTCTTCAACATCACTGCCATTGCCCTTAACCGCTACTTCCACATCTGCCACAGTGTGGCCTACCACCAGATCTGCCGGCCCTGGCACACGCCCCTCTACGTCTGCCTCATCTGGCTCCTCACTGTGGGGGCCTTGGTGCCCAACTTTTTCGCGGGGTCCCTGGCATACGACCCGCGCATCTACTCCTGCACCTTCATTCAGACGGCCAGCGCCCGGTACACGATGGCAGTGGTGATCGTTCACTTCCTCCTCCCCGTCACTGTCGTGTCCTTCTGTTACCTGCGCATCTGGGTGCTGGTGCTCCAGGCCTGCAGGAGGGCCAAGCCGGAGACCAAGCCGCGCCTGAAGCCCGGCGACGTCCAGAGCTTTCTGACCATGTTCGTGGTGTTTGTGGTCTTTGCTATCTGCTGGGCCCCACTGAACGGCATCGGCCTCGCTGTGGCCATCGACCTGGAAGCAATAGCTCCCCGAGTCCCAGAGGGGCTCTTCGTGGCTAGCTACTTCCTGGCTTGTTTCAACAGCTGCCTTAATGCCGTCATCTATGGGCTCCTGAACCAGAACTTCTGCAGGGAATACAGGAGGATTGTCTCGGCCCTCTGGAACCCTCGGCGCTGCGTTCAGGATGCTTCCAAGGGCAGCCAAGCTCCCCCTTTGGGGAATGCCCAGCACCCAGTCCAGTTAGACACTCTCTAGCCTGGATCACCGGCTGGGCACCAGATTCATGAAACAGTAGAAGGAGATCTGCCCCAAGGGGGAGATCGGGCAGCTCTCTGGGCTACGCCGTTCTGTTGACGTGACAGCATACAGCTTGTGGAACATCATCGTGTGGACAAGAAGCCCGTCAGCACCACGGGTTCAGGCTGGTGAGAGGAGGCCGATAGCTACGGGGGGGCATGTCCCAGCACCGGCTCCAGCAGATGCTCTGTCAGTGCGCTGGGTGCTTGGTGCCTTCGTCAGCCAAGGAAGGGACAGAACGAGGACAGGTTTGGGGTCAAAGAAGCCAATGACTTCCTATGAGCTGCTCTCTCCTCTTACTTGGGCCTCCTTGCTGCTGTTTCTCTTTTCCCCAAAGGGCAGTAGGAACGGATATCTTCCTGTTGGCAAGAATGAAAGCATGAGCTCTGTAGTACTGGGAGCTCTAGGTAGCTCTGAGGGGGTTGCAGGGGGCTGGCATGGCACATAAGGCATGTGTTATGTACTCTCCCACACGGACTCTCCCTACGCACACACACACAGGCACACACACCCCGCCACCACAGCGACATATACACATACCTCCAACACACACACACACACACAGTCCTCAAGCATCTGGAACACAAAGTCGGCCTGGCTTCTCCACCATGTTGAAGTTGTGTGACTTGAGGCAGGCCCGTGACCTCTGTCTTCCGAGGCTGACTCACCTTGCCATGGAGATCTCGCCAGGGGCTGCCTCCCAGGGCTGTGGTGAGGATTCGCTGGGATAATACAGCTGAAAAGCTGAGGACAATGCCGGACCCGGGGCTAGCCCTCAGTAATCCCGAACTGTATTATTCTTCTCACTACACAAAATGAGAGATAATCTTGACGGAGAGAAGGCGTGACGCGCAAAGACAGGAAGTGGGGGGAAGCGAGTGAGGAAGCTTGTGTGTGGAGGAGGGGGAAGGGCATGTGTACCTATTTTGCAGATGCCTCAGGTCTTCTTTCAGCACCAACAGATTGAGCTTCCTTCTTCAGCTCCACGGACATGACTGACTAGTCTGTAACCAGGTCCAGCAGGAGAAACAAAAGGCATGTTGCCTGCCCTCTTGGAGATCACAGTCTGTTACTGAATGGTGTCAGCTGACACTCTCTGGATGTTTGCTTTGTACCAGACACTGTGGTCAATGCTTGATACACATTATCTCATGTAATCCTTACAAAACTCTTTGAAAAGGGATCTTTATCTACATTTGTAGTAAGAAACTAAAACTCAAAGAAGTTAAATGATTTCCCGAGTTCACAGAGCCCGAGTCTGTCTGACGGCAACACCTCATTTCTGCCCCTCACCCCCCCACCTTAGAATGTGTGGCAGGAACAAAGTGGAGGAGGGTAAGGACCCCAAGTACATAGGGTGCCAGGAGGGGTTCCAAGAAGAGAGAAAAGTTACCTCAGCCAGCTAGCTGCATTGCAGAACCAAGAGCCTGGAACACTGACCTCTTGGCATTCTGAATGCTCTCCCTACCCTTGTCATTTGAGTTGTTAGATGGAGTGATGTGCCCAGTCATCTGGTCACCCGGGAGTTTGTTAAACATGCATGCACTCTTGGCTCCACAGAACGTTTTGAGTGTGGAGATCGGAGAAGGGCCTGGGAATCTGATTCGGACCCTGGAAGTCCTTTACCAAACTGTTAGGAATGCAGAGGTTTCAGCCCTTGTTGCCTGCCTGTTGGGATCCCGTTTCTGGGAGTTGAGTCTGATCCAGGAAGGTCTCTGAGAGGGAAACACAGGAGACCTAGGGCTTCTCCACGAACTTTGGCCATTTCTTTTGAGTCTGAGCAGAACCTGAGCTCATCAGGTCAGGCACGTGTTTGCTTTCTGGTCTCTCTGCCTTCTCTCCCCAGACACCAGCTATAGGGATTCGCCTTTCATTCTTTTTTTTTTTTTTAAGATTTTTTTTATTTATTTGACAGAGAGAGGGAGAGAGAGAGAGAGAGATATCACAAGTAGGCAGAGAGGCAGGCAGAGAGAGAGGGGGAAGCAGGCTCGCCATTGATCACAGAGCCCGATGCGGGGCTCGATCCTAGGACCCTGAGATCATGACCTGAGCGGAAGGCAGAGGCTTAACCCACTGAACCACCCAGGCGCCCTGCCTTTCATTCTTGACTCAGAGGCAATGGGGTGTCACCCACTGTTCCCCTTATTTCCATCTGTTAACTCTAAGCTGAGTGCATGGTAAAGGCTCAGTAAATACAGATTGAGGAAACAAAAGCTGTCTTCAGTGTGCTGGACCCACAGATGTTACCTGATTTGCCAATTCTGAAAATTCACTAACTGGGATCTTATCTTGTTTCCAGAGGTTTTGGTGATAATCCAGGAAGCAACAGAATGAAAGGGCAGAAACTCTAGACATTGGACATGGAGAGAGAGAACTCTAGACATTGGGCCATGTATACGCTCATGTGGAGTGGCCTCACGCTGCAGGCCTTGATTTTAAATTAAGACAATTTTGCTGCAGTATTGCAGGAACTCTATCCATCCTCTACTTCCTTGCTCTAGATCTACTAAAAAACTTGAATTTGTAATGAAAAATCTTCCCACAAAGATAACTACTGCCACAAAGATACCTACTCCTACAAAGATAACTTCCCACAAAGATAGCTTCCAAACAAAGATAACCACATAATTTGTGAGTCTTATCTAACATTTAAGGAGTAAATAATGCTGACTTTACACACACTCAGAAAATAGAGGAAGGAAAAAACACTTCTCAATGTATTTTGTAATATCAGCATAACCTTTCCTTATAGCACTGCAATGTCATCTAAACAAAAGAAAAAATCACACACACACGAAAATCATGTCTCTTACAAAGATGCAAAAATCCAGAATGATATATTAGCAAATTGATTCCAAAAATACACCAAAAGGATTCTGTATCGTGACCAAGGTGGGAGAGCTTGGTCAGGCATCTGGAACACGAAGTCGGCCTGGCTTCTCCACCATGTTGAAGTTGTGTGACTTGAGGCAGGCCCATGACCTCTGTCTTTTTTTTTTTTTTTTTTTTTTTAGAAAAATGCATTTAATTATAAAAATTTTTTAATAAAAAAGCAATGGCACAAATCACAACAATGTGATCATATCCACAGGCTGCTCCTATAATTACAGGCTAAAAATTTACGACTGTTCTCATTAACAGCATTTTCCCTCCTAACTGGAATGACATCAAGAGCTTCCGAGAATGTGTAATTTTCCCTAAAATACTACTAAAAGTATCATAAACACAGTGTGTGCAATACTCATTTACATCACCTTTTATTTACTACATGCTAAACTCATAAAATATTGAACATTTCTCACTTCTTTTATTTATGGTTCAGAGGCTCATCTCTTGTCACACTATGGTTTGTCCATTAAACTCCCTGGGAATAGTACTTTCCACAGCATTTTAATAAATTTACTCTGATTATCTAAAGTACACAAACAAAAATTTGTTCATATGACTGTGTCATACCCAGAAAAAAATAATGCTTCCTGCAGCCTTCTTTAGGAATTAAAAAGAAAAAATAATCCCTCTTTCAGTAGAATGCATTCTTAATCATTACCGGATTATACTATCATGCATATTTATACTAATATGACCATAGGTAAAGCCAGCTAAGTCTTCATAAATTTCACTTAGGAGAATACAGCATACATGAAGTGATTTGGCTTTCACTCTTTTGTTAGCCATAATCCAGTTATTCCACATGGATATATTTTATTTATTCTTAATATATAAGTATTTAAGAGTTCAGTAATAATGGTACTATAAGGTTAATTTTATATTTGAAAATTTATATTTGAAAATTTGATCAGTGTTATTTATTTATTTATTTATTTATTTAGAGAGCATGAACTGGTGGGGACAGGGGGTGTGCACAGAGAGGAGAGAATCCCAAGCAGGCTCTGTGCTAAGCATGGGGCTCGATCTCATGACCCTGAGATCATGAGAGGTGAAATCAGGACTCAGATGCTTAACCAACTGAACTGTAGAGGCACCCCTGTAATTTATAATTTTAACAGAATAAGAGAGAAAAATTATTTCAATATGTGTAAAAAAAATCATTTTACACCATTCAACATTCATTCATGATTTAAAAAAAATTGGGGGAAACTAAGAATAGGAGTAAATTTCCTCAGTCTGCTAAAGAATAGATCTGAAAAACCTACAAATGACAGCATATTTAATGGTGAAATCAGGATTTTTTTTTTTCTCTGAGATGAGAAAAAGACGTTTGTTCCCACCATTTCTTTCAATATTTTACTGGAAGTTCTAGCATTATAATAAGTTAAGAAAAAGAAACAAAGAACACATATTGGAAAAAAAAATGAAAAGTAAAACTCTTTATTCTCATATTATGTGAACCAGTATGTAGAAAATCCTATAAAATCTTAAAAAACAACAACAACAAAAAAGCTACCAGAATTAGGAAGTGAATTTAGTAAAATCACAGGATGCAGGATAAATTTTTAAAAATATATCCTTTTCTGTAACACTAGTAATAATAAATTTAAAATAAAATTGAACAATACCAATACCCAAAAATAACCAAATATAGAATTAATCAACCAAAAGATAGGCAAAGCCTCTATACTGAACATTACAAAAGACTCCAGAGAGAAATAAAAGAAGAGCAAAACCAGTGAAGAGAAATACATGTCATGGATTAGAAAAATATTTTATTAAAATACACATTTTCCTAAATTCATCTATGGATTCCATGAAATCCCAATCAAAATTCTAGCAATATTTTTTTAAGATACTGGCAATCTGTTTATAAAACTTATATATAAATGCAGATGAGGTGGAAACCAAAATAATCTTGAAAATGAACTAAGTTGGAGAACTAACAAGATCTATTTCAAGATGTATTATAAAGCTACATTAATAGAGGCAGTGTGGTTTTGGCATAAGGATAAGCAAATAATCAGTAGAAAAGACTAGAATCAAGAAATAAACCCATACATATGTGGTCAATTGACTTTGAACCAAGCCACCAAATCAGTTCAATAGGAAAGTAGATAAGTTTGGGGCACCTGGGTGGCTCACTCGGTTAAGTGTCCAACTCTTGTTTGGTTTGTGTCATGATCTCAGGGTTGTGAGATTGAGCCCCATGTCAAGCTCTGCACTCAGTGGGAGATCTGCTTGAGATTCTCTCCCTCTCCCTCTGCCTCTCTCCTGCTCTCTCTCAAATAAATAAACAATTATAAGAAAAATAATTCAGGAAAGTAGACTAATTTTAACAAATGGTGCTGGAAAAACTGGATATCAAAAGGAGGGGAAAACTCTCTTCAATCCCTCCCTTACTCCATACTCAAAAATAATTCAAAATAGATTATAGCCTTAAATATAAAAGACATAATGATAAATATTTTAGAACACTACATAGGAGAATGTCTTCATGCACTTGTAGTAAGCAAAGACTTCTTAGCTGAAAAATGAAAGAACTAACCATAGTCTTCATCGAAGTACCTCCGTACCTGAAATTAAAATTTTCTGTTCATCAAAAGATACTGTTAAAAAAATAGATTGGGGAAAATATTCACAATACAAATATCTAACAGGAAAGTTGTATCCAGAACACATAAAGAACATACAATTCAACAACAAAATAATGAACAACTCAAAAAACAGACAAAAGAAAATAATCTTGACTTAAACTACATTACTTATATAAAAATTGAGTCAAAATTGATCACAGATTTAAGTGTATAATGTAAAACTATTTTTAGGGGAAAAAAACGAAATATTTGAGATGTAGGGCTAAGTTAAGAGTTCTTAGATTTGGCAACAAAAGCACAATCCATAAAAGAAAAAAATGGATTATTTGGACCTCATTGAAGTGAAAACATTTTGCTCTGTAACAGACCTTGTTAAGAGGATAAAAAGACAAGCTATAGACTGGGAGAAAATATTTGCAAATCACATATCTGACAAAGAACTAGTGTCTAGGACATATATAAAGAATTTTAAAAACTCAACAGCAAAAGTCTAAACATTTCAATTAAAACATAGGGGGGAAAAAAACAAAACAGAAATTTCACCGAGGAGGATATACAGATGGCAAATAAGCACATGAAAAAAATTGTTCAACATTATTAGCCATTGAGAAATGAAATAAAGCCACAATTGTATGTCACCATATACCTATCAGAATAGTTAAAATAAAAAATAGCGCCAAATGTCAGTGAATGTGCAGAGAAACTGGATCCCATATGCATTGCTAGTGAGAATGTAAAATGGTACCACCACTCTGGGAAGCAGTTTACAGTTCCTTATAAACTAGCCATGCAATGACCCCCTGACCCGGCCAAAAAACCTGTACATGAATGATCGTTCATTCAGCTTCGTAAATAATAGTGAAAACTGCAAACAGCCCTGATGTCTTTCAGTGGATAAATGGTTAAACACACTGTAGTATGTCCACGCCATGGAATGCCACTTACCAAAAAAAGTGAATGAATGATCAAGACAAACAACAATTAGAATGAATCTCTGGGAAATTATGCTGAGTGAAAAAAATCACCCCAAAGATTATATACTGTGTGATTCCATTTCCATAATATTTTTTAAATGACAAATTTTATAAGTGGAGACAGCTTTGTGGTTGCAGAGTTTAGGGATGGGTGGATAGGGTTATGAGAGATCCTCATGATGATGGAACTGTTGTGGGTCTTGACTGTGACGGTGGATTCAGGAACCCATGCATGTCATAAAATCATGCGCAGCTAGTACATACGCACAAATGAATATATGGTCAGGGAGGTAAATCTGAATGTGATGGGAGGACTATAGCAATGTCGGTATCTGGCTATGATGTTGTACTATAGTTTTACAAGATGTTACCAAGGGATACCCTAGGTAAAAGATACACACAATGTCTGTATTCTTTCTTACAACTGCATGTGAATCTACAATTGTCTCAAAATAAAAGTTTACCTAAAAAATGAGCAAAAGATTCGGTCACTTTGCAAAAGAAGATAGATGAATGGCCTATAAAAACAAGAAAAAATGTTCAGTATCATTAATCATCACGGAAATGTAAATTTGAACCATAATTATATCAAATTTTATACCTTTTGGAGTGGCTTAAATCAAAAAGCCTGAAAAGTATCTAACGTTGACAAGGAAGTAGAGCTCCTGAAACTCTCATACGTTACAGGATGGAGTGTAAAATTAAATTTTAAAGAACCACTTGACAGTTCCTTGTAATCCTACATTATTACACATAGCTTTTTTTTTTATTATAATTGGTCTTATGACTCAACTATTCTCTCCCTAGGTAATCATGCAAAATAAATGAAAACATGTCTGCACAAAGACTTGCACGCAAATATTTATAGCGGCTTTATTTACAATTACCAAAATCTTAACAACCCAAATGCTCATTAATGGAAGAATGAATGAGCAAGTGACAACTTTTGTATTTTTCTAAATGGTCCCCTAAGAAGGTACATGTTTATTCTAATAAGATCCCATGGTTCCAAACAATTTGGGAGTTGCTTTGGGAAACTATAGCACTTTTTTGGGGAGGGGGCATTGTCAAAGATATATATTTCTGTCTTCTGATGATAGATTTAAATTTTGGAAGTGAGAAAAATCATTCAAAGAGAAGCTGGGTTAAAAGAAAAGATGTAGGGGCGCCTGGGTGGCTCAGTGGGTTGGGCCGCTGCCTTCGGCTCAGGTCATGATCCCAGGTCCTGGGTTCAAGCCCCACATCGGGCTTTCTGCTCGGCAGGGAGCCTGCTTCCTCCTCTCTCTCTGCCTGCCTCTCTGCCTACTTGTGATTTCTCTCTGTCAAATAAATAAATAAAATCTTTAAAAAAAAATAAAAATAAAAGGTGTAATTTTTAATCCTCGCCACATATAAATATCATCTAAGAAATTTTAAAAAGTTGTGAGTACCCAGCCATGCTTACTTAATTGCTTTGCAGTGAGATAGTCCTTGGTTTTGGTTTGTTTTGTTTTTTAAGTACTTAATCTTTTTTTTTTTAAGATTTTATTTATTTATTTGAGAGAGAAAGAACACAAGCAGGGGTAGGGGAGAGGCAGAGGGAGAAGAAAACTCCCTGCTGAATAGGGAGCTGGATGTGGGGCTCGATCCCAGGACCCCAAGATCATGACCTGAGCCAAAGGCAGACGCTTAACCGACTGAGCCCTCCAGGTGCCCCCGGTTTGGGTTTTAAAACTCCTTAGCTGATCTGAGGTGCAGACAGAGTTGAAAACTAAGGTTGGAATTGAGGTTGATTTTCTTGTGCAGTTTATAGATTGACTTCTAAAAGCGATCCCAAAAAGGAATTTCCACCCATCCTTGGGACCACAGGGTTGTAGGAACCCGTATCCAGTGTCTAGAGAGGACTACTGTGAAGAATAATGCACATTTGAATGTCTGCATTTTAGAGAGTTTCCTGACAAATGTTTGCCTACTTGTTTAGAGACCCAGCAGAGGGCCAGTAAATGTAAAAAATCTGTTGGCTGGTCTAATTTCCTCAGGAAATAAGTTCAAGGGGTTAAATATAAAATTTTCAAAAATGCACTTCTGTTTTTCTAAAGCAGACAAAGTAATAATGATTCTTTGCTTTTTTCCAGTTTGGGGCAACGGAGAAGATTGTAACTAGTAATACAGTTGTCTGTTTCTTCTCTTTGGGAGAGCTCCTGGTCACAAACTGTAATCTGAAATCTGAAAAGTGATCTGAAGTATACCCATAAAGCATCAGTGTCATTTCTTTTATAGTAGTAAGGTATAGCTTGGAGATGGGCAAGGAACTTGACGCGCTCTTGGATGAAGCCATACTGTGCACGATAGCTGATCCCGCCCCAGGCAAGGTCAACAGAGAACCTGGCTAACTGAAGGAGTCTGCTCATGACCTGCTTTGGGTGGCCAGAGTGCACAGCCGAACGACAGGCCAGGCCAGAGGGAGGGACGGTGGCATTGATCTGCCACGTACTGAGTCAGCTGCGCTCAGCGATCCTTTCACGGGCTGCCTTACCTGGGCTTGGGAGAAGGACCTGCAGACGGGGTCACACGGGGTCCCTGCCCTCTGGGCAGCTCACCGTCCTGGGGGAGGGACTTCAAGGCCAGGAGAAAACTCTTTTTGGGCACAGAAAGCCAAATGCTTGCAAGAAAAATGGAAGAATGCAAGCCATTAGACGGAAATACGTCCATAAATGCCTCACCAGCGCTGTGCGCGCCAAGGCTTGCTGCGAACTTTCAAGGTCGTGTTTGTTAAGCGCTTCGCTGAGCCTGAGCCAGGAAAGGTGTTCATCACTGTGGCCGGAGGTGGTGGTGGCAGGAGAGAGAGGGACAGTCTCAGCAGTGTGTTACAATCTGATGGCGAAATTCCTGTGCTGTGGGCGAAGAGCTGTGAACGAATGGAAGTCCTCCCCACGGCGCCATAGCTGGTCAACACGAGCCAGCTTGTCCCCCGAGGAAGGTGCAGGAACAAGAGGATGGGGGCAAGTTGCTATGGAGTGAGGTGGAGATCCCCTGGGCCCCCCTGCAGTCTAGGTTTGTCAGTGTAGCTTCCCAAAGGCAGCAGGGCACGGCCATCATACCCCTGAAATCAAACACCGACCTGCCGCTTAGCGGCAATGAGAACTCCGCCTCACTGTCTAAATTCTCGGACTCCTGGGCTTCCTATTTGTGACACGCAGAGGGTAAGAGCCACCTCTACGGGTCCCAGGGGGTGCTGAATGACTGTGCGTCGTCAAGCAGCTGGTGCAAAGTTCTTGTTCAGCGAAGTAGTGGTCACGTCCCTAGAATTTCATGTATACTGAGGGAGAAACTGAGGTAGGTGAGATCCAAAGAAAATTCATGAGCTTCACACTCTTTCTTGAAAGCGGGTTGTTGTTGTTTTAAATACATTGAGCACATGGCTTAAAAAGCCACTTTCAAAGAAAACAAACCCTGGGGCACCTGGGTGGCTCAGTCGGTTAAACATCTGCCTTCAGCTCAGGGCATGATCTCAGGGTCCTGGGATCGAGCCCCACATCGGGCTCCCCGCTCAGCAGGGAGTCTGCTTCTCCCTCTGCCTCTGGCCCTCTCCTGCTTCCCACCCCAGTCTTGTGTGCACACACACACACACACACACACACACTCTCTCTCTAATAAATACAATCTTTAAAAAAAAAATAAAGAAAATAAAATCTCAAGTTCACTAAACCCTAAGCATCATGCATTGATTTCTGTTTCAGACTCTTTCACAGACTTTGGTAGCATGTGCCTTTGTAAATTACACCCTTCCTCTTACCTTGGAGGCCAGGCCCTGTTTACAGTGTCCCGCAGCTCTGAGACTTCACTGTGTCTGAAGGCTGGGGGTCAGATCTCAGAGTAAGGTCTAAAGGCATGACAGGTGCCTGTGGACACCTAGGGTGTTGCAGGAGGTGGGGAGGGTCAGGACTTGGCAGAGGTTACTTACCGGAGTTCAATGGCTGTGTGTTAAGGACCAGAGTTGGGGGGGCAGGGGGCGGGTGACGTGGCCCAAGTTGTATGTTGACAAAATTAATCTGGGTGTTTCAGTTGGATGTATGGAAGAGAAATCCTGGAGGGCAGGGGCCATTTAAAAAGCTCTAATTCCAGGAAATAGAGAAAGAAAAGAGGGGTGGTAGCCATGTAAATAGAGAGCAGGTGTTCAACATGAGCAACATGGCAGGGATCACATCTACAGATTTCAAATAGACTGTAACCAGTTCCTTCTGCCACCAGAAGTTGCATCATTGTGAGCTGGGACAACCCACCATCAGGCTTCAGTCCCAATATCTTCCAGCCCATCCCAAATGCCAACCAGCGACCTGACCACCTGACTCGTCTGGGCTTATCCGTGAAGCATAGAGATGATCCCACCAGCGTCCATACAAATTCATTTGTTCCGTGAAAATGCTTGCGCAGGAGGGTAAGGTTTATGCCCATATCGCATTTCACTGTATGCTTCTGGAAATCCTTATATGCTGATAAACTGATTTAAGGCCAAGAGTGTGTTCATCTAGGCAAACAGCTCTGAGAAGGATAGAGTTTGCTCATCTGGATAAACAGCTTCTCACTAGCCCAGATTACCTCTCAAGAACTGCTAATTCTAAACTACTATGTCATAAAACTTATTACCCGAAATCAGTTGTCCCTGAACCACTTAAAACTAGACACCCACCCCTTGCAAATGCCCTCCCTGACCTCCCCCGTCTGAGACCCTACCAAGACCCAGTAGGAGTTCTCCCTTACCGCAGACAACCTTGTGAACCTAACTTGGGCCCAAGAAGCTCTGCGGACCTTCTGCAGAGCTGACAAGTGTCAAGGCAAACCCACCAACCTGAAGTACACAGCCACACCCAATTCCTCCTGTTCTGTCTGCACAGGCTGCTTGCTCGGAGACCGTGGTCATGCACGCCATACCTGTTGCCCTCGAGCTGTGAGACCGCTCCCTGCTCTGACCACCTGCCCCCATCTCCCCCCACGCTCTTGGGATTACTTACTTTCCTTTGCCTCATATTAGAGCTGTATTACGTATTTGTTTTATTGCTGATTGTGGCAACCTCTGTATTTCAGGGAAAGATGCCAATCCTGTGCCTTGCCCACGACTGGGAATCACCAAGATCATTTTAAAAGTGTTTTGAAATCCAAAGCATTTAAGGAGAATAAGTCAAAGGAAATGCAAAATCTTAATTTTTTTCCTTTAAGGCAAAACTCTAAAAGCAAGATCTCTGGGATAATTCAGAGTTGTTTTGGCTTTATAAAATAGGCTCCTTCTAGTTCTTTTCAGAGTACTGGATGATTATTTTTTGGTCTCTTTCGTACTGCTTATACACACACGTGCACACGTGCATATACATGCGCACACGCACAGACATCAAGCATGTTAGCTTCTGTGTACTGGGACTGTCCTTTCCCATTGGTACAGCTATCTTCTTTCTCTCTTCTGTCTTCTGTATCTTGGTTTGGTGTTTTGAGATCTTTATCTACTTCTTTCCCTTATCCTAGATCCTACTAGAAACACGTCCCACGCACTGTGTTGGGTGCTCTGTGTACATCATGAGGATCCTGCCTGCGTGGAGGGCAGGGTTGGATGTGCTACTGGGGGAGAGCGGCTGGGGGAGAACAGGGGACAGCATATCACCAGTATCCAGATGGATTCCTTATTTTGCACAGACACCGTGTTTCTAATTAAAGCTTAGGCATAAACAGACAAAGATGGATGAATTGCTTCATCGTGGAAGTGAGAGAGCATCAGGGGATGACAGACCTTGAGAGAAAAACCATCCAGTGAGTACAATGTCAGACACCGTGGGACAGACTCAGCAAGAATGCCTGAGAGCCAGGGACAGGGAAGGCGCTGTCACTCTAACAACCACACCCTATGACAAGGGACAGAGCCATCATTGGGAAAGAAAGAAGAACCAGACATACCCAGTGACTCTCCCATTGAGTTCAGCCTCAAATTTCCAGTCTCAGTCTCTTTCTGTGAGCTTCTGTATCTGAAGATAGATGATACCTGACCGTGGATCACTGAAAACTTCCCGGCAAGATCTGAGCTTTCTTCTACATGTTACGACCAGATCCGGGGTGTTACTTTGATCCTCTCCAAATATTAACTGATCAGCTTGATATCAAATGAATATAAAATAGAAATTTGGATAAAGGCAAAGGTGAAAATTTCTAAAACAATAGGAAATACAGGCGGACAGTGGGTTGAGTCCCAAAGGAAGTAGGGACAAACTCTTTCTAAGCATCTTGGCCTCCAGACCTCTGCTGTGTAAGTGGGGAACACTCCCTACCCCCATCGAATTGGGGTTCCTTTCAAGAGTACTTGAAGAGTACTGTTAACCTTACCAGTTACCCTATACGATAGTTAGAGCCACCGCTTGGAACTGGTTAGACCTAAAATCATGTTCTGGGTCTCAAAAGGATAGAGGGTCTCTCTCAAAATTTTAATCAGGGAGAAGATGGACTTTAAAATGTAGCCCAAGATTAAGTCTCCCTTATTTTAATGACTCAGAGAAATCTTTCTTGGAATTTATTTGTAAGCCACTTTTATTGCCCAGCTTTCTGTTCATGTATATACTCTGTTGGCTGGTTTACCCCATTATTAATAAAAATATCTTAATAGGCTATCAGAGTAGGTATGGATTAATTATTTTTCCTTTTCAAATAATGAATCATTATTAAGGTGGCTTGAAGGAAAAACAACATGGCTATTTAACCCATTAGATGACGTGTAAACATAAACAACTCTCCACAGATACATGTGTAGATAAGCCATATATATCCACACATCATTTTATACATAGATATATCACAAATCTATCTATCTGTCTATCCCACAATAGCCCGGATGTTATGACGACCTCTTAAATGTCTCCATGGTTCTAATCTCACTCTCATCCAATCTATTTGCCATACTTCAACCAAAGTGATTTTTTCAAAATGTAAAAATGGCACTTTCATCTTCCTGGGAAAATAATTCTCGTATTTCTTTACATTGTTGAAGTTCAAAAGCCCTTCCTGATTTTTATCTTTGCTTTTCTCTCCAACAGCACCATCCCCTGCTCCATCCCACTCTTTGTCTCTCCTCCATCCCCCGGAGCCCTCACCATTACCTTGCCATTACCTCAGTGCTCCAGTGGCCTGTCCTGATGTCCGTGCTGGCTCTCCTGAATCACCTGGCCTGCCTTCAGCCACCTGCTGAGCTCATGTTCACCCTTCAGGACCCAGCTATGTATCCCGTCCCCTCCCCTGGGCTCATCCAGCCTCACTTTGAGTCAACACTCTATCTTGTATTTACCCTTCATTATACCTTTTAAACCAACACTGGTTCATATTTCTGTGTTCCTTAATGAGCCTGTAAATGGTTTGGGGACAGGGTCTGTGTCTCGTTTTGTCTTTCCTATGCTTAATACAGTACACACGGTACATAGTAAGTGTGCAATATATGTAAACTGAATGAATGAATGAATGAATGAACAGAAGTCTTGAGGATCTTTTGATAGACTCTAGGGCATCTGGAGAAGAAATCTTGTAAGTTGTCCCCAAATTTTAGATTCACATAACTTATTTTCTTTATGCCCTACTGAAGGTAGTATAGATCTCAAAGGACCAGTGTTAAGGAAAGCCATTTTCAAACCCTCTTTTAAAAACTGTCACAGCGCACTATAGTTATATTAGTATGATATTAGTATGATATTAGTATATTAGTATGATACAAATACAAATGAAGGGCAATCTTAATATCTCTTAATACAGCATGAACCATTTAATCTTGGGGTCACATAAAGCTCACTGCAGTAATATGTGAGTAGATCCATGGACCAGAAACAAGTCCAAAGATAGAGTCATATATATTTGGAATTTAGAATACAAAATCTGTTATTACAAATCAATAAGGAAATGGTATATTTAGTAAATTGTGCTTGGATAGCTATCTCTTCATTTTTCAGAAAGTAAAGAAAGATCCCTTACTCACACCATATACAGAGATGAACTATAGAACTAAAAATGCAACAAAACTATGAGGTCTAGAGGAAATAAAGAACATTTTTATAATTTGGGGCAGGGAGGGCTTTTCTAAAGAATGGTATAAAATCCAGAAGCCTTAAATGAAGATTGACAGATTTAACTACATAAAAATCTAAAGCCATTAGATGGCAAAATATATTATGAATAAAGTTTTAAAAAGCAAACAACAGATGAGCAGAAAATATTTGCAATACCTTAAAAAAGCAGTGATATCTAAATTATGATTTATAAAAAAATGTACAAAATAAAAATATAAAAACAAAAGGTCAAATAGAATGCACAGAGGAAGAAATAGAAATGACTGTTAAACATTTGAAAAAATATTCAACCCAAAATTATAAAAAATGCCAATGTGGTATCATTTTTCACTCACTAGATTGGCAAACTGAATCAAAGATTGAAGGTATTCAATATTGGCAAGGATATGAACATTGTCATTTGTTATTTTAGAAATACAAGTTTTCATAAAATACTTGTAAAATAATTTTTTAGTGCTCATCAAAATTTTATACATATATACCTAACAGTTTAACTTGTGGAACTATCTGTACCATTTAGTATAATAATGTATAACACCTCCCTATTTCTTGTGCTGATAAATTGGATTCAGTTTAGGTATCTATCAACAGAATCATGGTCACATAGAAAGCAGTATAGAAATTATGGGATACTGTGCTGGTGTTCATGGACTGTTACATAGGTAAGTGAGAACCTACACACTGAAGATCCCCCATATTATATCTTCTGTGTACATATGTTCACCTATTTATATTCTGTGTGTGTATATATACATATACATATACATATATATATATATATATATATATATAATACAAGGTCTGCAGATACATTTACCTAATTTTTACCTTTGGGGAAAGGGATGGACTGTGATTGTAGGAAGAGACCTTCCACGTTTTACTTTATCTACTTCTTTCTATTTTTTCGTTCCAATTTAACATGTCTTATTTGGGGAAATAACAGATAAAGATAAAATATTTTTGTAAGTGTCCCACTAGCTTGTCATCTATCACGATGTCACTGAACAAAGATGGCTTAACCACAGCAAAAGAAGATGAACAGAAGAGGGTCTGGATGAACTCTCCGAGGCTATTGGTGCTAGCAAGGGACAGGCCAAGGTGGGTATTGTTGCATTAAGAAGATTGGGAAGAAGGAGACCCAACATGTAGAATCAGGTGTTCAGGGACAATGGTGAAAGATACAGGTCAAGGCTAATAGCCAGTGTCTATGGCCTCAGAGATTTACAGGATATCCTCTCCCCTCCTCTTCCCAGGTGGAAGACTAGGAAAGAAACCTGGAATGTGGCTGGAAGGAGGAATCAGAGGCCTAGCCAAAAGCCTGGAGTGCAGGGGGTGCCCTTCAGGCCCTAGGGTGAAGCCATGGCAGATCGCAAGAACAAAGCAGAACCTTCTAAGTACGCACATCAACCTGAGTCGGAGGGTGTGACAAGGCCACAGTTATGGGCCCATAAAGAGAAAGGCAGACCCCAGTTTTAGAACCGTGGTAAGTTATTCATTCACATACAGCATGACCACTGACCAGTGTGGGGGGCTGGGCCGGACCTACATCAGATGGTCACCTGTTCTGACCTCGGGGTGAGAAGACTGTGGAGAGGGCAAACAGGCCAGTGTTAGTGCCATTCCGCATAACTAAGAAAGTGCTGTGGACGTTGGCCCCTGAGCTGGCTCTCCAAAGCTGTACAATCAGAATGTATTGGTCTAGACTGGGGATCGAAAACAGGATGCCACAGCATAATCTGAAGAAATATTAGAACTAGTGCTGACTCAAACTGAAGATTTCTAGAATTTCTGATAAATACTCTTCAGAAAAGACTTCTTATTTTGAGGGTCGTTAGGCGTTGAGAGACCGGTCACACATCTCCACGTTAGGTCTAAGCCCATCGATCTTGGTGGTTCTCTCTCCCGAACTTTCCAGAAGCCAGTATCTATCTGTAATTGATGGAGGAGCAAGCAAAATGAAGAGACACCAGTGTTGTCTTAGATTTATGACCTCTTTTTTCACTCAAGGTAAGAACTTCAGAATTCAGAATACTATATTCTTATCTGATGCACGGGACTAGGTTAAATGTTGAACTATATGATAGATGAAGCCGAATTAATTAATATCAGTCCTCATATAAATTGCTTAAGATGAGAAACAATGAAATTAAGGAAAGTAGATGTGATACATCATCATTCCTCTTCATTTAATCCAGCTGAGAGGTGGGCCAGAGGAAGACGCATCTCATAAATGAGAAAAATGGGCAGGGTTGGTAATACATTTGCATTCATTTCCTCTTCAGAGTTGTCAAGAGTTGTTCTCATGAACCTAAAATTCATATTTAGTGTACAAACAAGCTCCATGCTTTCATTTTAAAACAATGTGGCTTGTTCTGTCTGGCAATTAAAACCCTTTATTTTAGCAACACAAATTTGTGAGGAAAATCAGGGGAACATGACAGCAGGGGATTCGGTATTCTTCCAGCCTGGCTCATGTGCACGCTGAAGTCAAAGCCAGACCATCCCAGGAAGTACAGAGTCCCATCTGATGATCAAGTCCACAGTTCTTTCCTAGTCACCATCTCCCCGTTCTCTGCAAGGAATGGGTGCTCCGTGGCAAGGCAGAGAAGCGTCCTGACTTAGATTTCAGGGAGCAGGGTATCACCCAAGTATGTCAGCAGGGAGAAATTCCTTCAGATTGCTAAAATCTAGTTTGCTAATTTTGTTACCAATGGATATGCAACCGAGTTATTTTTCAAATTCATTAAACAGGTACATACCTGCCAGGCCTGCTGGGGGTTGAGGACACCAAAATGAGTAAGTCAAGATTCTGGTCCTGGAGAGGTTCATGGTCAGGAGATAGACATCTGAACAGAGAATGTGGAAGGTACAGTAACCCAGCAAGATCAAAGTGCCGTGGGAACATTTTGTAAGCTTATGGGATTGTAGATGTCCCCTGGAAACAACGCCTTCGGGCAGTGCTCTGATTAGTTAGAAGGTCACTGGTCAGAAGGAGAAGGGTGGGTAAGGCAGACTGAAATGCAAAGGAAAGGCATAGAAGCCTGGAACACATAGTCTGATTCTATGCCTATCAGACTTTCAGCCATTAAAAGATGCATATGATACTGTGTGGGCAACAGTACTGGAAACAAGCCCCTTCAGGTTTTCTGGTTGGAGTGGAGGCTGGTCCAAGCCCTGTTGAGGACAACTGGGCAGATTGATCACAATCACAAATGCACCTGTGCATAACTGAGCAATTCCTCTTTTAGGAAGTTGTCTTAGAGATACACTCATCTTTGTGCAAACCGTAGTAGGTTAATCATTGTAGTATAGTTTGTGCTAGCCAACTATTGGAAAGAGTTGAAGTGTATGTCACAAGGGGTAGGCAAATAAATTTGACAGAGTCGCACAATGCACACTGTGGTGCCATGAAAGAACAAGAAGGCTTGGGGGTTTCTGGGTGGTTCAGTTGTTAAGCATCTGCCTTTGGCTCAGGTCATGATCCTGATGTCCAGGGATCAAACTCCATATTGGGCTCCCTGCTCAGTGGGGAGCTTGCTTCTTCCTCTCTAGCTCCTTCCTGCTTGTGTTCCCTTTCTCGCTATCTCTCTCTGTCACAAGTAAATAAAATCTTAAAAGAGAGAGAGAGAAGGCTCTTTATAATCTGAGTTGGAATGATCTCCAAGATCTATTACTAAGGAAAAGCACAAGCTGGTGAACAGTGGGTAAGGAAGACTTCTGTATGTGTAATCAAAGTGGACAACATAGAATAAAAAATAAATATAAACTTTCAGTAGGCCCTGGTAACCACTGGTCTACTCTCTATTTCTATGAGTTTGACTATTTTACGTTCCACGGAAAAGTGAGATCATGCAGGCTTTTTCTCTGTATAAAGCTTATGTCACCCAGCTTTAGAATCCCACCCAACACTTCCTGGCTGTGGGTAGTGTTAGGACGGAGGCTCCTGGAGTGCAGGAGGAACAATAGAAATGACCACAGCCGATCCGGCCATCTTCCAGCCCCCCCCCCCCCCCATTTCCTTCACCCTTGACTCTCCCGCCAAAAGGATGCAGATAAAAGACCCCCGCCAACTCCCTCCCAGTGCGACTTCCCCCACTCTGCTTTCCAGAGTCCCGGAACCTCGCCCGAGGGTGCCCACCTCCTCCCGGTGCAACTTTCCTGGCTCCCCTTCCCCTGAGCCCTGAAACTTTGCCGGAGAGTGCCTTTAATAAATCTTGCCTTGCACCCACTTCGCCTGGTGTCCTGTTTATCTCGCCTATAAAACCTTACAGGTAGGACAGTGCTTGGCCCATTTCCGGCCACAGTGGGCTCTCAATAAATCCCCCTCCCACCCTCCTTTTTCTTTCCTCTTTCTACTCAGTCCTTATCTAGCTGGATAAGAGGGTGTTCACTGAGACAGGCTTGAAGAGGGAGGTATTTTCCTCCATAGTGCCCAACGCTTTTCCAAGCCCTTTTGCTATATTAGAAAAGGCAGTTAAAGAATGAGACCCATCGTTTTAATTGTTGTTCTCCAGGGGACACATTACCACAGTTCCATGCATCTCAGAGGGACGGCTCATGAATCAATATGGTAGAGAGCAAACAAAGTAAAGATGAAATTGAATGTGAGAGGCTACACGGAAGTGCCCTCAGATTAGCTCAGGCAATTCCATTTAGCAGGGCCCTCGCATCAGCAAAATATCACTCCTCCGGACTTCGCTTCCTTCCCAGAATGACTGAGTGTATGAGTGAGGCTCAAGTTGTCAGGCAAGCAGTTTATCATCATGGTAGCAAAGAGGAAGATTCAGCTTTCTAAGGAAGCAAGGAGACTGGAGATTTTGATCACGAGCCTTGTGGCGGCAGGACCCGAGGATCACAGGACCGGAAGCCTCCGAGGCCACCCAGAGAGGGGACTGGGAAGGCAGGAGATTCCCAGGGACTTACTCATGTATTCTGGTAGAAAGTGGTATTTTGATTTCTACATGTTTATAAATCAGAATGTGCCCCTCTACTTTTCTGACTTTCTTCCCTTTTTGGTTTTTCTTTCATTTATTCAACCCCTATTTCTTAAATGCCTATTATTGGTTCCACATTGTGAAGGCAATCAGAACACATAGAAGAATAAGACAGTTTTTGTTCTCAAGGAGTTCATCCCTTTGCATGCCCTTTCCCTCCTGCCTATGGACTTTGCATTCTTGTGTTCAGAATGTCTATCAGTATCAACACCAAATGTGCGTACACACACAGACACCCACACATAGCTGTTGTTGCTAAATACTAGGAGTGTAAAACTACAATAAAACCATTTGGTTTTCTCTGGAGAAATTATCTCTGGCCTCGACATGTTATAATAGTGAATCCAAGACTTGGTATGTGAACCAGACTACCTGAATTAAGTGGCTGAACTTAGCATGACCAGTAATGGACCAAACTGACAAGATACCCCTCTTGGCATAACTCAATGGGAAATACTCATTATCTGCATCTAGTTAGTAGGAAACAATAAGAAGAATCCAGAACCTGGGCATCCTACAAGACACCTGGCCCAGTCTTTTCAAAAACATCAGTGCAAGTGTGGTAGCTACCTTCCAAGATGGCTCCACAATGATCCTAGCCTCCTGGTCATCCCCTTGTGTAGCACCCTCCCACATCGATTAGGGTATTGTGGAATGAACTGTGTATGGCTTCTGAGGCTCAGTCATAAAGGACATTGTGGCATCTGCCTTGGACCTTCCTGGATCAGTTGCTCTGGAGAAAGCTAATCATCATGACCTGAGAAGGACACATAAATATTCCTGTGGAGAGACCGATTGGGGAGGAACTCTCCTGCCAGCATCTAGATCCATCTTGTCAGCCATGTGAGAAAGCCACCTTGGAAGTGATCCCCCAGCCTCAAACAAGCCTTCGGATAATTGAATTCTCAGGTAAACTATTGACTACCCCATGACGGACCCCAAATCAGAACCGCATGACTAAGCTGTTCTCAAATTCCTAATCTACAGCAACTATGGGATAATAAATGTTTAGAGCTGTTTTCAGCCACTAAGTTTTGTGGTTAGATAGCAATTTATTATTTTATTAGACAACAATAGATGGCTAATACATCATGAAAAAAAAAAAAAGGCAAAAGGATGATTCTAGATTAAAGGAGAACTAAAGGAACATGACAACCAAGGGTAAGGTATTGCTTTTCACTGAATCCTGGAAGGGGGGACATTGCTGACAGGATTTTTATTTGGAGGATGACTGGGGAAATTTGGATGACATTTTGAATTAACGTTTAGTTTTTGGGTGTGCTGATGGCATTGTGGTTAAGGGGGTTAATGACTGTTCTCAGGAGATGCAATCTGGACTAGTTAGGTGAAATGTCATGTTTGTAGTATTTAATACTTTTCAACATAAATTTATGGAAAAAGATAAAGCAAATGTGATTTAATGAATTTTGGTGAAGGTTATGTGTTTATTATTCTATCCTTTGGGGTCTTTTAATACTTTTTTAAAAGATTGTATTTGAGAGAGTGAGCGAGAGAGTGAGCGAGAGAGCGAGCATGAGTGAGGGGGAGGGACAGAAAAAGAGGAAGCAGCAGACTCCCCACTGAGCAGGAAGCCTGATGCAGGACTCGATCCCAGGTCGCTGGGATCATGATCTGAGCTGAAGGCAGATGCTCAACCAACTAAGCCACCCAGGTGTCCCTACTTTGGTTTTTTTATACATCTGAATATTTTTAAAATAAAAATTTGGGAGGAAATGTGCATGCAACTTGAGCCAATAATTACCTTCCAAGGATTTATCCTAGTGATGTAACTAGAGATAAGCACAAAGATGAAACTATAGGAATTTTTTAAAAAAAGATTTATTTTAGAAAGGAAGAGAGCACGGGGAGAGGGGCAGAGAGAGAGGGAGAAGGAATCTCATGCAGATGCCACCTTGAGCGCAGATCCATACATGGGGCTCTATCTCATGCCCCTGGGATCACAACCTGAGCTGAATCTTAGAGTCTGATGCTTAGCCAACTGTACCACCCAGGTGACCCATTTTTTTTTTTTTAAAGAACTACAAGATTTTTATCCATCTTTTTTATCATAGTCAAATGCAATTTTTACATGTGTAAAAAAAAATTTTGTGTCATTCTTTATATTTTTAGATCTATTTTAAATATGCTTCCCAAATTATAAAATTCAATTGTCAACTATCTAAATATTCAAGCACTGAAAGAATCATTAAGTTATATCAATACTATGGAATACTATTTTACCATCAAAAATGATGTTGGATATGAATATTATCAGTATTTTTTTTAAAACTAAAGGTTATTTATTTTCCTTTTTTTAAGACTTTGCAGATAGGGGTGCCTGGGGGGCTCATTTGGCTGGGCATCTGACTCTTGGTCTCAGCTCAGGTCATGATCTCTGGGCCTTGAGACTGTTCTGTGTTTCCTTAGCCTTCATCTCAAAAGAGACTCTCCTTCAATCTTATCTGGTTGGAGAGGGCAGCCTGGAAGTGCATACTCAGGGCACATCAAGACTGCAGTCCCTTCTCCTTCTCTCTTCTCTCACGTGCTTGAGTTTTCAAGTGCTCTGTGGCTTTCTCCTCTGGAGGAGCAGCGCGGCAGGAATCGGCTGGGTTTGGAGACTCCAAACGGGGCCATGTGCCAGAGACAGAAAGTCACGGTCACAAGCCGGGTGACCTCGGAGCGCGGCCGGAGACCAGCGAGATGGGAGTGATTGAGCACTTTTCTCTGAAGGCGCACTGAGGAGTGGGGCCCCGAGCTCTCAGCTCCTCTGGGCTGGAGTATCATCAGTATTTTTTTTAAAAACCTACCCAAGTGAGGGACTCCTGGGTGGCTCAGTCGGTTAAGCATCTGCCTTTGGCTCAGGTCATGATCCCGGGGTCCTGGGACCAAGTCCCACATCAGGGTCCTTGCTCAGCAGGGAGCCTGCTTCTGCCTCTGCCTGCTGTTCTCCCTGCTTGTGCTCACTCTCTTGTTCTCTCTTTCTGACAAATAAATTTAAAAATCTTAAAAAAAATAAAAAATTTTTTAAAAAAGAAGAAAAAACCTAGCTAAGTGAATAAAAAGCACATAATAAATCACCAGGAGTAGCATGATCTTATTTTTAGAAAATGTGTGTAAAAAAATATGTGGAAGGATAATTCCACAAGAAATTCCACCATGGGGCTGTTTCTGGGTCATTGAATAGTGGATACTTTTTCCTTCTTTTTACTTATCTGCATTTTCCAGTTTTCTTCAATGAATGTGCACTGACTTTGTTATAAGGGGAAAAAAGGGTTATTGTTTTTGTTTTGGGTGCATAAAGGTAGTTTATTAAAGCATAGGGACAGAACCCATGGGCAGAAGGGGCCATACTGGGGTTGTGAGGAGCAACTGATTATACACTATGGGGCTGGGGGAGAAAGGGAAAAGGGAGGTTTTCTTTTCTTTTTTTTTTTTTTTAAGATTTTATTTATTGATTTGACAGAGAGAGATCACAAGTAGGCAGAGAGGCAGGCAGAGAGAAAGGGAGAAGCAGGCTCCCTGCTGAGCAGAGAGCCTGATGCGGGGCTCGATCCCCGTACCCCGAGATCATGACCTGAGCTGAAGGCAAAGTCTTAACCTCCTAAAAAGGAGGTTTTCAAAAGAACTTTCATATGCTAAAGAGGACCTACAAGATACCAGAGGCCTTGCCATTGTCAAGCTCAGGTTGTTTCCCTCTAGCAAAGCAGTAACATTAGGTCGGGAGCTTCCTGGAGGAATAGCACACATGTCCCACCCAGAACTGGGAATGTGGGGGAAGGTTTCAGGTTGGCAGCTTATGCTTTGTCTTCAGCTAGCTTTCGGCTCCCTCATCATTTGCCCCTTGAACAATTTCGACCCTTAAATCCTTAAGGTTGCTGAAAGTGGAAGGTCTCATCTTCTGTGATGTCTTCCTGCTGAATAGCGGCATAGAGAGGTCCCTACATATGGGTCAATATTGGTCAGATGGGGAACATATAGGGGAGTTATGAAAGGGGAAGGCAGCTGAATCCAACACAGACGACGTATATGAAACTTCTCGAGTAGAAGGGATCATCTATCAGTTGGAAGTGAAGGAATCTTGGCACCAGTCCGGGAGACACGAAAAAAGACAACAAAATAAGGTTAATAATGGGAAAAAAGAAGCCTGACAAAAACACCCATTGGTAGTTGACCATATTTTCCTCCAGTCCAGGAGTTTTAACCAACCATTAAAGGAAAGAGAGGGGTTGTTTAAAGTGCAAATTTGAACATTTACGTCAGGTAGAAACCCAGAAGTGTTTTGTGGTGATCTAGAATGCATACACAGCATTCTGTTTTCATGCTGGCACAAGGTTATTGTTTTGAAAAGATGGCTGTGCTGTTTCATTTTGGTGTCCTATACTTGTATGTAAACTGGTTTCTGCCCTCACAAGAAAAGTCAGGTTGACCTCGTTCATGTCCAGAATATGAAGTGTAGACATAAAGTGAACCTGGTGTGGTTAAAAAGACAAGTCCAGTTTCCCCAACAAATTAACATATGGGTGAGTCCTAACCAACCCTAATAAGTAGAATTTCTTCTGCATAGTTCAGCTGGACAGTCCAATCCAAAGGTGACCCTTCAGTCCTTCCTGTACTCTTGCCCCAGACACTGCTGGATCTCAAAGATCCCTTTGTGGGAGTCCCTAGCGGGGTTCCTAGGCTTCCCCCTACTTTCAACTTCTTCCTCCGTTGCTCCTGGAACACCCTCATCCTGGCGTCCGCCCTCCTGGACCACTGTGATTCCTGGCTTCTGCAGGCAAGGAGCTCCTGCTGGTTTTTCCCATGACCTTGTCAGTGCCATTGGCCTTCACCACTGCCACTGCCCTCTCCTGAAGATTACAGGGCCGTCTTTTCCCCCTTCTCAGAATGATTTCATTTATTCATTTGCGAGAGATTGAGGTTATAAGCATGGGGAGCAGCAATGGGAGAGGGAGAAGCAGACTCCAGGCAGAGCAGGGAGCCCGACGCAGGGCTCACTCCCAGGACCCTGAGATCATGACCTGAGCCAAAGGCAGACATTTGATCAACTGAGCCACCCAGGTGCCCAGGAACTTGCCTTTCACTTCTAAACTGTGGCCCACTTTCCAGCCCCTGAAGGCATATGCAGGTTCCTTGTGCTAATCTCCTTGGCCTGAGCACCTCAGAGTTGTCAAAACGCCTTCACCTCCACTTCCTCATCTGATTATCACGTCTACCTTGAGGTCAGGCACCCCCATTTGAGAGAGAAGGGGCTGAGCACAGCAAGGGACCATGATGGGCCCCTGCTCCCAGGAGGCCGCTGGTATAGCAGGTACATGGGCTTTCCAGATGGACCTGGGTGCGAATCCTGCTTTTGCCATTTATCCACCACTGGGCGTGGGGTGTATTTTTTAATTTTCTGAGTTTCCTAAGCCATGAAACGAAGACAAAAGTATTTAGCTAATTGGGTTTGATAAAAGTTAGTGGAAAAGGGGTGCCTGGGTGGCTCAGTGGGTTAAAGCCTCTGCCTTCGGCTCAGGTCATGATATCAGGGTCCTGGGATCAAGCCCCGCATCGGGCTCTCTGCTCAGCAGGGAGCCTGCTTCTCCCCTCTCTCTCTACCTGCCTCTCTGCCTACTTGTGATCTCTGTCTGTCAAATAAATAAATAAAATATTAAAAAAAAAAAAAAAAGGTTAGTGGAGAAGACTAGATGCTCAGCAAATTTTCGTTTTCACCCCTCAGTTCAGAGTTCTTTTGGACACATTCGGCTGTTTCTCTTAATAGAAACATCCCAGCCCCTTCCAGCCCAGAGAATAACACTCTCTCTTTTTTTAATATTTTATTTATTTATTCATGAGAGAGAGAGAGAGAGAGAGAGAGAGAGAGAGAGCAGGCAGAGGCAGAAGCAGAGGGAGAAGCAGGCTCCCCTAGGAGCAAGGAGCCTGATGTGGGACTCGATTCCAGGACCCCGGAACGACGATCTGAGCTGAAGGCAGACACTTAACCATCTGAACCACCCAGGTGCCCTCGTTTCTGATGAGCTATGTTAATGACAGAACAGTTCATTGCTGTGAAAGGCAGGCGCAGTTGGAGCTCTTATGAAGGACTCCTTAGCTCTAACAGGAGCATATGCTGCTGTCGCTTGCTCACAGTGGAAGTCACCCGGAAGCCGGGGCCCCAGCTGTGTGGACCATTAGTTAGCCGAGCTGCCAAGCTGTGGGATGTCAAGAGCAAAGGCGAGGCTGCCTTTGAAGGCGGCGGGCACAGGCTTGTCATCCATCAGACAACAGCTGAAGACAAGGGGGGATCCAACAGGTTCTCTGTGTCACTCAGGTCCCAGAATACTGTTCACCCCACTGTTAAATTACTGTGCATTTGCATAGATGATTTCCCCAGGGGAGTTCGGAGAGACCACCTGCTCCGCACGTGGGGGTCCTTCCCGGGAGGTGTGTGGGGAGGCCTTCACGTGGTGCTGGCTGTGGGATGGGCAGGGCGTGCGAGGGCCTTGCAAGTGGACAAATCCCCCCAAGTTTACCCCTTGTCCCTTCCTGGGAGGAAGAGGGGGTGGGGAAGTGCTGGCTGGGCCTGCAAGGACCCAGGTCTCGCTTCAGCTGGCCTGTGGGACAGAGTGCAGGATGGAGAGGCAACCACAAGATGTAGCCTTCTGTGGGCTTCCGGCCCGGAGCCAAGGTAGCAGTCTGGGCCCAAGCTATGGCCCAAGATGAGACGGGGTGAGGGTTAAAAATCGAGCAGGTGGAGAATTTCCGCCGTGTGATAGCACAGCAGATGGAGGGAAGAGGAGCTTGGAGGCAGTGAGCCAGAATTCAGGGATGAGCAGTAACTTTTTAAGGGATGTCTGTGGCCACTGGCAAGATTGAGTCATGACAGTCAAGGAACCAAAAAGAGAGAACCTGATACTTGGTAGCTTCTCACCCAATTCTGTTGACTGTATGGATCAGTCTAGGGAATCAAGAATCGACTTGCTGTTTCTCCTGAGACCTGGTGGAAAACTCTTGTCCCTCCTAGCCTCTCCAGGCCTAAAGAAGGACATTCAAGAGATTATTTGTATTCTTTTCTTTATGCCTGGGGGGCTGTAGTTAATCTTTCCAGGTACAAGAAGAATCTAAAAGATCTTTGGTCCTCATGAAGAGTAAGTTCTACTTCTTTAAAAGAGGGCCAGGATTTTCCTCAGATATGCTCAAAGGATCGAAGAGATGGATTTAGAAAAAACAGAATATTTCCTATTTGTTGGGGGCGGGGGTCAGGGGCTGTAAAAACCTGTGTAGGATCGTGGGGTCTGCCACTGGAACGTTGCCATTTAGTGACTGCTAGAGCAGAAACACCACCGGCTCATGTTGTTGGGGACAGTGTAAGGTCACACAGTAACACATGGGGGCTTTGCTTCTGCCTAAAAGCTCTGTTTCCGATTTTGGCTAAATGGTGTGTGCAATGTGAACGTCAGAGTCTGGTGCAGACGGGTTCGTAGAGAGAGCTAGTCCCACAGCGTCTCCCCCCTGGGTTCTTGCAATTTGTTTTTGTTCATTTATTCTTTATTTGTTTGAGCCAAATTCAAAATTATAAAATAAGGGGCGCCTGGGTGGTTCAGTGGGTTAAGCCTCCACCTTCGGCTCAGGTCATGGTCTCAGGATCCTGGGATCGAGCCCCGCATCGAGCTCTCTGCTCAGCAGGGAGCCTGTTTCCTCCTCTCTCTGCCTGCCTCTCTGCCTACTTGTGATCTCTGTCTGTCAAATAAATAAATAAAGTCTTAAAAAAAAAGAAACAAAAAAGAAACAAAATGATACAATAAAACCACCTTGTATTATTTTATTAGATCCAATTGCTCTCCAGCCTGCTGAATCTTCCCCCATCTTAATTCTGCAATAAATATTCAACATCTATTGAGTGTCTACTCCATGCCAGGTACTTTGTGGATCACCCTTAATTTCGTAACAAGCCCGAAGGTAAGTATTATTAGCATCTTCATTTAATAGGCTATGAAACTAAGGCTCATCAGTGGCTCACCTGAGATGACATGCTAGAGGTAGAGTTTGACACCGGTGTGGTTCACTCCCAGCCCATGCCTTATCCAGATTATAATACATTGCATTAGCCGCTTCGATGAGGATGCCTTTGACATCTTCACTCAAGCCACTAATGGAGGTAATGAGCCTGGGGCCAGGGCCTGGGACTGAGCACAAGCCCTACTACTTGGAAGCTTCCTCCAGGTCACCATCTTAGCCTAGCCACAGTCTGAACCTCCCTGGTGCTTTGCTTTTCCTATAGATTTCTCCATGTTGAGTAGGAAGGGGTCATGGCACTTTATGGAGGGTCTTGCCCAAAAGAGGTACCTCTACCTCCTACCCTCCTTATCTATTGGTTCAACTTAATTCCTTTGTTAAAGAAAGACATTAGATTTGTCCTCCATCACTTGTAACTTAAGGAAACTATGCCAAAACTTATCATGAGGTTTTTCTTTTCCTTTCCTTTTTTTTTTTAAGATTTTATTTATTTATTTGACAGACAGAGGGTGATCACAAGTAGGCAGAGAGACAGGCAGAGAGAGAGAGAGATGAGGAAGCAGGCTCCCCACTGAGCAAAGAGCCTGACTCAGGGCTCGATCCCAGGGCCCTGGGATCATGACACTACCCAAAGGTGGAGGTTTTAACCCACTGAGCCACCCAGACGCCCCATCATCGGGTTTTCTCTTCCAAGTTTATGTTCCCTGCCTCCCTCTCTCTTCCTGGTCTTGTTTTACTACAGATTTGGGATATCTTATATGGAAAACCTACAACATATTGATAAGGCACAAATAAGCACTATTAAGCAGGGCCCAAGAGTTTTAAAGCAGAATAGGAGGACTGACCAGAGGCAGAAAATAAAATCCAATTATGCAGACTGTAAAGGTTTTCATAGTTGATACGGTGAGCCCGAAGCTGTTTGAGACGTGACAAAATTCTTATCACAATGGGGGAGAAAATTTCATGCTGGGTACTCAGGAGGAAAAAAGCCTTGTTTAGTATTTAGTTTTATAAGAAAATAATCACATCCTGTTTTGTTAAGAATACTAAAAGCAAATATGCTCACCTTCAACTCCAGAATATTGCTTGGAAGATCCACACCTGTCAGAGGCTTGCATAATCCACTTTCTTCCTCTGCACAAAATGTGGAATTAATTCAGCTGGTTTCTAGTACTTTCAGCAAGTTTTACAAGTTTGCAAAGAGGCTTCAGGTGCTACTTAAAATCCCAGGGGAATTTCTAGAAGAGAAAGAGACATTGATTCTTCTTACTGAAAAGGATTATATGCATGGGCTATGATGTAGGAGAGATGTGAGGGTTCGAAGCTGATGGCCAGGAAAGAATTCTTGAGATGTCTTTGGTGCAAAAAGGTAATTTTATTAAAGCGCAGGAACAGGATCCCTGGGCAGAAAGATTTGCACCAGGGGCATGAGGAGTGGTCCATTATATACTTTCAAGTTGGGAAGGGTAAGTCTCTAAGGAATTGGGAAACAAGGTTTCCAGGGCCTTGAGGGGGCTAGCTATTGTTGGGAAAAGGTCCTTTATTACTATCTACTAAAACCTTAGTCATGAGACCCTTCAGGTGGCTGTCAGTGAGCCATATGCTTGGGGGATGATTGCCAACACGTATCTTGGGGGTTTAGAGATAAAGGAAGTTTCTAGTGGAATTTCCGTATGTTAAAGTAGACTTACAGGATCCTGGAAGTGGGGCGGTTTGGGCTAGGTGGGCCTTTTCCCCTTAGCAGGTTGTCAACAGTCGAGGCAGTTGAATCCCTAGAGGAAGGTCACTCTGCCCATTTCAAGGACTTGCCAAAGGGCTGCAGGTAGTAAGGAAATTTAAAAATTTTCTTCTGCCTTTGTTTCCCACATCAGGCTATGCATCTGTTCTACAAATCTGAGCACCTGCGCTATGTAGAACTAAATGATAAGCCTAGACTTTGAGTCAGTCTTTAAAAATGTTAAGGGAAATTATGTTACCACAATATTTTATAGAGAATATAATTTACTGCTCGAATCGAAAACGTTGCAAGCTCTGCTTCTCTTTCAATTGTGAAACGTAACATACGAAGCAGCACATACAGTACCCATATGTGCTTGAATTATAATTATAAGGCAAATGCCCATGTGACTACCACTCTAGTCAGGAAAAAAAAGATCTTGTCAACACTCTAGAAGCTCTCCTCATGCCCATTCTCTGTCACAAATGTCTCCACCCAAAGAGTTAACTACTGCATTAAATTGTGTAATAATCATTTGTTTACATTTATCATTTTATAACCAATGGGTATAACCAAATACCATTATTTAGTTTTGCCTATTTGGAATCTACTATGAAGGCATCATACTGCGTGTCATTTTTCATGCCGTGATCATCTGTGTATCCTGGGGCACACGTGGGCATATTTTGCTAGAGAATATGGCTAGGAGCAGAGCTGTGGGGTCTTGGGTTCATGGGCACTTTCAAGTTTACTGAATACTACCCAGTTAATGGTGCCAATTTATACTCCCTGTTCTGGCCACCTTTTGGTAGGGTAAGATATTTTAATTTTGCCAAGCAGAAGGATATGCAATGTTATCTCCTTAATTTGCACTTCCCTAAAGACTGACTTGTTGATGGATAAGCCTTTTATTCTGCATTTGGATCTTCTCTTTTGTAAAGTCCCTATTGAGCATTTTTCTCTCCTCTTCTCTTGGGTTGTTCTCTTGCCTTATTTGATTTGTAGGTGTTTGTCATATATTCTGCATTCTATTGTGTTAGTGGTTTTATGTGATAAGAGTAGCTTTCTCCTCTCAGTGGCTTGCCTTTTTATTCTCTTTATGGTATTTTTTGGTTTTGTTTTGTTTTCTGGTTGTTTTTTTTTTTAAGTTCTTCATTTAATGTGGCCCAATTTATTAAACTTTTCTTCTATTATTACTTTTTTTTTTTTTACCTCTTGAAAGAATCATCCTATATTCTTTAGAATCCTGCCTTCCCCATGGAATAGACTTTGTATGGTATAAGATAGGAAGTCAACTTCATTTTCAGCCATATACAATATCTTGTCTGAGCACCATTCACTCTAAACACTGACCTTGTCCCATGAACCCACAATACCTTTTCTGTGGTGTCCATGTTTCTCTGCCCACATATTAATAGATTTATTTCTGAGCTCTCTACTCTGTTTTATGGATCTATTTATCTCTCCCTGCACTAAACCACATTTTTCTTTATAGCAGGAAGTTTGTTACTTTTTGCCCCCCTTTAGCCATTTTGCCTAGCTCCCCCTCCGCCAGTCCCTGCCTCTGGCAACCACCAATCTATTCTCCGTATCTGTGAGTTTGGGTTGTTGTTTGTTTTTCCATTTCACATATCAGTGAAGATCATGTGCTATTTACCATCTTGGTCTGACTCACTTAGCCTAACACCCTTACAGTCCACCTGTATCATTGCAAATGACAAGATTTCCTTCTTTTGTACCTTCTCTCTTTTTTATTTTATGAATCTCATTAGGAATTTGTCAGTTCTATTAGTTTTACAAAGAATCTTTCTGTTATATGTGTGCTTTCTATTTTATTAGAATTTAACCGTCTTCTTTTAAAATTTCTTTGGGCTGTTTGAATGCTTAGATCTTTAATTTTTCAGCTTCCCTTCTTTTCTTATACACACAGGAAAAGGATACATTTTCCTTTGAGTCTTTTTTTTAACTGCATCTCAAGATGGATACGTTGAATTCTGTTAATTTTTGGTATAAAACATTTTCTAATTTCTGTTATGATTTCTTCTTTGCTGCATGACTTATGTGAAATTTTTATAGTTGGAAGGAAAGTTGGACTACATAATCTTTTGGCCACATTATTTGTCCTTTTTAATGCTTTCTGATATCCAACAAGTATAAGTTATCTCTTTTGATTAAAATATCTCTCTCTATCTCACCAATAGTCTCAGGGTGTTGAAAAGCAAATTGTTGGTTCTCCAAGATATTTAGTTATTTAACTACAAAAAAATTTCATTTACTTTCACAGGACTACAAACCTTAACCAAGTATCCATTATAACTACGAAATGGGTTTAGCATTTATTTTAGGGAAAAAATATTTGTTTAGATTGTTGAATATATTTGTTAAAGAAAATTGATTTTGCTGGCAAGTCTTAAATGCACTCACTACGTCTACTATTAATTCACTATTTTACGTAGATGTAGTGGTTTCTTCCATTAGCAAGAAAACATCATATCCCGGTGAAGATTTTTCTCTTTGCATCCTGCTTAAAATAAAGAGCACCTCTAGCAGATTTTAGTTCAAGCCAATAGGAAGATGTTCTCTTCCCCCAGCAGCTCTGTATGTTGAATACAGGAGATATAGAATGAACAAGACAGAGAAGGCTCCTGATCTTATAGAGCCAACATTCTCAGGCAAGGGTCAGCAAACCATAGGTTGCAGGCCACATGTAATCTCTGTGCCCTTGTTGGCTGCCCGGACATCCATGCACAGAGTGACCTTGGAAGCCACAATGAAAATGGCGTCTCTCTGCCTGGGCCCTTGATGGACAGAAAGGAGACACCCCCCCCCCACCCCGATGAATGAAAAGAAAAATTCTCTTGAATTAAGCTGTTCACATTTTAGTGGTGTGGACACACATGGAGTGTGGGTTCCAGATGGTAGGTGATCTAATGATACATTGGGTGGGACAGACACAGGGGAAGGGGGCAGCAGCAAGCAACAGATTTTGGGGACAGAATAATGAACATGTGTGAGACATCAGAGCTGGTGGACAACAGGTGGACCTGTCTGGAACTCAGGAGAGCATTTCTGGCTGAGGAGGCTAGATCTGGAGTTGTCATTATTATAAAGGTCATTGAAGCTGTTGGTGAATGGGAAGGCCCACAAAGCAGGTGGACGTTTCTCTTCTCTCTAGGTAAGAGCTGATGGGTAGAGTCCTATCGTGGTGTCCTAGGTCTTTCATTCTGAGAGTGTTATCTATTCTGAAAAATACTTTTTGCTTCCCTATGAACTCTACTAGAAGGTATGTCTCTCCTTTGGAAATGTGGAGTGACTCTTCCCTTTCATTACCAGCGTCTGAGCACACAGGTGGAGCTCTAGCCTCTGACTCACATCATAGCGAGCGAGTGCTAATGAGAACAGCTGCCTTCAAACACTAGGAGAAGCAGAAACCAGCAATTAGCTGCTGGCCTGGCAGAGAGAGGGAATCAGGCTCGGACTTGGACAAACTTCTGAAGATAATCTTCTCCCCGGTGGGGCTGGGGGAGTGGGGGAGCTCTGCTGTTAGGCTGTTGGGAAGAGTGATGCTCTCAGGGAAACACATTTTTCTGACTGATACAAGGTTACCCTGCAAATGGATTTTTACCATACTGTTAGTACTGAAGTATTTTAAAATAAATTACCATATAGAAAACATACTGAATTTTTTCAAGGTATAACATGTTCACAAGGTGAAGCTCGAAGTTCTCGCCACTGACCTTTGATGATTCTTGCCACAGCGGGTAATACAAGCATGTACCTCCCTGTTCTTGCACCACTAAAAAATTAAAATGTTCCTGAAAAGGGAGAATGAGACAACCCAACCTAATAGTCCGTCAGCGTACACATCGGTCATTTTAGACATGATTTTGGAATGAAAGACTTTGGATCTAAAGATCCTGACATAGAAATCCACCAACTTCACCAACAAGATTATTGTGGGAAAGATTAAAATAACTCCTAACAGATTCATTTCTGCTACCCTAAGTACTGTTTTTGTCAACCTTGGGGGAGGAAGGAGCAGTCATTTTTATTAATGTATTTTGTCAACTATATGTAGGGTAACTTGTCAGCATGTGAACATACTATCCTTTGATTAAAAAAATAATGGATTAAGGTTTGCCTGCACTCTCATGGATAGAGTAGTTCCAAAAGTGTGTCCTATTAACCGGTTACTAAGAGAATGACCTTGTTATTGGGACCATAAGTTGGATTAGCAGTCAGAGAGGTTAATGTTGGTCTCTCCTGCAGTGTTTAAGAAAGAAGCTTTCTGAGTGGGCTCTATCTCTGGATCTTACAGGGCAACTCCAATAGGATTTAAGTCTTCAGAAAGAAAACAGAAGCCAAATAGATCTTTGGGAACGGGGCAGTGATCTTATTTGGGGATATTAGAATATCCCCAATTTGGGCACATTGCTGGCTAGCAACTGCTCAGATCTTCCTTATTCCTCAGGCTACGGCAGGAGACAACCTAGCCAAGACTCACAAAGATTTGGTAACTGAGCTTGTTTTGTAGGAAGAGATGTGCCTCTCAATTTTTTTTTAAGATATATGTATTTATTATTTGAGGTGGGGTGGGAGAGTGGGAGGGGCAGAGGGAGAGGGAGAGAGAGAATCTCAAGTAGACTCTGTGCTGAGCACAGAGCCTGATGCAGGCCTCCATCTCATGACCTGAGATCACAACCTGAGCCCAAATCGAGAGTTGGCTGCTTAACCAACTGAGCTACCCAGGTACCCTTGTGCCTTTCGACTTACATTTCATTTTTGCCTTCACGGGGCTAACTTGAGACCAATCCCTTACTCTCCATTTTATAGGCCACATGCCCCCCTCACAATCCCACCACGTCATCCCAATTGATTCCTGAACCTCACCAGCCAGCAATCTGAAGCAAAAATTTTTTAAAAGATTCTATATATTTATTTTTAAGGGGAGAAAGAGAGAGCATGTGTGCAAACAGGGAGATGGGCAGAGAGAGTGGGAGAGAGAGAGAGAGAATCTCAAGCAGGCTCAGCATGGAGCCCCACACAGGACTTGATCTCACAATGCTGATATCGTGACCTGAGCTGAAGTCAGAGCCAGGTGCTTAACCAACTGAGCCACCTGGGAGCCCATGAAGCAAATGTTTGGGAGGGAATATGGGGTAGTTCTTACGTGCTTGAATCATGTATGATGGGAAATGGTGGGAGGTTGGTTTGTTGTACTTTTTCACCCCGTCTGATCATACCTACCACACAAGGCATGTGAAAATATTTAGTTTTCGAAGGTCAGAAGGAAATTATGTTTAAAATCGGTTATGTATACTTTTTTTTTTAAAGAAACTATGTTTTTTGGCAAATGTTCCTGTCTTCTGTATAGTGGTGATGGTTAATGTATGAATATAATGTATGAGAAGCTGTAATAAAGACAGGAAAACAGTTGCTGACACCACCTGTAACCCTCCCCAAAGTGCCCAAAAATGTGCAAATGATAAGCCTGCTAAGAGTTGGAAATTATGACACAATCATGTGTTATTGGACATTTTAATATTACAAATACGTACATATGCCATATGTACATGCATGTAACATGTATGTAGACTATAATATTGGTGTACTATGGCAGAAAGTAAAATAAAAAACAAAGAACCAAAAAACCCAGCCACTGTACTATTAACATCGAATGGCTATCTATCCATTCTTGGAGGAAGTGCTTGGATACTTACAACAAAAGAATTGAAGTTAGAAACACAGATTATTAAGAATATGGCATGGGGTGCCTGGGTGGCTCAGTTGGTTAAGTGTCTGCCTTTGGTTCAGATCATGATCCTGGAGTCCCAGGATCAAGTCCTGCATCAGGCTCCTTGCTCAGCAGGGAGTCTGCTTCTCCTTCTTCCCCTCCCCTCTCTTGTGCTCTCTCTCTGTCAAATAAATAAATAACATATTTAAAAAAATGAATATGACAGTATGTGGGAAGTGTGTGACCAAGACCCCAAGGATTTGGTTGGGGCACAGCTGCTGGCTGTTTTATTTTATTTTATTTTATTTTATTTTATTTTATTTATTTTATTCTTTTCTCCCCCAGAGCCCTGAGCTATCAGAACAAAGAGGGTCTCTGAATCATACAGATCATTTCTCAGAGAGATACAGCTGCAGCGGCCGCCAGGGGCTGGCCAGCCTTCCTAAGACACTGCCTCATGCAGAGAAAGCACCTGAATCTGAATTTCAGGGACCTGAGAACATGCAGGCACTGGGGCAGGGATTCCAAAGCAGCTGAGAGTAATGACGGTAAGGTTTAAAAGATTTTCATTCTTAAAGAAACCAAAAATTCCCATGTGACATTTTCATAGCATGGAATAGAATCACGAATTCCTTTCTCCAAACCAGACACTATCTTTTACAGAACACACTGGGAGTTTTGCAAACTCATCAGCAGAACTGAGCCTGGAGGTTTAGACCCAGCTCCAACTGTCAAGAGAAGTTCAATAGCCATGGTCCTTGCACAAGCCAGAATGCTGTGAGACTCCTTGTAGCAGACTAACGTGACCTCGTTGGTTTTAGATGGTGAAGATTTCATGATGGTGATAAAGAGCAAGAGGGGAAAGGTGGAAACAAATATTCAATCTATTCTTTGTCCTCAGATGACTCATCAAATGAGCAGCACCTTGTAGATTTTCGTCACTTGGAGGTTCACATGTATTTTTGCTCCCACTCTTTATGCAACTCCCACAGAAGAGGAAGATGCTACCGGTGTCCCCTCAGGGGCACATCACAAGGTCTGGGGTCTTCTTTTCAGAGAGTGACACAGCGGAGAGGTGGAGAGAACATTTGGATGTGGCTCCCATGTGACCGTGGTGAATGGAAACACTTCTTTCCTGGGGGTGTCAGCAATGCCCCAATTGGTTTTGAGACTTTTATACTCTGATCATTATAACAGAATGGCAAATATGGGGATATTTCTGGGTTAACTCAGATCTGTGCCCAATGCCATATCATTTATAAGAATAAACACCAGGGGCTCAGTGGGTGAAGTGTCCAACTCTCGGTTTTGGCTCGGGGATGAGCTCGGGGTGGTGAGATCGGTCCCACATCAAGCACCATGTCAGGATATGCGCTCAGTGTGGAGTGTGCTCGAGAGTCTCTCTCTCTCTCTCTCCACCCCTCCCACTCTTGCTCTCTCTCTAAGGAAATAAATAAATATTTTACAAATTTTTTTAGAACAAAAGAATAAACACGAATGTGATCACAAACATATTCTTCTAGCCTCTGTCCATCATTATAGCATGAGGAGCGACTTACCCTGCTCCCCTCCCTGAGCTCCCTCAGAAAATCATGTGGAAAGTCATTAACCCGCAGATTAGCTTTCGAGAAAAGACACGGTGTGGTCAGTGCCTCTGATGTGTTTCCTCAAAGACATATGACTGTGAGACTTTGCTATGGAATCGTGAAAGATTGTTTTGAAGGGTAAGTATCTATCTGCTTTAGACCTCTAAAATACTTAGAATGTACCCAAGAACCCAAGCTATGTGTTTCGTATTAAATTAGGCAGCACACGTGTTCAAAATCAAGGGAGAACTTGGGGACCGATTTTAATAATCCCTAAACAGACTGATCATAGCTGATTTTCAAGACTATGTATGACCCACAGACACAAGCCTTGGGGTGAGTACCACAGACAGCCACCCGGTGAGAAAGCCTACGAGCTCCGGGCTTCCCGAGAATATGGGGCAAGTCCCCCATTCTAAGAAAGTGTTTCAGAAGCAGAAACAGGTCCATGATAGCTATGGGCTAGCAGAGCTCAAGCAGACAGTGTCAGCTGATGGAGCAGAGTTTTTGCTGTGGAAGGAAGGGAATAAATTGATTTTTACATTACGGCGAGAACATATAGGTGCGGAAGAGGGCTGGTATTCTGTATCGTAAAGACAACACAGACAACTTGCCTGTGTCTTTACAAATACATATGCGGTGAGCACAAGGCTCTAGGGAGGCACACTGTCGTCTCTCTGTTGTACTCAGCTTCTGTGTGTGTGCAAGAGAGACGTTTTCACTGTTTAAGACACGAACATCGGGGCGCCTGGGTGGCTCAGTAGGTTAAAGCCTCTGCCTTTGGCTCAGGTCATGATCCCAGGGTCCTGGGATCGAGCCCCGAATCGGGCTCTCTCTCTGCGCCGTAGGGAGCCTGCTTCCTCCTCTCTCTCTGCCTACTTGTGATCTGTCAAATAAATAAATAAAATCTTTAAAAATAAAAGACACGAACATTGACTCTGAGACCCCTGGATGGCTACCTCTGCCCGAAGTATCATTCCATGATGATCAAGCACTGAGGTCTGGGCGCTCAGGTAGGACATTTCCACGTGTCCCCCATGCTGCAGTGGGAGGTGTGGTCACAGGAGGTGTGGCCTTTGAATATCCTGGCTATTTTCCTGGTCGGCTGCCTCCCGGGCTTCAGGGGCGAGCACAGTGCTGTGGCTGGAGGAGCCTATGGGATGACTCCCACCAGGACTGTGGTCAGTAATTACATTCTCTAGCAGGGTTCCCTTCAGCAGGGGCCTTCTGGAGCCCAAGCACCGCTGCCCAGGGTGTTGAACGGATGCCACCAGCTGACACCACAGCTCGAAGCCTGGAGAAACTGTGTCCATTCCAACAGCGCCCGTTTATATTACTTAATATAAAGAAGGTGAAATACACATGGGGATTAATTACCATCATTGTGCACATACTGCGAAACATAGTTCGATCTGAAAAGGGTGAAATTGTATTCACTCTTCATGGATGTTTCTCTGCCCAGCTCTTGGGGAGGGGGGTGGAAGGCTAATATTTGTGCTCTACCCTTCTACGTACAGAAAGCCATAGAAGGTTCTTGGTGTACCGGAGCGTTCTGTCAGAGGAAACGCAGGGCTTAAAGGGACTGATAAAGCTCTGAAATTTTCGAAATCTGGCATTTTAAAGGCATTCCCACCAAGCTTTGTGATGACTGTGTTCACTGCCTCTGTCACAAACAGGAGGCACTGGTGTCCCGCTGGGGTGAGAGTATCAGACAGTCAGTACAATGTACTGAGGACTGTCCCTTTAGAGAGTCACTGCTTGGAACCTCCTTTGAACCTAATAGGATTGCTGCTGGAGGGGTCAATTTCAACCATGGTCCCAGCCTTCCAGTCTCACTTGAGTGAGACGTCTGGGAGCTTGCCACGACCAGTTTTCGCCTCCTTAGGGGATGCCCTCTTGAAAATGCAGAGGTGTCAGAAGGATGCCAAAGTCCCGACTCGGACTAGGGTAAACATCTTCAGGGCCTGCTGTCCTGGGGTATGAATTCCAGACCACATGTCTTTGGCAGGTGTAGCTCTGAGATCTTCAGCATCTTAGAGGAGGACCCATCCCGGGGTGATTACTCAGGGAACACAGTAGTGTATTGCCACCTGGGCATCATACTCCAGGATAACCTCTCAGGCCCCAAGTATTACAGCTCGAAGACATGAGAGTGGTCAAAACAACGGCATCACACGGGGCCCTGGGAAGAGAGGCAAAGTTAATTTTGAAAGGTGGAAGGACCTCAGGTTTAATTATAGAAAAAGGAAAAACGAACTCTCGAGATTGCCGTGCAGCACGAGGCCATCATTTGAGCTGAAGACTGTATGGGATAAGGGGAAAAAATAGCAAAGTGGCCCCATGTGTGTGATCATTAATGACTTTAAAACTTGTGGCTAAGTCTTTCGATAGGCAGTGATATACTAGCTAGTCCCTTTAAGTCTGGGAAGAGCTCTGTGTGTGCAAGAGAGAAAAAACTAGTAGAACCGAGAGTTAAGATGTTATCAGAAGTTTCTTAGGAACTTGTTTGGAGTTGGTTGTCTTTACAGAGTGAGTAGCCTATCCTTTCCCACTCATCCAATCTACGGAGGCCCTCAGGGGCTCTGGGAGCAGGTTGGTGAGGACAATAGTGAAGGTCAAAAAAGTTCTCACCAAATATGTTGCAGTAGCTATCATCCCAGTCCTTAAACTTACTCTGAATGTGTTCTGACTAGGGCAAGAGAAACTACACTGTCAATTTCATCACAAGATACAGAGTTCTTTTTGTCATCTGCCTAAGATGAATTACAGATACCTACAGAGACCAGAGAGATGTACTCCATCCATGTGCGTTTCCTTCTGGGAGCTTCCACGGGGCTGCCTCGTTGTCTCTGCAGAGGCCTCGGGGTGAAGTAGATGCAACAGAGTCTCCTTGACATGCGGGTTGCTTAAGAAATCCCCACAGAATGCAGGTGTCTGCACCCAGTTGCCCGCTTCTGAGCATCTCAAGGAAGCACTTGCCCAGGAAGGCTGCACGGAGGGTCATTCTGCAGCAATCTGCAGTCACACACGTCCACACTATGCAGCCTCGGCCATGTCCAATGGCATGCTACACAAGATCGGAACCAATTCAAGTTACCGACGCAGGCGTCCGCCAGACAAAGCAAAACCACGGATAATCCAGTTCCCATCATCTCAGGGATTGCCTTGGATACACTGAAGGAGAAAACACTTCTGCCTACCCAAACCAGATCTGCATTTTATTTTTTTTTAATTTTCACTTATTTATTTGATAGAGAGAGCAAAGCAGGGGAACAGCAGGCAGAGGGAGAGGAAGACACAGACTCCCCACTGAGCAGAGAGCCTGATGTGGGACTGGATCCCAGGACCTTGGAATCATGACCTGAGCGGAAGGCAGCCACTTAATCGACTGAGCCACGTAGGCACCCCCCAGATCAGCATTCTAAACAAAGGCAGACGCTGATTAAAAGTATCATTAAGATTCCTTATATGATAACATGTTCTGCTATTTCTCTTGTTCTGAGAATTCCGACCAGTTGTGAGTGGAATACAAGAAATTGCATCCAAATTGCCATCAGATGGAACACATGAAGAGGATACCACTACTTCCTCTTCAGAGGAAAACCTCATGATTCTTTTTGCCTCCCGTCTAGACACGCACTCGTCAGTGCCGTAATCAGTCACCACATGGGCCACGGGGTCCTTGAAATGTGGCTAGTCCAAAGCGAGATGAGCTAGAAGTGCAAAATGCACAAGAGATTTCAAAAATAGAGCTTTTAAAAAGTACAAAATACCCCACTAATGAATTTTTATATTTATTATATGCTCAACTACTATTTTTGGTATATTTATTAATTAAACCATATCATTACACCTAATCACCTGTTACTGTTTGCTTTTTAAGAATTTTTTTTCTTCTTCTTGCTTTTAAAATATGACTCTCGGCAAACTTTAAGTTACACCTATTGTTTGCATCTGCATGTCGTATTAAATTTTACTGCACAGCACCAGTGAAGAAATTTCATCCTGCTCTCAAAAAATAGCTAGGGGAAACTCTCAAACTTGCTGTGCTCTAACAGTGTGATCAAAAAGAGGAGATGCTTCGGCTAGTCCTTCCCAGGAGCCAGCGGACCTCCTGCCCAGCTGTGCGTGGGAGAAGCACCACACCCCGGTGGCCGGTACAGAAACGTGGGACCATGTGAGCTAAAGCTGCAGAGAAATCCCCGGACTCCCGCTGAATTAGATGCAGCACCATAAGCGACGTGAGCAAAGCAAGCCGCGAGGTCCGCGCCAAGGGGTGGGGGGGTGGGGGGGACTAGGTTGTGTTCTGGGAGCGCATCGGGCATGCTATTGCTGAGCTGGATTGCTTTGCCACGCAACCTGGCACAGGCAGGCACCTGCCCAAGGTGCAGACATTTCCATCACGGCTTTATCATCCAGCACATTCCATTGTTTATCCGGAGGAAACGTGGAGGCATGGAGGGATGTGCAGCTTCCCAAATACACTGGTCTGGTGAATCTGGGGAATTAAAAATGATTCTGATGTGGAATGAGTACAGTTGCTAATATAGGAAAAGCAAGCCTGACATTTTATCAGAGGAGAGAGAGAGTCTTTATTCATCCCGGCTTTTTTTTTTTTTTTTTTTTGAACAAAGTTAAATGCATTTTTTAGTTTATTAACATGGGGGAATGTATGAGCTTGAGAAGAGGGTGAAAAACAGCTCGTCCGGAAACGCAAAGGAAAGGCCATGAGATGGTTTGCAACTGATGGATTACAATCTCCTTTATTACCACGCTTGATGGAGCTCCTCTCTGGAGATCCATATCTGTAGAGAGTGGAAGACTGGTGGTCAAAGTGTATTCTTGCACCAAAACCACTTGTTTGATTTATAAATAAATAACTATCCTGCTATGTAGACAGAGGAAGATGGAATATATTTTTACATTTGGGTAAGAGAGAATCCCTTCCAATGTTAGTATAAGAAATCAACATTTTAAAAAAGATTTTTACTCTCTTCCTTGGCGCTGCCTGCAGAGGTGGCAGCCATCTGTTACTGGGCATCATGGCTGCCCTCAGACCTTTGTTGAAGCCCATGATCGTTAAAAAGAGGACCAAGAAGTTCATCCGGCACCAGTCAGACCGATATGTCAAAATTAAGCGCAACTGGCAGAAGCCGAGAGGCATTGACAATAGGGTGCGCAGAAGATTCAAGGGCCAGATCTTGATGCCCAACATTGGTTACGGGAGCAACAAGAAGACAAAGCACATGTTGCCCAGAGGCTTCAGGAAGTTCCTAGTGCACAAAATCAAGGAGCTTGAAGTGCTGCTGATGTGCAACAAATCTTACTGTGCAGAGATTGTTCACAACGTCTCCTCCAAGAACCGCAAAGCTATTGTGGAAAAGCAGCCCAGCTGGCAATCAGAGTCACCAATCCCAACGCCAGGCTGCGCAGCGAAGAAAATGAATAGACAGCTTGTTGTGCACATGTGTCATATTTGTGTTAATAAAACCATAAAACTACAAAAAAAAAAAAAGATTTTATTTATTTATTTATTTATTTGAAAGAGAGAGAGGAAGCACAGGAGCAGGGAGGAGGGGCAGAGGGAGAGGGAGAAGCAGGTTCCCGGCTGAGCAGGGAGCTCCAATGCAGGACTCGATCCCAAGACCCTGGGATCATGACCCAAGCTGAAGGCAGACATGCTAAACTGACTGAGCCACCCAGGCACCCCAGAAATCAACATTTTTGAGAACAACTGTGATATGACCTCATGTTACATATTGTGAAATATTCCTGTTCTGAGATGTTAATGGTATTTCACTCGAACACAGATTATGAAGTCTTTTTGGAACCTATTATTTAGGGAAGTGTCTAAAGAAGTGAAAAAAGAAAATGAATTTACCAATTGCTTTACAGAAATGAGCTTGTGGGAGCCAAACTTTGCAATAATTTTAATATAAAAATGAATTAATTATAACACATCAGGTAAAAAAAAAATCCATAAACCCTAATGACTTTTTAAAATGCGGGAAAGGATAAAATAAAACTCTCCTTTACAGATATAAAGTTGATGAATATGAAAGGGACAATGGAATTAGAATCAGTAGTTTCCAGCCTCCATTATAATAACTGACCCAGGCAAGCATCAGTAATGGTTGCGAAAATTAGTGGGTGAAATTTGGTTGGGGAACAGGATATTTGCATGGGGCCAAAGTATCAGCCCACAGATTTCTTGCTAACATAAAGATGAAAACGTTCCTTTGTAATGAAGGAATCTGATGGTTGCCCCCTTCATCAAATGATAAGGTTTACATCACTAATCATGGGAGGCCATGACATCCCGGGCATGTAATATGAATGATAAGATATGAAGAATGCAACACCCTCTATGAAGTATTCTGGACAAAAATGTTCATATACAATCAAGCTTAGAACTATCCTATCCAATACTCACCACATGTGGCTACTGAAGAATTGAGATGAGGCTAATCAGAATTGAGATGTGCTGTAAATGTAAAATACTGGATTTTGAAGACTTTATATGAGATAAGAGTATAAAATACCTCATATCAGGGCACCTAAGTGGCTTGGTCATTTAAGGGTCTACCTTTGGCTCAAATCATAATCCCGGGGTCCTGGGATCAAGTGCTGCATTAGGGCTCCCTGCTCAGTGGAGAGTCTGCTTCTCCCTCTACCTTTCTCTCCTGCTCATGATCTTTCTCTCACTCTCAAATAAATAAATAAAATCTTAAAAAATTAATTAAAGGACACCTGGGTGGCTCAGTTGGTTAAGCCACTGCTTTCGGCTCAGGTCATGATCCCAGACTCTTGGGATCGAGTCCCGCATCAGGCTCCCAGCTTCATGGGGACTCTGCTTCTCCCTTTGGCCTTCTCCCCTGTAATGCTCTCTCACACCCTCTCTCTCTCTATCTCAAATAAATAAATAAAATCTTTTTAAAAATTAAATATCTTACATTGATTACACATTAAAATGATAACATTTTGGATATACCAGGTTAAATGAAACATGTTGTTAAAATTAATTTCACCTGCTTTACTTTGCCTTTTAAAGGAGTAGCCTTAAAGTTTTCACAGTTGTACCAAATATCAATACCTCGAGACTCTCACCAAATTAAAAATAGAAAAAAGTTGGCATTCCCGTCACTCCCAACAGACCTGGGCATAGATGATCACTGGACTTAAGTGACAGCTCAGTAAAGGTCCCTTAAGGGTGGCCACTGTTGCTTTGGCTGATAGGTTAGGCTCACATTTAATTAAGAGATGGAGTTATTGATCAGGTCCACAAAACCTCCTTCATTAAAATCTTCCTGGTATAAGCCAGGAGGAACAGATCCTCATTGCAATAAACGTTTATCCTTGTCAGTTACATACAGTTCAAGAGGAGAGGGTCAGATGTTCTTAGAGGCCGGACTTTGTCCCTTTCCTCGATACTTTCCTCGATGCATGTATGAGTGCACTCTCTCCAGGAGGTCCCTCTCACTTGGTTCATTTGCTGAGCTGTAACGCACTTAAAAACTATCGTCGCAATTTGTGATGTGTGTGCATGTGTGTGCAAAGTGTCCTGAGAAAAATCCATGGCGTGACGGTGTGGTCCTCCATGGGAATTCTCTATAGCTCACTGTCGCCTTCTTTTGCTGATGCATTGTTTGTCTGAGGTTGTTTTTCTTTTTATAAGTTTCCCTTTCACATTCTGTAGAAGTCCCTCCCCTTTGGATCAATTTCTTGATGGAACGCAGTCTTTGATCATTCCTCAGTCCCACACCCCCAGCCATCCTTTCTAGCTGTCCTTGTGTGAGGCCTAGAAATAACACGGCTTTCAAAAGAGAGACAGCCTTTCAAAATTAGCCTCAGAAGTTTCTTGCCCCGGTCACCCCTGAGGTTCCATGAAGTTATATTCATTCCAAACCAACGTGAGTCCTCTCTCACCTTGCTACAGTTTTCAATTCTTGTCCTCTTTTTAGAAAATCATCTGTTTCTCTGAAGTATTCTCATCTCTCAGGAGTTACTGAGAAGGGGCATCTTCCCAATGATAATGAGAAAAAGACACTTTGTCTATTCAGCATTGGCCTGGGGCTCCTAGCCTGTATGGTAAGACAGGGGAATATATTATCACAGATGAAAATATTCCTTATAAAAATCTAAAATAAATATATAACTAGACATGCTATCAGAATTAAGTAGGGATTTGGGGGCACCTGAGTGGCTCAGTGGGTTAAAGCCTCTGCCTTCGGCTCAGGTCATGATCCCAGCGTCCTAGGATCGAGCCCCACATCAGGCTCTCTGCTCAGCAGGGAACTTGCTTCTTCCTCTCTGCCTGCCTCTCTGCCTACTTGTGATCTTTGTCTGTCAAGTAAATAAATAAAATTAAAAAAAAAAAAAGAATTAAATAGGGATTTTAGCATAGTCACTGAACACAGAACAGTATCTAAAAATTAATTGTGTTTCTAAGTACCGGCAATGAATGGTTGGAAAATGAAAATTTACAATAGACCATATAATTAGGAATAAATCTAATTGAAAGATATTCAATACCACTGGACAGAAAACAATTGACCAATACTGAAAGAAATTTCCATTTCTAATTCAGTGGAAAGATTCCCTCAAAAAAGGGTGTAGGGAGGAGATAAGGCTCTTCTTTACAGATATAAAGGTAATGAATGTAGAAGAAATAATGGAATTGAGGCACCTGGGTGACTCAGTTGATTAAGCATCTGCCTCTTGATTTCAGTTTGGGTCATGATCTTAAGGCTCTGTGCTGGGCATAGAGCCTGGTTAAGATTCTCTCTCTCTCTCTCTCCCTCTCACTCTCCTTCTGCCCCTCCCTGCCCCCATTCTCTCTCTCTACCTCTCTAAAAAAAAAAAGAATAAATGGAATTAGAGCCAGCAATTTCCAGCTTCCATTATGATAATTAATACAGACAAGCATCACCAATGGCTGTTAAAATCAGTAGGTGAACTTTGGTTGGGGAACAGGATATTTATGTAGTGTCACAGTGGGAGGATTCAGTATTGTTAAGGTGTTAATTACCTTCAAATTGATGTATAGATTCAATACAACCTCATCAAAATCTCAGCAGGTATTTTATTCAAAATTTAAAAGTTGACTGTAAAATATTTACAAGGGGTACCTGGCTGGCTCAGTTAGTGGAGCATGCAACTCTTGATCTCAGGGTCTTGAGTTCAAGTCCTACATTGGCTGTGTAGGCTACTTAAAAAAAAATAAAAATGAAGTATTTATGGAAATGAAGAGATCTAGAATTGCCAAGAATTCTTTGGAGAAAAAAAAAAAGGAACAAAGAAACCTAAAAGACTTACCTACCAGCTTCCAAAGCTCATTATAAAGCTATGATAATTAACACAGTACATATTGGTGTGTGGCTAGACAAATTAGACCAATAGAATAGAAGAGAGAGTTAAGAAACAAAGTTATGATTAAATAGTCACTTTATAATAAAGACACTACAGTAATTCAGGAGAAAAGTATGGTCCTTGAAATAAATATTCCTGGATATTTTATCTATTCTTCACACTATACACAAACATTAATTTCATAAGGATCATAGTCCTAAATTCTAAAGGTAAAACAATAAAAATTTTAGAAGAAAATAATTTCATGACCTTAGGGTAGACAAAATTTTCTTAATAGTACATCAGAGTACTAACTTAGAAGAAAAGATTTATTAGTGGAACTTCATTAAAATTAAGAACTTCTGTCTCTCAAAAAACCCTATTAAAATGAAAAGGCATCATGACGAATAGAAACAGAAAAGTGTTCACCTTTAGTCCAGAAGGCTGATCTGTAGACTGCATGGTTTCCAGAAGGATAAACTATGTACTGGTTGCTACATTCCTAAAGGGTCTCATGGCTGTCTATACATCTCACCCATAGCTAATACCAAGCTGAATGATAAGCATCAAAAAAATCTCGAGAAAGTAATTTCACGAGTAGAAATTGAAAGGCATTTATGATCCGATATTCCCTGCATGTCCCCTCGCCCTTCAGCACTAAGTATATAGCTACCAGCCTCACACAGTGAAAGTGCATCTCTTTCTGCTCAGAGGTCCTGTCCCCATGCTACTTAAATAAACTTATTAAGTTGCATCATAAAACATCTCAAGAATTCTTTCTTTGACTGTCACACTTAATAGCCTTGCAATAGACAAGCCATTTACTTGGCTCATGATATCCAACCAAAGACTCATATCCAGTATACATAAAGAACTCCTATAACTTGTTAAGGAAAAGACACATACCTCCATATAAAAAATGAGCAAAGATTAAACTCTTCACAGAAAGGGTATCCATATGGCCAATAAACATGAAAACAGACTCAGCTCCATGACATTTCAGAGAAATGCAAATTAAAATCACAATAAGATACAACTACACATTCAACACAATAACTAAAACTAAAAACAAAAACAAAAACAAAAACCAACAACAAAAACCAAAAACCCAAAAAAAGAAAAAGCTGAGAATTTCAATTGTGGATGAAGTTGTAGAGCAACTAGAACATTCCTTTTTCCCCAAACTGGCAACAAGACAAATGTCCATCATCAGGAAAAAGGATAATATTTATCTTCATTGTATGGAACACTACGCAGGAGAAAATAGAGAGGGACTACACAGAAGTTGGATGAATCTCACAAACACTATATTGAATGAAACAAACCAGGCAGAAAAGAACAAGCAATATGATTGTGTTTATATGAAGTTCAAAAACAGATGAAATTAATAAATCCTACAGCAGTCAGAATGATGGTACCGCTTGCAGAAGTCGGGGCATTGACTAGGAAAAGAACGATGGAATTTTATAGAGTGCTGAGGATGTTTTCTGTCTTGGTCTAGAGTGTGGTCACATGGGCGTTTCTACATGGAATCATTTAACAATCTATACACTCAAGATTAGTGCATTTGCTCTATTATTTGTACCTGTGATATGAAATAATTGGTTTTTTTAAAGCAATAGAAATCTACATAGTGGAGTTGGTGCCTACTAAAGAAAATTTTTGCAAATGTAGAAAAGTTTTAAAGATTGCCTTCATTTTGCCATAATTCTCCAGAAACACAATTCTTCTCAGTCAGAACAAACTTATTTATTTTTAAAACCAACTTGAGGGGCACCTGGGTGGCTCAGTGGGATAAGCTTCTGCCTTCGGCTCAGGTCATGGTCTCAGGGTCCTGGGATCAAGCCCCGAGTCGGGCTCTCTGCTCAGCAGGGAGCCTGCTTCCCCCTCTCTCTCTGCCTGTCTCTCTGCCTGCTTGTGATTTCTCTCTCTGTCAAATAAATACATAAAATATTAAAAAAAAAAAATAGGGACCGCTAGGTGGCTCAGAGGATTAAGCCTCTGCCTTCAGCTCAGATCATGGTCTCAGTGTCCTGGGATCAAGTCCTGCATCCGGCTCTCTGCTAAGCAGGGAGCCTACTTCCCCACCCCCCTGCCTGCCTCTCTGCCTACTTGTGATCATCTCTCTCTGTGTGTCAAATAAATAAATTAAATATGTTTTAAATAAATAAATAAATAATAAAACCAACTTGAGCCTCCCTGCCATCTAATTAGGGTATTTCCTAAAGAAAAGGAGATTGAAGATTGTTTACATAAACAGCTTCTGTCTTAAAGATCCTGGTTTTTTTTGTGGCCTCAAAGCTATAGCAAATACCTCCCACAGCCTTCTGGCATTTTCCCTTTATTTCTGGCTAGCAGAAACTCAGTTTTGCTTCGTACCCACCAGTTCTCCACCTGATTTCTGGAAAGGGGATCCCATTCCTAGGGAAATCCTAACTCTGTGAATTATGGCACTTCTCATTCCCTAGGTAAGGTCATATCTAGGGAATGTACTCTTTTCATACTCAACCTGTTTCCTTACCCTAAAGTTATCTCAAGTGTTACTCAAAGGCCGGGATAAGTTTGGTCAGAGCCTCACAGACACTAAGCCAATCACCTGGAGTGCACTCGATACCATTACAGGAATCACAGTGTGGTGGAGTATGGGTTTTGACTGCGGGCCAACACCACTTCTTTACAGCCTTGAGCCCCCGTGTCAAGATTCCCCAGACTTGCATCTCCCTGGCACCTCACACCAGACTTCTGCCAAAAGGACGGCTGAGGCAGCACTTGGTGGGATTAACAACCCAAACATCGTTTGCTTATTAGGCCATTGGCCAATGGATGCAGCTGGCACTTTGACAGAGCCTTGAGGCTTAGACCCCAGGGGGGCTCTTCTGCACAGCTAGGAAGACAGCTCTGCTAGTCACCCAAAACAGGCAGGACGGCAGTCGTCTATCTTTTCGACTTGGCACCCGACCTCCTGCATTCCGTAACTGTCACCTCTCTACTACTTCGGCTACCTCCTCTCAAGTCACAGCTCCATTTTCTTCTGAAGTTGTCCCTCTCTATGATCTCAGACTGCATTTCTTTCCTAATTAAACACAACTTCTGACCTGCCCATATGCTTGCTCTCTTCCTCCTTCACAACCCTGGGAGGCCTCCCAGGAAACTGGTCCACCATCCCCCCATCTCCCGGCTCCCCTCAGACCGGACGGTACCGTCTTCACCTTTCGCCTGCTCCTGCGGGCATATGTGGATTGTTATGTACTGCTGATGTGTGACCTGCTGACGGGGAGACTCGTTCGCTGATCTAAAAGAACCTAAAAACACATATAAATCCATATACGTAGGTGGTGGTGATGGTTGCAGGATGAACATACACGATACCACTTAACTGTCCCCTCAAACATGGCTAAGAGAGTAAATGTTATGTTATGTGTATTTTGCAACAATAAAAAAAATTGACAACAAAAAAGAAATAGCATGTTACAGAAGTACATAATAGGGAGAAAAATGTTGACAAATTATGCTTTTTTAAAGATTTTTTTGACAACAAATAAATAAAACCAAACTTCAGATGACCTTAAAAGATAAGCAAAAATAAAAAATAAGTAAAAAAATGTTTTAAATGTTTGTTTTTAAGATGTTTTTGATGACAAGTAAATAAAACCAAACTTCAGATGGCCTTAAAAAATAAGTTAAAAAAATATATATATAATAAATAAAAAAATAAAATAAAATGAAAAGTAAAAAATAAAATACATCAAAGAAAGGAAATGTACCATTCAGTTCTTCTTCAAATGGTCACACCAGTCCCATGCGCAGACAGTTGCACACTGTGGCTTCTGGGTGGCTGGGTTGTCTTCCCCATGGACCGTAAAAGAGGCTCAGAGGGCTGGATTCAGAAGCCTGAGCTGGCGAGTCCCCCTGCTGAGCAGGAATTTCATTCTGTGCTCAGAGGAAGATGAAAAAGGAACCTGCCTTCAGCCTTCAGAGTGTTGGGAGAGACTGCGGGTCAGGAACGATGTCAGAATATGTATTCTAGGCTTGTCCTTGGAGGAAAAGACTGTATGAGCAAATTATTAATTTCCTTGTTGGTGCCCAAAGTCTGTGGTTCAGTCCTTTATAGAAGAAAGGAGATGTTGTTGTATTTACAAATGCAGCAAGTGTTTTTGCCTCTGGAGTCCCAGAGGCTATTATTAAAATGATAAATTCTCAGGCTGGTAAAGTAAAATGACACTCTGGGTCAGGAGAAGAGATGACTTTTCGAATAATGCATTACACAAACGTGTTTACTTCCGACTCTGGTACCAAGACTGGCTTTTTCTTCCTGGGTTTAAGCGTAGTCTGTTCCCTGGGGAAGTCTTTGCCCCACAATCGGAAAGATGTTTTTAATTCCATACTTTCTTGGGTCCTGTGGTTCCTTTGAGCAATTGGCCTCTGTACCAAGAACTCCCCAGGAGCCGGAACAGGCAAGGGGACGGGGAGACCCAAGTTCAGTCCCCGCCCTCCCTAGGACCTGGCCTTACGCTGGCCTTTGCCCCTCACTGGCCTTGCTTGCCATGGTGCTGGATGGGAGCGAGATCTGACTGGGTCTGCCTCACAGGCTGTTCACTGGGGGAAACCGTGGTGAGGGTGGAATGTGATGCAGATGAAAGGTACTCCAGGATTCCTACAGGACCAGCTCGCTGCCCAGGGGAGGGTATGAATACCCAGGAGCTACTTTGTCTGGAACCAAGAAACCATGTCCTCAGCTCCTTTGGGGCATTTAGATAAAGGGCTCCAGGCCCCCTTCCGCTGCAATTGTGCCCAGTTACACCCCTGGCAAACCACCGTAAGTCATGGCTGTGGGACAGATGCTGTGGGGATACACGGTTCCTGCATTCAAGGAGCGCAGTTTCACGGAGAAACGAAGACACCCGTCTGTGAAAAGTTCATGGCAGGTGGAATCTGGTTAATGTCTTTGCCTGGTGTATTAGCTCATTAGGGCTGCCATGACAGCGTACCACAGACTGGGGGATTGAAACAAGAGAAATTTACTTTCCCACAACTCATCTGATGACCTCGTTTTAACTGAATCAGGTCTTTAAAGACCCTGCCTCCAAATACAGTCACGTTCTGAGGTACTAGAGGTGGGGACTTCAACATAAAAATTCTGGGGGTGTACACGATTCATCCTCTAACACCTGGCTTCTAAATGTTATAGAATCTATAAAGAAAGGGTCTAATTGCCTCTCCTCCTTGGATGTCTACTAGACATCTGGACCTAACTTATCTAAAACCAAGCCCCTGCTCCTCTACCCTGCCTCCCGGTTTTTGCTCATCCACTCGTCTCTCTCTTCCCTGTAAATGGTACCACTCACCCCCACCGCAACGCCCCCGTCACTGTCCTCTTGGTGCAACTGATTACACCTGAAATTGTGTTTTTATTTTCTTAGGTGGTTTCTGCCTGAATTCCCTGAACCAGAGTGCTTACAGGCACTCACCACATGCTTGCTTGAATGAATTGTCAAAATAGTTACATAGCCAGCCTGTGCACAGACAGGGAGATTTCTGTGGGCTAGGGAAGTAATGGTAGGGTCCAGGCAGGGGTGTGCTGGAAGCAGTTGGCTTAACCCAGCCCACGAGAGACAGCTGTCTGATTTTCAGTTGTTAAATGAAGCCATTATTGAAAATTAAGTTAAAGAAAGGTACAGCTCAACTATACGAAAATAAAGGTGATAAATACATGACTCATCATTTCCTAATTATTTCACTTTCTTTTACTCTTATCTATGTTTTTAAGATTGCCTAATTTTATTGTGCCTGCTGATAGGAATAACGTAGAACTGTGTGTATAACTGCTCATCTCTTCCCACTCTTCATTCGGTGACATCGCACTAATAGACTGAAATTGACCATAGTGGGAATATTTACTCGATGGAAATCAGTATATGCCACAAATCAGTTTGCCTGCTTGTTTGTGTATGCATGTTCCTGGGGAGCTGGTTGTGAAATATTTAGCAGCACACTACAGCTTCCTTGTGACAGGTGTCTTTGAAAGATAGTGAAGATATACAGGGATTCAAGCGTAAACAAAGATCCTAAAGAAGCAATAGTAATTCATATTTGGAGTGTGGTGTGTGTGTGTGTGTGTGTGTGTGTGTGTGTGTTGGTAGGAATTTAGAGAAGATGAGGAATGGAACCACCCTGGCAGGACCCACAATATGAGACTCAGGGGGTTGGATTTGGATTCTATAAGCAATAAAACACCACCAAGAAATTTTGGGTAGGCATGTGATGTGATAAAGCAAAGAGCAAATGCCTAGTCAATAGCCAAAGAAGGGAATGAAAGGAGGAACTTTTAGTACAGAAAACACTATTCATAGCTCCTTCCCTGCTACCGAGTCTGTAAAGCATCTACACAGTCACTTGGAACGTGAGAGCTGTAGGTTTCACCAGGGGGGAGAATTACTCTTTCAGCTAAAACTTCTCCAGATCTTTGCGAACGGAATGAAATCAAACTACGGCTGCATTTAGGCTATAGATGGAGACCTCTTTCTCCGTGAATAAAGAAAACTCATGGAAAACTAGCCAAAAGGTGGAGCGATCCGTTTGATAAAAAGTTCAACGTGATTAACTCTAACCACGAGAGAAAAGCCACCATGACTTTTACTGCCAATAAATCTGCTAATATACCCCCTGCGCTGACCTGAAGAGGTGAGCAATTGTAGTTTTCAGTGTGTTTACTGGGGGTGGGAAGGTGTATGTGTTTCTTTCTACAGTGGAAGCTCATTAGCAGCAGCTGAAAGTAATTAGAGGGCTAATTAAAACAGGGTAATGAGGTAAGTAAGCACAAATGGTATGGTACTCATTGTTATCTGTTCAGTGGTGCCCTTTGTGTCTCTCATCAGTGACCAGGGAAGAGCATGTACTCTACTACATACAAAAGGGTTCTACCATTTTTATTATAAAAACATCACAGTTATGCACCCAGAAGGAAAATGTTGAAAGAAGAAGGTAAACTTGCTACCTCTCCCTTTCCATAAAGTGAATAAATCTGACAATGGGATTTGAATCCTAATGGCTAATCTTCCCTTTTTGATATGAAGATGGGCATATATGGGAAGATAACAAACAAGGTAAATGGGAATGGGAGAACACAAAGACCTTGAAAATGACGTGAGTGTATTTGTGAGAGGAAAAAGAAAACATAAGGCTTGAATAAACAACATGACTGCCTTTGTCCAGAAGGACGTGTTCACTCTCAGAATAATGAGAACACAAAGAAACTTTTCTTCATTATTTTTCACTTAAGTTCATTTGGCAATATCGATATTGCCTGGTAAAAAGTGATTATGTTGCAAATATTGCTTTCTGAAAATGATGACAGTAGCAGAGAAAATTACCCCATCATTTCGAATTTCAAAACAAGTGTTCATGTACACACTTTATAAAAACCCGCCCCACAATTTGATGGTGATGATGAACAGGATGTCCCTATTGAAATTTCCATGGAAATGTATAGAATATGACCTAAATACAGAAACCCACCTGTTGTAAGACTCCTTCAAAATCGGTGAACACATTGCAAATAGGGAAGTCTGAGTGATGGAAACACCAACTAACAACCTCACGAGAGTTTAGCAGAATTTGCCCAATAATTAATCCAACCACAGGGTGTTTTGAGTCCTGAACGTTTTAAGAACTTCATATATTGTCTTGACAAGCAGAGAAATCCCTGATGAAAGATTAGTTTGATCTACCTAACCTGGTTTAGATGATCTGACAGGTTAGAAAGATCGTCATATGCTCTCCATTCTCGACACACTCCCCATCTCTTGTCTAGCCCCAGTTGTCTTCCTCGTGGCTGTCACATCTCAGTCTGGTCGTGACAAAAACTCTTTGGTTGCTTCCCCTTCCTTGACAATGGTCAGCTGGTAGGCACGCAAGTCTCTCTCTCACTTGGCCCTTCTCTCAGATTACCTTTTTTTTTTTTTCAAATTTTTAATTTTTTATAAACATATAATATATTTTTATCCCCAGGGGTACAGGTCTGTGAATCGCCAGGTTTACACACTTCACAGCACTCACCATAGCACATACCCTCCCCAATGTCCATAACCCCACCCCCCTCTTCCAACCCCCTTCCCCAAGCAACCCTCAGTTTGTTTTGTGAGATTAAGAGTCACTTATGGTTTGTCTCCCTCCCAATCCCATCTTGTTTCATTTATTCTTCAGATTACCTTTTGATGTCCACCCTCCTGTATCTTTGGCCCAGCCAGAGCTAAACTACAGCAAGCTGCAGATTTGGAAGAACTTTGTTCTTTCATGCTTTTGCATACCTAATACTCTGTTCAAAATGGCTTCTCCCTTGCTTTTTCCCATGCAAACTCCTACTCATGCTATAAGAGTCAGCTCAGGTAACATCTCTTTAAGCTTTTCCTTATTTTACCCTCTCTCTGGTCTGATTCCTTAAACACCTAATTATCTCCTTGTTTTTTCTGCTTTTACCCCAAGACAATGGGAGACTTAAGATCTTTGAACATTCAGCAAATATTTATTGAGTGCCTACTATCAGCCAGGAATTTCTCTAAGTGTTGAGGATACAGTCATGAACAAAGTAGATCCCTGTCCTCGTGGAATCTCCATTTTAGCTGGGAAAGGTTGATTAAAACGAAAAACTACACAGTGTTTCCTAACATTAGGGAAAAAGATCTGGGAATTTCAGATTCTGAAGAGGCAAGATAAAACCTTCAAAATTTACACCCTGAATGAATCCGAGGACACCTTTTCTAATGACCTTATTTTTATTTCATTGCAAGGAAACCTAAGGCAGAGATGTGCATGGACTTGTTCAAGGAAAGTCACATAGTTTATTGGAAGGAGAGCTGGATCCTCAACCGCATTCCTGACTCCTGGTTGAGTGTTGTCTTAATTCTTCTAAACTATGACAACTCTCAGGCAACTCAGTTATGGTACAGCCTTGACTGTGATCAGGATTTTGTTTGTTTGTTTGTTTTATTAAGATAGAATAGACATATAACATTGTGTCTGTTTAAGACATACAACATGCTGATTTGGTACCTATGTGTTGGCAAAATGATGACTGCGGGGCATTAGCTAACACCTTTATCATGTCACATTATTAACATTTCTTTTTTGGGGTGACAACATTGCATATTGACTTAGGAACTTTCAAGTATATGATACAGGATTATAAACTATAGGACTGTGCTCTACATTAGAACCCCTGAACTTATTCATCATAGAGCTGGAAGCTCATGTTTTTTTACCAAAATCTCCCTACTCCCTCCTTCGCCCAACCTTTGGTGACCACCATTCTAATCTCTATGAGTTCAGGTTTCTTAAATTCCACATATAATTCATATCATGGTATTTGTCTTTGACTATCTGACTTGTTTAGTTAGCATAATGCCCTTAAATTCTATTTATGTTGTTGCAAATGGCAGGATTACTTTCTTTCTTGTGGCTGAAAAATATTCCATAGTATATAAATACATAGATAGATAGATATAGATATATGTATGTGTGTGTGTATATATATATATGTGTATATATATGTGTATATATATATATATATATATATATATTGCATCCTCTTTATCCATTTGTCCATTGGTGGGCACGTAGGTTGTTTCCATATCTTGGCTATTGTGAGTAATGCTGCCCAGAACATGGGGGTAGAGATAAAATCAACTCAAAGTGTATTAAAGACTTGAACATAAGACCTGATACAATAAAACTAGCAGAAGAAAACATAGGGAATAATCTTCTTCACACTGGTCTTGGCAATGGTTTTTTTGCATGGGACACCAAAAGCAAAGGCAATGAAAACAAAAATAAACAAATGAGATGAAATCTTTTTAATACTGACTGTGTAAGGTTATTTCCATGAGTTCAAGTATGGAGTCCAAAGCCCCGCTGACTTGCCAAGCTATGGCTTAGGCAGAATGATTGGCTTCCTGTTAGGGCCACTGCTCTAGAAGATCACCTTCTTTCTGGAGGAGAAACAAATCTAGAAGGGAGTACTCTGAAATGGTAGCTGCATCTGCTGTATATCTCATCAGCCCCATCATCTGAGATTCTTCTGACGGCAGTGCTGGTTGCATGAAACACTGAGTGTTCACAGAGAAGTCTGGGCTATATCCTGCAGAGATATCTTCTTCCTCATAATCATGACAGATGGTTGTATGAGATTTCTGGTAGAAAAGCAACCTGAATGGAGACTTACACTTGGCGTTCTTTTTCTGAGTCACTGATTTACACCATCTCTGTGAGGATTTGGATATGCACCTTAGTAATAAAGGTAGAGAAGAAGACAAGGTCCTGGGACACCTGGCTTGGCTCAGTCGGTGGAGTGTGAGACTCTTGATCTTGGGATTGTGAGTTTGAAACCTCCATTGGGTTGTAGACATTACTTAAAAAAAATAAAATAAAATCTTACAAGATGAAGAAGAGAAGGTCTCACCATCAAGCATTTTCTTGTGTGATTCTTCTGCTTGGAATGTCCTCCTTCCTCTACTCATTGAGGCAAAAGTATCTATCTTTCCAGGGCCTTCTTCTCTACAGCATGCTCAGACTACTCTGGTCTTTGCTGAACATTCTTCCCTCTGAATTACTGTTTCTTTATAGCTCTTGGAACATAGCTTTTGTTTTTCATTAAAACAAGTTTTCTTAACCTCAACGCTATTCACTATTTGGGCCACATACTTCTTTGTTGCCCTGTGCATTGTAGGATGGCCAGCAGCATCCTTGGCCTCTCTCCACCAGATGCCAGAACACTGCTTCCAAGTCATGACAATCAAAAATATTTCTAGGCATTGGTGAATGTCCCTTGGGAGACAAAATCACCCTGCATTGAGAGGCATTGGTTTAAACTCTCATACGCCAGGGCACCTCACTGGCTCCATCAATAGAGCGTGAGACCCTGGATGTCAAGGTTGTGAGTTCAAGTCCTATGTGGTGTAGAGATTCCTTAAAAAAAAAAAAAAAAGAAAAGAAACCAACTTTAAAAATAAATAAATAAAATAAGCATACTTTTATTCATAGCAACAACAAGAATAGTACACTGAGAGTTTATGCACTAGGTAGTTTGCCAAGCACTTTACTAGATGGTCACTCTTGATCTTCAGATAGGGAATATCAGATAAAGAATAGTGGTCCCATTTTACATATGGGAACATTGAGGCTAACTTGCCCAAGGTCACAGAGCTAAAAAGGGGTGGAGCGGGGATGCAAAAGCCATCATTCTGACTTTAGGGTGGTCACTTGTAACCACCATTCTGCACAGCCTGGTCTCCCCTCCTGCCAGCATCCCCCAGCCATGTGTCTTGTTCCTGGCAAGGGCAGGTTTTCCAGAAGCAGCAGGTTTTCCAACACTCCCAGAGCCACCTTATTGTACCACCTCAGCTTCTAGCACCAGTCCACCAGTGCCCCCTCCTCCGAGGTGTGGGTCTCAGATCCGTGGGGCCCCATTGCTAGGCTCCGAAATGCCAGGATCAGCTGAGTAGTGTCCCCCCCCTCAGAGATCTGAGTTATGGTTTGGCAGGAGCTCTTCCTCAAGCTTCTAAATTTTAAGAATCGCAACCTCTTCCCTTTGTTCCCCCAGCCAAGGTCGTAGCTACTTCCTGCTTTTGCTGCCTCTGGGATACCTTATTGTTCTCTTTCTGACTCTTCAGGTACCTAGTTAGCAATTCTTGTTACCTAGGGAAGCCTGGGTGGCTCATTTGTTTAAGTGTCTGTCTGCGGCTCAGGTCATGATCACAGGGTCCTGGGATCAAGTTCTGTATTGGGATCCCTGCTGTGTGGGAAGTCTGCTTCTCCCTCTGCCTGCTGTGCTCCCCCCACTTGTGCACTCTCTCTTTCTCTCTCTCTCATGACAAACAAATAAGTAAAACCTTAAAAAAAAATTCTTGGTTCCTAGCTAACATAGAGACCATGGTACAAGCAATGATGGAAATGACTTATCATCTCATATTATCCCACTCTTCATGGGGGGGGGGGTCTCCGAAGACGCAGGCAACAGGCAAACACAGCACACTGAACAGGTCAGCTGAATCTATGAAATGAACTTAAAAAAGAAAAAGATACATTTGGTATAGCAATAAATGACAGACAAGAAACTAAACCGAAGTAAGAGAATGGGCGTCCCTTGTGGGAACTCTGGATCAGCACACTAGGGAATTTCTTTAAGAAATCAATGGGGGAACGTCTAGGATGATAAATCCCACTAGTCCATTTTGATTAACAAATGCTTTCTCCCCCCAGTGATGTGAGCATTAATGAGTTTTAGTTATGGGAAAAGCACGCTTCACGCTCATATCCCCAGCATGGCGGTTTTCATATATTTTCTAAGTATTGTGCTATGCCCCCCAAAGTCCTGAGGGCTTCAATCACATAGTTTTTGTAATAATCCCCAACTTGATTCAAAAGGCTAAACTTATGCCCCAAACGTCCTAAATTTTCTTGAGCCATTTTTATGGTAGTCGCTCTAAGGGGTTTCCAGAAGCTCCCTGTAGGACTAAGAATTCTGCACAGGAGAACTTGTGGCTGACACCAAGAGCTTCCTGAGGAGTGACCCCAGCCCCTCTGACTTGAGTCTCATGATCCCCACAGCCCTGGTGGAAATCGTCTTCCCATCAGGGGCCCTTTGCAGCAACAACAAATACTCAGACACCCACAGAGTCCCTGTGTCTCTGAAAAAGGACAACTTCTCAGTGGATTAGGCAAGGTTCCCCACCCCCCCACCACTTCTTCTCAATATTCCCACAGTATTTCTTCTTTTCCTTTAGAGTGTCACATTCACTAGGTTTCAGTGTATACAACTTGACAATTCTCTGAAGTTCTATGCTAAGGACAAAAGTCTGTGGAAATCTGTGCTTGAAATTTCTGCAGGGACTCTAAGATTTATTAAATAAAAGAATAAAAATCATGGTCTAGAGGAAAGGGCCTGGGGTTCCTTTACTAATACTATCTCCAGTTCTGGAAAATTCTGGAAACTTCAGTAAGCTACCTAATCTGCCTCAATTACCTCAGTTGTAAAGAGGGAGAAATAATATCTTAAAAGTCCTACGCCCCTTCATTGGAGAAATGGCTGACTCTAGACCTGCAGCAGGAAATAAGAGGAGCTTGTAACACTTTGTAGTATGAGAAAATAAGAATGTACTCAAGACAAACAAACCAAACAATTGCATTGTTGAGATACGTGAAAGGGACAGAGGAGCCAACTGAAAGAATTCCCAATGAGTTTGGGCAATAAAATAAAATAGTATTGAATTACAAGCTCAAAGTATAACACACATATCCATGAGTCTATAATGATATAAATAAACGATTGAATAAATAAAGAAGGGAGAAGAGACTAATATCCCTTGTGTAAGAATTCCGAATAATGTAGACGGATACTCCACCCTCAGGATGGAGGACGTAACTTCCTCCTTCTTAAGGGTGGGGAGCACAGAATACCACCAGGAAAAAAAGAGGAGTAGCTTTGTAGAGGAAAAGCTGACAAACTCCACCTCAGTCTATGTCAAGGTCAGATAAACAGTGATAAATCATGTTGATATTATGTGATAGAAATGACAATTTACCCCTATCATCTTCCTCCCAAGAATGAATAACCTTTGTCTAATCATGATGGAAATACCAGACAAATTCCCATAGAAGCACATCCTGAAAAGTACTTGAGTAGCAGTACTCCCCAAAACTGTCAAGTCATCAAAAACAAGCAAAGTCTAAGAAACTCACAGCCAGGAGGAGCCTAAAGAGGCATGACAAATAAATGTACTGTGGTGTCCTGGGTGGGATCCTAGAACAGAAAAGACATTAGGTACAACTAAGGAAATACGCATAAACTATGTACTTCAGTTAGCAATACAGTATCAGTATGATTTCATTAATTGTGACAATGTGCCATAACATATAACATATAAGATGTTAGGGGAAATTGGATAAGGAGGTATATAGGAATTCTCTCTGCTATCGTCTCAGTTTTTCCGTAAATCTAAAACTGTGCTTAAAAAAAAACCAAACCTATTTAAATAGATGAAAGATTCAAACACCAACACACAAATCCTACCATCCTGAAATTCAGTGAAAGTGTGAAAATAAGGAAATGGATGTGCCTTTTTTTTTAAATTTTTATAATAAGTTAAAGAGGTCAAAGCCGTATGGCTTTAATTAACAATTCTTAATTGTGCACCCAATATGTTTTCTTCCTTCCTTCTTTACCAACAAACACGTGGTTTTCTTTGGGATGTCAAGGTGCCCAATTAGAAAGACTCATTTCTCCGGGCTCCCCTGCCTCTAGGAGTGGCCATGTGACCAAGCTCTGGCTGACTAGACACAGGGGAATGCCAGGCTCTTGGAAAGCATATTACAAAGTTCAGGCATCTTTTGCCTTTTATCCTTAACCCTTTGTCCTCTGCACGTCTTCCTGCCTGGAATATAGACACACACCTAGAGGTGAAGTAGCCATCGTTCGAAGATGAGGAAACAAGCCGCACGCTACGGACGGTGGAACCAGAAGGTAGAAAGGGCCAGTTCTCATGGTCGTGGAGCTGCCTGACTAATGCTCTCCCCAGCTCCAAGTTCTTTTTCATGAGAAAACAAAACTTTTTTCCTTTTTAAAAAAATGTATTATTATTATTAATATTTTTTATGGCGAGGGGATAAGGCTAGTTGGTTAAGTTGTATTCCTGTTACAAGCAAGACAATGTATCAGCCGAAATGAGAATATCGTTCTGAGCACATCAGACGAATCGGTCAATTCAGTTCAGCCCAAAAAAAACCCCGTCAGCCAAACGGACAAAACAAATGTCTCATGTGCGCACTGCATTGAATAGCTACACACACCTTTTTATTTCCATCTTTGGCCATGTTTTATGGGTGCCCAGGGATTGTATTTGACCTTCTGGGATTAATGAGCAGATGAGACGGTCCAGCCCAGACTGCCGTGTGATCATCAGCAGCTTCTGTTTCTTCCATTCTTTGATTCTAACAGCCTTGCAATGGGTTTTTGTTTTTTTGTTTTGTTTTGTTTTGCTCTTTTTCTGAAATGAGACTCGCTTTTTGCCCTGGCTTCCAAGAAATTCAGAACAAATTTTATGCTTCCTACATTAACGATGCTATTTCCTGAGAATTGGTAATAGTTATTTTTCCCTAGATTATTAGTTTTTTTCCTCTTCTTGTTTCATTATTCTTTTGGAAAGTCCATGAGCTGCTTTTAAAATCCTTTGAAGAGGGCACCTGGGTGGCTCAGTGGGTTAATCCTCTGCCTTCGGCTCAGGTCATGATCCCAGGGTCCTGGGATTGGGATTGAGCCCTGCATCGGTCTCTCTGCTCAGCGGAAAGCCTATTCCCCCTCTCTCTTTGCCTGCCTCTCTGCCTACTTGTGATCTCTCTCTCTTTCAAATAAATTTTTAAAAATATTTTAAAAACTAAATAAATAAAATCCTTTGAAGAAATAGGTGGAGTATAACCACATTTTTTCATACAGAATTTGGTTACAATTATATTATAATTTGAGGTGGCTGCAGTCTTTTTTGAAGGGCTTTTCAGAATAATAGGAACCATCCTTATTACTTGGTGAAACTTCCTTTTTATGCCATCTGTTCTTTCATGTTCGTCATTCAGGAGACAGCATCGCAAACTTCTCCAGAAGTGATGAACTGAGATGGTGGGCTGGCTCCCTGTAGAGTTGAGCTCCAAGATTTTTATGTGATTTTTCTAGAGAACAAGTCTATACTACCATCAATAAATGGCATTTACTTTCCCAACTCAGAAATGAATCAAACACATTGCTGTTTTTCATGATGGAACTGTCAAATATAATTTCAAAGATCTTTCAGCCTTCTTCCATTTATTTTTTTTACTTCCTGTTTTATATTTGAAAATAAGGCTGTGAAAATTCAAGCTTTGAAAATCTCTAAGGGCCTTCTCATAGCCATTTAAGAAAAAAAAAAAAAAAAGCTTTAATCTCATAGTTAGAAAGGCAGAGAAATAGGAGGACGCATTTGCCCAAGAAACTAGAAAATACTTACTGGCTTCGAATACAGAATCATCTTTGTGTTCCTTCTCATAGAAAGTTAATAGTTTGGTTTCTAGAGAAGCATGATGATTATAAGATTTAGTGTTTTCTTCATTGCCAGCCATTGTGCTAAGAATTTTGCAAACACTTATTTCATTTAATCCTTATAACAAGTCCATAAAGTGTGAGAGAGTAAAATAAGGCCTCTTTTTGAGGAAGGAAAATGTGCAAGTTCAAATAGCAATGTTCCTTTATGAAAGGAATCAGCTTTAAATAAAGGAAAACCAGGGGCGCCTGGGTGGCTCAGTCAGTTAAGCATTTCCCTTCAGCCTGGGTCACGATCCTCACATCCTAGGATTGAGTCCCATATCCAGCTACCTGCTCAGCAAGGAGCCTGCTTCTCTCTCTCCCCCTGCTTGTGCTCTTTCTCAAATAAATAAAATCTTTAAATGAACAAATATATAAAAAAAGGAAAACTATAAGAGGAAAATGATTCCTAAAAGTACTTAGTTCATACGGATTCCGTCCTTGGACGTGTGTGGACAACACTGCTCTGTGGACAAGTGTGTGGACAAGCCGCTGAGTCAAGGCTGGAGATCCAGAACCCATTTGCTGATCGCAAGTAGGATTGGACTGGCTACACCATTCCTTCTATCAGTGAGACATTTGGCCCTCATGTTCTCTTCCTGGTCAATGCAAAGCCTGAAATGGTTTTATTTAAAAAAAAAAAAAAAAATCTGCCCTTATCTATGTTTGACTAGATGTCAAGAATTGTAGAACACTTTTTAATTGTTGTAGGAAGTCACAACTAAATTCTATATATTATCAATCCCTTTAGATATAACTGAACTTAGAGTGAATTTATTGGACTTTCTTTTCTCTGTCTCTGTCTCTATTTCTCCCTTCCTTTTCCTGCCTAATGCTGAACTCAGTGCTCTTTAAAACCGTAAGGAACTCAAACTAATTCCAGTATTTTAGCTAACATCCGTTTGGTTATCTCTGCTCTGGAAATCTGTAAAAATCTAAGGCAGCAAAAAGTTTTCTTTATTCTCAAACTGAGTTAAAATTACCCAGTCGAGGAAACCAAGACCTGGAGAACATTTTTGAGGAAGTCCCATAGTAGGTGAGATTTGCAATTCAAACCCAGGTCAGCCTGACTTGAAAACCTATGTTTTGCCAAAAAAGCAAAGCCTACATTTTACAGAATTTATCATCTTGTAAAATGGGATAATAACAATAGATAACAATGCTGAGAGCTAATACTTATTACACATTAGATCTGTTTTAATGATCTAAATATATTAATTCATTGAATTCTCACACCATCCCCATGAGATAAGTGCTATTATTATCCCCATTATACAGATAAAGTGCTAATGCACAAAGCCGGAATTCAATACCTTGCCCAAGGTCACAGAGCAAGGGGTAAACTGCAGAGTCCAGACTCTAACCACAGCGTGATGTAACTTACAACAATTCATTTCTACCAGCAATAACCAACTGGAAAATGTTGTAACAGTAACATAGCTATTGGTTAGAGGAATTAATCCAAGAAAGAATTAAAAGATAACTATGGAGAAACGTTCTTAAAGATAATTCTGTTTTTTAAAACCCTTAAAAACGACTAAAATGAGAAACAGGTCAGGTTCATGGGTCCTACCTCATAGGGTTGTTGGGAAGATTAAATAAGTTAGCCCCAGCCTTGGGCTCAGGTCATGATCTCAGGGTCCTGGGATTGAACCCCAGAACCGGCCCCCTGCTCAGCGGGGAGCCTGCTTCTCTCTCTCCCTCTGCCATTCCCCCTGCTCATGCTTTCTCTCTCTGTGTGTCAAATAAATAAATTAAAAAAAAAAAAAAAAGGTGAATGAGTTAATACATGGGAAGCCTTTATAGCAGCTCCCAGACATAGGAAGTGCTCAATAATATTAGTTATAATTTTGGGGAATCCCACTCGCCACTTAGTATGACCTTGGACAAGGTCAAATGATTCTCTCCAAACTTTAATTTCCTCATCCATACATGGATCAGTAACCAATGACTTAGCCCTGCAGAGTAAGAATTAGATGAGCTAACAGGTCGGACCAAACTTGCCCAGGGCTTGGTACCTGGCAGAACTCCAGGGAGGCTGACTGTTTTCCTCCTCTGGGAAAAAAAAAAAAAAATGTCTTATTTTTCTTCTGATTGTGCTTCTCCAGTAATCCCCCGGACTTGGAGATTTCAGGCATCGATAGTTTCTTCTTTGCGTGTTGGTTTCTCAGGGCTGCCATAGCAAAGTATCACAGACTGAGTGAGTTCAGACTTGGTATCCTTTGTCTCACGGTCCTGGAGGCAGGAAGTCTGGGTTCAAGGCAGTAGCTGGTTGGTTTCTTCCTAGGGCTTGGAGAGAAGTTTGGTGCATGCCGTTCTCCTAGCCTTGGGCATTCCCTGCTTGCTGACATCCTTTTTCTAAGTGATGAAGTTTTAGAATATAGGTGAGGTTTCGTGGGGTGAGGTCCAGAGCTGATGACCAAGAAAGAATTCTTGACACATCTTTGGTGTAAAATGGTGGTTTATTAAAGCACGGGGACAGGACCCGTGGGCAGGAAGAGCTGCTGCCCCGGGGCTGTGAGGAGTGGTCCATTATATACTTGCAAGATGGGAGGGGGTCAGGAATAGTGTAAGTCTCTAAGGAATTTTGGAAGCAAGGTTTCCAGGACCTTGATGGGGCTAGCTATGGTTGGGAAAAAGGTTGTTCATTACCGGTAATAAAACCTTTGTCATGAGACCCTTCAGATGTATATCAGTGGGCCACATGCTTGGGAATGATTGTCAGCGCGTAACTTGGAGGGTATAGAGATAAAGGAAGTTTCCTAAAGGAATTGTTAAACTAGACTTACAGGATCCTGGTTGGGGTAGGGGTCGGTCAGGCTAGGATTGCCCTTTGCCCTTAGCAAAGCCGTGACATGGAGGTAGTTAGAGTCCCTAGAGGAGTGTTACTCTGCCTGTTTCAAGGGCTTGTCAGTGGGTAAGGAAATTTAATAACTTTTCTTCTGCCTCTGTTTCCCATGTCGTTAGGACAGTCATATGGGATTAGCACCCATCCTAATAATCTCATTTTAATTTGATTACCTCCCTAAAGGCCCTATTTCCAAGTATGGTCATATTCTGAGGTCCTAAAGGTTAAGGTTCAGCATCTTTGGGGGTGGGGGCGGAACAGACAAATCAAGTCATAACAGTTTGATAGGTTTTGTTTTGCATGGTTTTAACCTGAGACACTGATGTCAAGTTGCCAGCGTTTGTTTTGATTTTTGCCAAGTCAAGTCTTAAATAAAAAATAACCGTCATCCATCAATTCCAGCATTTTATTTAAAACATATTTAATGCTTAAAAATTGTACTGCTCTGTCCACAATAGCCAAACTATGGAAAGAACCTAGATGTCCATCAACAGATAAATGCATAAAGAAGATGTGGTGTATATATACCATGGAATACTATGCAGTCATCAAAAGAAATGAAATCTTGCCATTTGCGATGATGTGGATGGAACTAGAGGGTATCATGCTGAGCGAAATAAGTCAGTCGGAGAAAGACAATTATCATATTGTCAGGGCCTGTTTAGCCAGAGCGATTCCATCTGGTTAAACAGTGATTTTGTTGTTTATGCAGTAAAACTTAAACTGACCCTGCCCCTCCCCTCCCCAGGGGAAATTACTTAAAAGCAAGTCCTGGGAAACCAGTAAAATATGGTCAACCAGTCCCTGATAACAGAGCCCACGTACAAGGGTGGGTCAGGTCAGGTGGAGATAACAGAGCCCGAATGCAGGATGAGTCTGGCCAGGTGGAGACATCCAATCAGTGGAGCGCGCATACTGTCTCCCTAGCTACCAAGGAGTGTGGGCCCTGCCTTTTGGGTGGCTTTTGGGCGCCAATTCTGACCAAGGTGGTAGGCTAGTTCAAACAGCTACTATGGGGTGAATTGTAATTCAGTTGGCCACCCGTGTGTGACCTAGCATGACTGTGCAGCTTCCTCTGTGTGTTACAATCTCATTGGCCACCTGTGTGTGGCCAGGCAACCACATGGCCTTTGCTCTATAAACTTAGTCTGTGAGGCTGGGAGGGGTCGCCCTCTCTGTAAGAGGCGGCCCTGACCGGTCAGTTTGATTCTCGATGCTTGGCGCAAAATAAAGCTTTGCTTGACCTTCGCTTTGTATCAGTCTCACTCCTTTGATCATGGACCTATTGTTGGGGGACCTTTCAATATGATCTCCCTGATGTGAGGAAATTGAGAGGCAACATGGGAGGCTTGGGGGGTAGGAAAAGAATAAATGAAACAAGATGAGATCTGGAGGAGAGAAACCATGAGGAACTCTTGATCTTACAAAACAAACTGAGGGTTGCCGGCGGGGAGGGGAGTAGGAAGAGGGTGGCTGGGTTATGGACGTTGGGGAAGGTATGTGCTATGGTTAGTGCTGTGAAGCGTAAACCTGGTGATTCACAGACCTGTACCTCTGGGGCTAATAATACATTTTATGTTAATAAAAAAAAATATGAAAAAAAATTGCTCTGCTCTGAGTAGCACCAGTTTTGGCCATCTGCTTTATAGAAGGCATCTGAGATGGGAGTGGAGAAGGCAGAGCCATGTGGGTTCTGAGCCATTGTCTTCACTAAGACCAGGTAGGCACTTAATTTCTTTAGGGTGGGACACATACAGGGTGGGAGTTCTGGGAAAGCCTGGAAGACTTTATTAGAAAATCTGGATGCTTGCGGCTACTCAACCGCAACAAAACATCTCTCAACCACCATTGGCCACTGCTCTACGATACTTGCATGAAACTCACTAAATTCATCCTGAGTAATTTTGACATGGGAAACAGATGCAGAAGGAAATGTAGATAAAATTAAATGTCCTTATAACCTCCAGCCCGTGGATGCTCACTGGAGGCAGGCAGAGTGTAACTTTCCTCCAGGAAACTCCCAACTGTCTTAACCGTTACTGCTTTGCTAGAGGCAAAAACAGTCTTAGCTTGACAGTATAGCAAGGCCTCAGGGACCGGGTGAGTCTTCTTTAGCACTGATGAAAGTCCTTTTGCAACTGCCCTAATCTTTACTTCCCTCAAAGCCAGGGTGAATAATCAGTTGCTCTTCACAATGCTGGGGCCACAGGCAGCGTGAGAAATTGCAGTTCTTTCTGCCCATGGGTCCTGTCCCTGTGCTTTTTTAACACTTGTTTGCACCAAAAAGATCACAAGAATTGTTGGGCATCAGCTCCGGACCCCAACAATCCTACTCCAAAAACTATACCAATTTTGTCCTGTGTTTCTCTTTATATCTTATATTTATATAAAATCTCTTTATATATTTATCATATTTATATAAATCTCTTTATATTTATATCCACGTGTTCATTCATGGTGCGTTTGAGTTTTCTTCACCCAGAGAAAACATCAGCTACTTGATGCCACGAGGAAACTGGCTTAAGAGATCTATTTACTATCCTTTGATATTAATGATATTGCTAGCTATACAGTAGAAATGGTGTATTTTAATAGTTTATGTAGCATTTAATTAAGAGATAAAATGTAATGGAATGTGGTTTATGAGCCTCATTACACTTGCTTTAGTGAGTATAGTTGGTCTTCTGGTATGTTTTTTCATCCCATAATACATGTCTTTTTAATGAACCCCAGCCCCAGAAGATGTTTGCCAAACCATTTTCTTCCCAAATCTAAATATCTAATGAAACAACATTTCACTAAATGAGTATACTGTTGAATAAAATTCCAGCTTCAGAAGTGCCTGGGATTTCATGTGGTAGAAATGTTAGGCAGGCTTTACGATAAAGTAAAATTTGTGTCTGGACTGGGTCTCAAATTTACATCTAAATCCCAGTTTCAATGCATATCAGTTTGATCTTGGAGAATTCATTTAGACTCTGAGTCACAGTTATTTTTCATATAAAATGACTATAACAGTACTCATCTTACACAGATGATGTTTCTTAGGACTATGTCAAAATTAAAAACTTTTTTTTTAGATTTTTATTTATTTATTTGACAGAGAGAGATGGAACACAAGCAGGGGTAGTGGGAGAGGGAGAAGTAGGCTTCCTGCGGAGCAAGGAACCTGACCTGAGCTGAAGGCAGACACTTAACCACTGAGCCATCCACGTGCCCAAAAATTAAAAACTTTTGCTTTATAAACAATACTGTCAAGAAAGCAAGAAACAACCCACAGAATGGGAAAAAATATTTGCAAGTCATACGTCTAATAAGGGACAGGTACCCAGCATATATAAAGAACCTTTTCAACTCAAGAAATGAAAACATGCGTCCACAAAAACTTGTACATGGGAGTCCACAGCAGCATTATTGACAAGAGCCAGAAAGTGAGAACAAGAAAATGTCATTCAACTGATGAAAAGATACACAAAATGTGGCACATCTAGATAACAGAATATTATTCAACCATAAGAAGGAATGAAGGCGTGCCTGGGTGGCTCAGTGGATTAAAGCCTCCGCCTTTCACTCAGGTCATGATCCCAGGGTCCTAGGATCCAGCCCCGCATCATTGGGCTCTCTGCTCAGCAGGGAGCCTGCTTCCTCCTCTCTCTGCCTGCCTCTCCGCCTACTTGTGATCTCTGTCTAATAAATAAATAAAATCTTTAAAAAAAAAAATAGGAATGAAGTACTGATCCATTCGATGACATGAATGAAACTCGGAAACGTAATGTTAAGTGAAAGGAGCCAGACACAAAAGACTACCTACTGTAAGATTTCATTTATACGAAATGTCAGGAAAAGGCAAATTCATAAAGAAAAAAGTCTATTACTGGTAGCCCAGCTTGGTGGGGAAGGGGAATATGAAAAAGAATGGGGAGTGACTGCTCAAACTTTTATGATGTTTTCTTTATGTAGAGACCAGAATGTTCTAAAATTAGATGCTATTAGGGTTGTGCAACCCTGTGAATACACTAAAATCATTGAATTCTATCCTTTAAGTAGAGGAACTTTATGGTATGTGAATTATATCTTAATAAGGCTATTTAAGAAGAATAAAATTAAACAGCATTTTTAAAGACCCTATAGATTGTAAAGCACGTACCAGGCAAGCAGCATATTTCAGTTCCTTTCCCCTGGGCTGTCATAAACCATGCTGGTTTGGCTGATCTGGAGTACTTTTTTTCTATTTCATTAATTTCTATTCTCATCGTTATTTCTTTTCTTCTGTTTCTTTCACTTCAATTTGCAGTTCTTTTCCCAGCTTTTTTAGATGAACTCTGAGCTCGTTGATTTTCAACTTTCCTTCATTGCAAATATATGCATTTATGAAACATTTTTCTTTAAGTATTGCTTTAGCTATCGTCCCACATAGTGCGATATATACTGTTTTTATTATGTAGTTCGAAATATTCCCAATTTACCATGTGACACCTTAAATGTTTGGAAATACGTTTATTCCTTTCAGAATGTAAAAGGATTTTCTAGTTGTATTTCATTATTGATTTTTACCTTGATTGCATCCTGGTCAGAAAATACAAGTACATACCTTTTGATTCTGAAATCAACTCTGGTGTGTGTGCGTGTGTGGTGGTGGGGTTCTCTCCACAGCACCAAGCAATTCTCTGGACACCAGCTGGGTGTCTTATAATTCCCATTCTGACACTATTTGCCTGGAGATAGCATCAGGTTATACAAGCTAACAGCTCAGTCCTACCAGCCCAAGTTGTTAGCCATACTTCTGACCAACTGGCTATAAATCAGAGCTTCCCCAACCTCCTTCCCGGGCTTGGTTAATTTGCTAGGATGAGCAGCTTACAGAACTCCGAGAAAGCTTTTACTTATTAGATCACCAGTTTATTATAAAGGATATAACTTGGGAACAGCGAGATGAAGAGATGCATAGAGTATGGTTTAGGGAATGGGTGCACACCACGCTCCCCAAATCTCCACGTGCTCACCAACCCGAAGGTCTTTCGAAATGGTTATGTCACTTTTTGTAGTTCCAAGCTCTTGGCTGAAACTTTTGAACTTGTCTTTTGTCTTTGTGAACACAGTAAGCATAATTTAACATTTGCATCAGGTAACTCTAGTGCCTGGAGTCCCTTCCTGTCTCTGTTATCTACGGTTCCATTGGTGTTTGTTCTCATCATCTCCGGTCTTGAATGCCTGGCTAGCACTGATGATGTGCCAGGCATAGTATTTGAAAAAAAAAGAAGTTTGAGTAATATCTTAAAACCTAGGGGCACCTGGGTGGCTCAGTGGGTTAAAGCCTCTGCCTTCGGCTCAGGTCAAGATCCCAGGGTCCTGGGATCGAGTCCCGCATCAGGCTCCCTGCTCAGCAGAGAGCCTGCTTCTCCCCCTCCCACTCTCCCTGCTTGTGTTCCCTCTCTCGCTGTGTCTGTCAAATAAATAAATTAAAAAAAAAAAAAAAAAACCTAGAATTACGTCATCTTTCTCCAGAGAGGAGTTTTGCTTGCTTCTGTCAGGGGTCAAGTGATATTAACAATCAGGATCGTCTTAATCCAGTTTCACGGATTAATTTATCTTTGCCATCCAGTTGGTTGGAATTTGGTGTTCAATCCCTGCAAGGGTTGGTTTACCTCTTTCTGATTCTTATACCTGCGGATTTTTCTTAACTGGATTCAGAACTGGACACAAATCCCTTCCAGTGAAATAGTAAGATATAAAACCGAAGAACTATTGGAAGCAGTACTCCCTGTCATATAGAAAATACAGTTCTCACCAGAAGTCCACAACATAGCAATCATAAGAACAGCTAATACAGTGCTTACTACACACTTGTCCATTTAAAGCACTATGTACTCATTAATTCTACCACAGTCTTGAGACAAGGACAGAAGTCCTGTTGTTATTTGAGTCCCTGACTCCGGATGTTTCCAGTGCCTGGCCAGATCCCTGCCCTCACTATAAAAGTCAGAGAGATTGAAAGGCAAGGTTCCTCATCTTGCAGACTTGTGTTTCCTCAGATGTCATAGGCTGAATCAGGAGTGACCTCTTCATGTCTCTTGTTCCAGCTCTGGGCCTTACAACTGCAGGGTCTGTCTTTTTTGTAAGTAATGGCATTGCTTGCCAATTTCTGTGTTTCTGTCTGTCAAACTGGCTGCTACTGACTGACTGACAGAAACTGCTGGAAACCCTTCCCGAGAACACACAGAGACTTTGTTGGGTTTTTTGCTTGTTTTGAATAAATGGTCCTGTCTTACACAATACCCCTAGAAAGGCATTTTATAATTCACATTTTTATTGCACATATGACACTATCCGAACCACAGATGAAATTATAAAGAAAAGAAATCCCTCATGATCTCATTACCTTAACAGTTCTTGCATCTTCTTTGTAATTCCTGTAAGTAGTTTTTAAAACATGGTAGCCATCATTCCATAGACACATTAACTGCACTTAGCAATGAACTAGTATTTCTCAAGTTACTGATTCAAAGCACCCCCCCCCCAACCTTTGGTGGGTACTTATCAGAGAGCCATGAGAATTGTTCCTTCTACTGTTGGGTCCATGGTTATAGGAAAGAGACCGATACAAAGTGAAAGTCAAGCAAAGCTTTATTTCGCGCCAAGCATGGAGAATCAAACCGACCATTCAGGGCCATCTCTTGTAAAGAGGCAACCCCTTCCTGCCTTACAGACTAAGTTTTATAGAGCAAAGGCCATGTGGTTGAGCCTGGCCACACACAGGTGGCCAATTGAATTACAATTCACCCTATAGTAGCTCTTTGAACCAGCCTATCACTCTGGTCAGAATTGGCACCCAAAAGGCAGGGTCCACATTCTTTGGTAGTCAGGGAGATAGTATGTATGCTTTACTGATTGGATGTCTCCACCTGGCCTGACTCGTCCTTGCATTCTGGGCTCTGTTATCTCTCCCTGATCTGACACGTCCTGGTATATAGGCTCTTTTATCAGGGGCTGGTCGGCCATATTTTACTGGTTTCCCAGACCCATTTTTAAGTGAGTTCCTCCAGGGGGCAGGATCAATCTAAGTTCACTGCATAAACAACAAAATGGCTGTTCTACCGAGGTGGGGCTGCTCCAGCTAAGTAGGCACTACAAGGTAGATTAACAAAGGGTGGAGGTGAAGCCATCAAGGGAACCAAAAATCACCAAGTCTCCACCTTCGGTCAAGAGCCTGCCTTACTTTACCTGCTCTAACTAGCTTTATTTTCCACTCCATTTCATGTTTTATTTTGAAACAAAGCAGGATGTAAATAATACTCTTCTCTAATTGTTTTTAATTAATAAGATTATGATTCCCATTTAGAAATTTACATTCAGAAGATTACATGATTCACACTTGTTCTGAATGGTAAAGCGGCATTTGAGGGTTGGACCAAAAGACAAAAAGGTGCTGGTTAATCGTTATCCTTCCTTGGCCCCCAGAGTGGATGGACACCTTCAGAGTGCCTCCAGATAGCACTGTAGACTTAGCAGAGAAACATATAGATCACGCAGCGTAATTTGGCTTTCAGGGAAATAAGAAGTTAGTTTTTAGTACAAGTATGCCCCCAAATATTGCATGACAACCTCATCCCCATAGCCCATACTGAAGATGGGCCAAAGTGGCCACTTTTGTGCAAAGAGACTCCACCAAGGCTACACATATGCTTGTTCTCTTGCTTTCTGTAACTAACTAGCGGCACAGGAAACATGGACAGAGCTCTTGAGCATTGGAGCTGGGATCAGACATAGCACCAAACCATCTATAAGCTGAATTTATGGGAGGGTAGAAAATGCTTTTTGTGGAGAGGAGCAGAAGTGCAGAGAAACTGAAGGTAAGGGGTCATGAGGTCACAGGGAGCAAGACGGAGAAGGCAGCTGCCCAGTAGCTTCCAGACCCTATGAGGCACAGTCGTGTATGTTACACTATGTTACACTAGGGCCAGAAGATCTTCTTTATCTATGCAAACTTGAGAGAGTTTCTGCTCCTTGTGAGCTAAGTCCTGATGAAGCCTCCTCCCTGCATTGTGGCAGTTCATGGCAGGTGGCGTGGTTCGGCTTTCTGGCTGGGTTTGCAAGGTGGGAGGCTCCATGGGCTTTGTGATGGTGTGTGGCGGGTCCTGCATGCGTGTGGGCATCACGGGCTGTACCCCACCTGCTTCCTTTCTGTTCACCCTTCTAGAAACTTAAAGTTCAGGGACTCAGATGTGCAGACCAGATTCTTCAGACAGACAGAAGAGGACCAAAGAAACACAAAGGGTCAGGGAACTTTCTGGAATATGTCTAGAAGTAGACACCAAGAAGTCACCTACCAATCTACCTCTGTTGGTTCAATCACATCCATACATGGTCACACGCCCACACATGCATACACAACCTACACACAAGGGTAACACACGTACTCATGCACACTGGAACTCACACACATACACAAACACAGGGGCACATGCCAGCACACGCTCCAACCATTTTTTCCTGTTCTTTTCTTCCGTTTTATTAACATCCCTCCCCTGCAGCAACTCCTCGTGTATTAGTAAAGGACAATAAGGAAATCCAGAAGTCATGAAGGGTGACATCCTTCTCAGGACACCTAAGTGGTCCAAAGCAGAAAGGTGGGTACCGGGTGGAGGAGCCCCCAACTTCTTGGAAAAAACACCTTCCCCAAGGTCAGGTCATGGTTTCTTTTCCCAAGGTTAGGATATTGCCAGATGCTTAGCAAATGCGCTTCTCTGACAGTTGAGATCTCTGTATGAGCTACTTTGCTGCAAAGAGGCAGGATCTGTCCTGGAAATGCAAATCAGCCAACACAGAGGGCATCAAACCCCTGAGAGCACAATGTTCTTTTCCTTCTCACTCTCATCCGAGGTGTGTAAAGCCCAGGAGGAAACTACCCTGCCAGAAGAAAAGTTTATAGGCAGCTAAGGCACGGTTTAGGCTCTGACTCCTGAAAATGAAGATTTTGCTCTCTAACTGAAAATGAACAGGCCCTCACACTAGTGGCTGCCCTTAGCTCTAGGGAGAGATGCTCACAGAATTCACAGCCACCATCATTCTATTTATATTCACTGCTTCATTCAATCACCCCAAGATCTAGGATCTCCCTCAACCTCACGGTTTCTATACAGGCGACTCTGTGGACTTTGACAGGGGTCCACTCACCACCTGCTGTAGACACTCTCTCTACACCTTCCTTCTTGCTTCCGGTACCCGGCTCCCTTGCAGACTCAGTACTTGGGAAGACTAGCCTTCAGGACACAGTGAGCCTGGGAAACCAGGGCTGACCAGCACATGCGCCCGTGAGACTCTGTTCACCATGCTCCTTTTCTTGAGACTTGGCAAATACATGATCTACTCCAGACCAATCAGGATTCCTGCTGGGATGCTGGGGCAGAAGCTGTGCCTTTCCTCCTTCAATTCTCGAATTAGCTTCTAATCCTTCATGATCCACTCATAAATGGAACTAGCACTCCTAGCAACAGAGGAGAAAGAAGGGCAAAGAAAGTGTGACCAGAGAGAGTGCAATGATCTTGCTGAGCTGCTGAATCCATCAGCCTGCTGTCTGCTCTTTGGCTGGACTTTCCAGGAACACAGACCAACAAATTCCCCTTTCTTACTGATCCTAGTTTAGATTGCATTTTCTGTTATGTGCAACTAAACAAGAATACGAACTATGAATGTGAAACAACTAGCAAATATGCTAGTGAATAATGAAATGGCCATTCCAAAATCGCTAGTGTATATTCATGGTGACCCCTAACATTGTGCAGTGTGCAACATGCACAACTATACCAGGTGGGCCCTGGGTAGGGGCAGGTATCTATGTTAAAGATGCATTTACAAAGCAAACACAGTATTTACATTTAGATTGCCTATATTTGGTTGATTTGAGGTGTGGGCTAATAGAGGTTATGCCCCCCCAAACTCATTCATTCCTTTAATCATTCAACACAAAATTATTATTGGATGCCTAATATAGGCAAGGTCCTGATATCCGAGGCAAAGGGAAACAGCAAGCACAAAGACCCTGAGGCAGGAACAAAGTTGGCACATTTGAGAAACAAGAGTCAGTGGAGCGGGAACAGAAAAAATTAGGGTATAAGTATAGGAAATGAGGCAAGAGAAACAAGCAATGGCCAGTCATGTATGGCCTTCTGGTACAAGAAAGGAGATTGGACTTAATTCCTAAGTGTGGTGGGCAGCCATTGATGGGTTTTGAGTAGGTGAATGACACAATCTGATTTAAGCTTTAAAATGCATCAACATGGTTGAATGTTCAACATATGTTGAAAAAGAAGCAAGTCAGGGAAGAATTAATGAGTCCAACACAAACAATACAAGGGCACCCCAGTGGCTCAGTCAGTTAAGTGTCTGCCTTCAGCTTGGGTCATGATCTCAGGGTCCTGGGATCAAGCCCCACATGAGGCTCCTTTCTCAGTGGGGAGTCTGCTTCTCTCTCCCTATCTCTCCCCACTCACTCTCAGTACCCTTTGATCATGACCTGAACCTAAACCAAGAGTCAAACACTTAACCGAGGGAGCCACCCCAGCCCCCTTCGTGAGTCTATTTTTAAAATCCAGGTGAGTGGAGATGGTGGTGTGGGCTGGTAGGATAGCAGTGGCTGAGAGGGGAGCCCATGTGGGCCATGTTTTTAAGTAGCGCTAATAGGAACTTAGTATGTGTTGCATATAGGGACCAAAATAAACAAATGGTGATGAGGCCGGACTTACAGAGAAGCAGGGCTGCTTGGAAGGCAGGGAAGTCTCATATCTCCACACGCCTTCAACACTGTCGTGCCAATGCCCTGGGGTTGTAAGAGGCCTTGCAGAGAACCCAGTACCAGGGGCTGGAAGAGAAGCCCGGGGTTCCTCAGGGCCCCAGGTCCACAGACGCACCTCAGTACCCTGCCTCCAGCAGCCCTCAGAGTGGCTTGAGCCTCCCCGCTGTGGGAGAGGACTTCTGCTCAGATTCCGTGCCCGTGGAGCAGAAACAGAGGAGAAAATGAAGATCCAGGAACAAGAGGTAGAAAAAGAATCTTTTGTTTTTTCTAATAAATAATTCTCTAAGTAATTTGGCTTTTAAGTTGTTTGAGCAGAGAAAGGAGGAATAAGAGCCAAAACAAACCCTCCAAACCAACACAGCTAAAACAACTTCAAGAGGGGAAGTGAGGTGGCCTCACCTTGGAGAGCCGCTTGGTCAAGGTCAGAGGCCCTCGAGGGCCTTCTGAGGGTGCTCTCATTCTTGGTCTGCAGGCCAGCTCCGCTCATCTGGGCTGGGGCAACGGGAGCCAGGTGAGGGCCAGGCTCTCACTCCCCGCTCCCACCCAACAACCACTGAAGAAGGAAGCACCCTCAGCACTGTGTCTCCTGCCCCTGGGCCGAGGGACAGCCAGGAGCACTCACGATAGGCCATGACTCTGGGGGACGGGATGATGCTGGGGCCCTGATTTAAAGCTGAAGACAGCCATGGTTCTTTGTTGGGACCACTAACACAGATTTTGTGTATGTGCATGAGGACTGAAATTTAGAAGCTCCCTGTTCCTAGAGCACACGAAAACAATAATCTGATCAACCCAAATGACCGCTACTCCTCCTACCCACCATTTACTGATCACCGTCTATGTGCCAGGCACAGTTCGTATTTTCCTTACATTAACTCATTCTGTCATCATAGCAACTTCGCGGAGGCGTCATTATGCTCATTTCACATCTAATAATGCTAGCCCGCATGTATCCAAGTCTTTCCATCTGCCAGGCACTCTGCGAAGGTCATGTGTTATCTCACAAGGAGGAAGGCATAACACCATCCCCAAGTCACATAGGAGACACAGCCAGGGAAGCGACACAACTTGTCCTCCGAGGGCTTCTTACAAGCATCGGACTGCCCCCACCCCCCGCCGCTCCGCGATGTGCCCAGCGGGGTTCCGTGCAAGGACTAACGTCCTGGGGCCTGTCAACCACTGCAGGCCAGAATGAAGGTGCTAAGGAGCCCCCCGCCACGGGCATTTCCCTCCAACAGCTTTGTTGAGCTAGAACTCCCACACTCTCTACTCCTCCCCTTTGCAGCGTAGGATTGCAAGTGTTTCAGCATATTCACAGAGTTGTACACCCCTCCCTTCCGTGAATGTTAGAGCATTTGTGTTTCCCCCCGAAAGAAACCTCTCGTACCTTCATCATCATCCCCCTGGCTCCTCTGTCCTCACAGATTGAGGCAGCCACTAATTTACTGTCTTTGCTGTGAGTTTGCTTATTCTGGGCACTTTGTACAAATGGAATTGACTTTTTATGTGACCTTTTTTTAATGTGACTTTTTGTGACTCACTTCTTTGGATCAGCGTCACGTGCTCAAGGCTCATCCTTGCATGTGCTGTGTACTTCATTTCTTATTGTTGCCAAATCACACCCACTGTCAGGCCGCACCACATGTCACGCATCCATTCCTGAGCTGAGGGGCATGTAGGATGCTTGCACTTTGCACCTCTTTTCAGTAATGCTGCCAGGGACAAATGCTCATGTGCGAGTTTCTGCGTGGACCTAAGTTTTCCTTTCCTGTTGGCATTTTTTCACAGGCCTCTGAGATCATGTTAAAGATGATCATTTGAACTTGACCTTCAGTGCTGTTGGGAAGAGAAGAGGATTTTTTTAGGATTTTTTTAGAGTACTGAATGATAGAAGATAATACTGGTTGGCATGGTTCTGGGCACACGGTAAGGGCATGAATAAATGCTTCCTGAGAAAACTGCTCTTTGGAAAATTAAAATGCATTGGACTTGTATTGCAGACAAAGGAATAAATTTATCCTAAAGCAAGTAAGTCAAATGCATGACAGTAGTTTAAAGAAATTGCTTCTCAGATGCCTTTGAATGTCTTCTTTTAGGCCACGTACATTTAACCAGAATGGCCCACCTTCCCAGTCCAACTTCACTCCCCGACATGGCAGACCATGCTTTTTTCATTATAGGGGGTACTAATTGATGAGAATAATTCATATCTTTTTTAAAAAAATCACTATTTTCATTTGTTAGATGTATGCCCTTTATACAATATTTACCATGTTTCCATTTAGCATCTAGTTAATAGCTGCATTTCTATTTGTTATCTTAGATAACCAAGCTCAGGTGATATTTACAATACCCTGCTCAGGATTATTAACATTTTTTTGTTTTATTCTGTTTATGTGTTAAAAAAAAAAAAAAAAAAAACAGCTAAGCACCAGCAATAAAAGAAATGTGATTTCCCAGAGGGGAGGAGGGTGGGGGGATGGGTGAAATAGGTGATGAGGCTTAATTAAGGGGGCGCTTGTCGTGATGAGCGCTGGGTGATGCATGAAATTGTTGAATTGCTATATTATATTCCTGAGGCTAGTATACCATTGTATGTTAACTATACTGGAATTAAAAATTGAAATAAAAAAAGGAGGTATGATTTCTGTGTACTTTTAGCAAATACGTTCTTCATTCTGCCTTCCCTATCAGTGCTAAGGCAGCATTAATAGTTTTTATCACTGTAGAGAAAAACTTAAGATTTTGGAATGAGCAAAAGACTACTGAATATTCTTTCAATGAAAGGCTGAAGGCTCCAGAATTATTTAATTCCATATGGAGGTGACTCTGACTAGGCTCTTTTACAACTTTGGAGAGGTAGAAGTTAACGAACGTAGTAGCAAATTGACAGCAATGGGAACAGTTCTTGTCTGTAAGAAGGTAAATTAGATATGCCTCATTGGAATAGAATTGACTATTGCTCTATGCACAGAACAAGTTTTGCAAACTCATTTCAACATTTATTTACTTCATTATAATTTGTGCATAAAATGAGTTCAAATCTTTGACACACGTTCACATGTTCGTCTTATATCTGAAAGCCAGGATTCCGGTCAATTTTTGAAAATTACCCTTTGACATCACATTTAATTTGCACAGATTTTCAGTTAACTAGTAATTGTACTGAATTGTGAGTTCAGTAATTAGTAAGGCGTAAAATAGAAATGAGTCCTTTTGCCATTTTGTTTGGCACAGCAGGATAAGCACAAAATATTTAGAACTTGAAAGCTGGGATACGCTGGCCTAAAATCCAGTCCAAGTAGTAATGAGTCCTTTTCACCCAAATTTCCAATTTATTTGATAGTAATTCAATTCTTATCTGTTAAGTCTATGGTACCATCCAGTGATGGTAACAGCTAAGTAGGCAACAATTGTCTTGGGGAGCTGGAAAGAGCTTATGTAACAAAAAGCCATTCAGAATGAGACTGAGAGTTGGGAGGAAGTTCAGTAAGTACAAGATTTACTGGACTTTAGAAGTTCTTCTGATGAATTATTTTACTTTGGCAATCATTTTGAATTTATTTTTTTCTTTGTCATCTTTCATAACATCCTGTTCTCAATTTGTGGCAGCAGCATTTTATCAAATCTTTCTAAAGAACACTGACTAATTTTTTTTAAATATATAATCTGTTCTTAGAATTAGGTCTATGTCTTCTAGGTTCATTTTTACCCCTCTTTTATTTGTATTGGACTTCCTCTTCCATCTTGATGTTTTCCTCATTTGTCTGATGACTCTTGGTTGTCCACTCATATTTGAGAATGGTTGTTGGAGGTGGATGGTGTGAGTTTCTTTGCCATTGTATAGGAGATTCATTTTTCTAGTAAGTGTCTCCCTTGAACAGGAAGACTATAGAAGAGCTCTGTGTATGTGTGGGTAGGCCATCTAAGAAGGGCAGTAATTAGAGAAGATTGACTTTTGGGTTGTTGGGCAAGGATCTGGCTATTTGGCTTGCTTACCAAGTATCAGAATGAAGAGGACCACACTGAGGCAACAGTATTCTTTCCAGAAGTTCCTTCAGTTTATTTATGGAAATTCTTCTCTGTCTTTCTTCTGTGTGTGCATCCAACATGAGGTAGCCATATTGAATTAACATTGAAATTCTTATTGTCTAAAGGACCACGTGCTTAACGCTTTGAAACAACACTGTTTAGAAAGCTTCTTTTAATTAATATCTTCTTTCATTAAGATGGAAATGTTAAAAAAAAAAAAGACATTCTTATTGCAAAACTTACTTGTTATTCTTCTTTGGAGGTCTTAATTAGTAATAAAATGTTACCAAAATCTTAGTTGTCTAAATAGTCCTCAAATTCAGAGAGATTTGGGACTGTTTGGTCTTCCCTTATTGTAACCAAAAAAAAAAAAAAAGAGGCACCTGGGTAGCGGACTCGGTTGAGCATCCAACTCTTGATTTTGGCTCAGGTCATGATCTCATGGTACTGGGATCGAGACCCCACTAGGGCTCACTGCTCAGTGGGGAGTCTGCTTAAGGATCTCTCTCTCTCTGCTCCTCCCCCTTACTTGTGTGCTCTCTCTCTCTTTCTAAAATAAATAAATAAAATAAAGCTTTAAAAAAAAAAAACAACCAAAAAGATTTTAGGCATATGTTTTCAAGAACCTGAACTTTGGTTCACGATGTCCTTAATAATGAAAGCCCTTTAAGATTTTCAGAAATAATTAACTCAATTCCTCTTGCTCTGGGCTGACATCTTTAAACCTTTTGTGGACATCTTAAGATTATGCACTTCCTCCCTCAGTAGAACATTTCCATACTTATTACACTGTTGGGAATTTCTTTTTTACATCTGACCTGTTCCACTTTGAGCTTGTCTTCTTTCTTTTTGTCTCCTGACATTTTTAAGGAGAGTGGAACAACCTGGAAGCATTCACATAATTACCTAAAGAAGTTACTACTCCATTGTCTGACTTTTGAAAACTGCCAAGAGCTATTATCATTAAAGTTGAATAATGTCATAGGATGATAATTAATTTGATCCTTAACTGTTCAGTGTCATTTCCCTTCACGAAGATACAATCAAATATAATATATATTATACTGGTTGGGAACATGCTGTTTCTTGTTGGTCAGACCTTAGTCTCTATCCTGGCTTTACCACTTGCTAGCTAGGTCCCCTGAGGTACTTTGCTTAACTTTCTTAGGACTCGGTTTCCTCTTTTACGGATTGGGAGAATAATGCTGCCTCCCTTGTATGACTGTGGGATTTAAACAAGATACTGGCCCCACACATACTATGTGCCCTATAACTATTTGTTTTTATTGTTTATTAACTACAATGGACCTATTTTATTAAAGCTGAGCAATGAGATATTATGTAGTAATTATCCTTTTGAGTTATCTAAGAGAAAATTTGTCATTCCCATTACTCCATGTGGCCAAATTTGAAAGCAATGGTGAGGATTTCATTTATTTATTTTTTAAATATTTAAGTCCAGAAGAAAAGAAAATACATTGAGTGTCTTTATAAACTTTAAGCAAAATTTTTAAAAAATTTTATTTATTTATTTGCGAGCAAGAGAGAGAACACAAGAAGGGGAGGGCCAGAGGGCCCTCTGCCAGAGGGCAGACTCCCCGCTGAGCAGTGAGCCTCATGTGGGGCTCAATCCTGGGACTCTGGGGTCATGACCTGAGCTGAAGGCAGAAGCTTAACTGACTGAGCCACCCAGGTGCCCCAAACTTTAAGCAATTTTTATTCTTAATTACCTCTGGCTCTGCTCTTTTCACAAAGTTAAGTGACCTTAAGTCTTGCTGAGGGTCACTGTGAAAGATATTCAGACAATGATGCTTGTTGAGCGGCAGCTGTCAACTACCACTGGCAAAGTGGTTCTTGGAAGTCATTGGAATAATTCTTGGAACATTTTTTTTCTCTGCATTGGATGTCCATTAATGGAGCCTAGTAGAAAGGCAAGGTAGCAGTATAGAATAGCAAGCAAGATACAAACCCAAGGGATGAGAGAGCTATAACTACAGTCAGGCTGCCAAAGGAGGCAAATTCTCGGGGGTGAGAGACCACTGGAAGCAAGAAAGAAACCTCCATATCTTTCTGCTGGTGCCACTCTGTGCTCTCATGGAGGTGGGCTGTTTATGCTCTAAGAATAACAGCTACCCAGCTGGACACCAGAGGATAAAACTGGAACCCTCCAGAAACTAGGGAACATAATCGACATAAACATAAAATGATTATACAATGACCTCTCACATTTGCTCATTCTGAGATTGTGAACAGACGACTAAGCTAAAAAAATCTACTAAAGGATTTTTAGTAGACACAAACAATGTTATTCTAAAATTTGTATAGGAAAATAAAGGAAGTAAAATAGCTAAAACAATTTTGTACTAGAGAATAAAACGGTAGAAATTAGTAGACCAAATATCAAGACGTATGCCATAGCTACAGTAATTGGGGCAGTGTGAGCACTGGGGGACGAATAGACTCATAGATGAGTGGAACAGAGAACCCAGAAATAGACCCACAGGTAACCCCAGATGGTGTTTGACAAAGGTTCAAAAAGAAATCAATGGAGGAAAGAGAGCCTTTTCATTAAATGGTGCCAGAGTGGGTGCCTGGGTGGCTCAGTCTGCTTCTCCCTCAGACCCGCCCCCCCCCCCCCCCCCCTCCCTCTCCCTTTCCTTAACTCAAAAAAAAAAAAAAAAAAAAAAAAAAAAAAAAAGATGGTGCCAGAGCAATTGAACATCCATGTGGGGAAAATAAATCTTGACCTAAGTGTCACACCTTAAACAAAAGTTAACTCAAAATGGATCATGGACTTGATGTAAAACGTAAAAATAGAATTTTATTTTTTTACTACTCACTTATTTATTTTTAAACTTTTCTTTTGGATTTTTAATTTTTTTTTTAATTTATTTGGCAGACAGAGGTTTGGTCGTTTTTTCGTGTTTATCTCTTATGTCCAGTGGCTTTTATTCTCAGGTTGTACTAAGCCATGCTTTTTACTTAAAAAATATGAAGTTCTGGGCGCCTGGGTGGCTCAGTTGGTTAAGCAACTGCCTTCGGCTCAGGTCATGATCCTGGAGTCCTGGGATGGAGTCCCGCATCGGGCTCCCTGCTTGGCAGGGAGTCTGCTTCTCCCTCTGACCCTCCCCCTTCTCATACTCTCTCTCTCTCAAATAAATAAATAAAATCTTTAAAAAAAAATATGAAGTTTTGGTAACTATTTACTTATAATCAAATCATAACTACATATTAATGCTGTTGTCATTTCAGGAAACTCATTCTCCTCTCACAAGTTTAATTACCGACTTTATCTTTTTAGTTAAAATGATGCAGTGCTATATTCCGGAATTGTCCGTACGTCAATATCATTCTTGACTTCTGTTCCTCAACCCATCAAATGTTTCTTGATACCTTGCTGTGTTCAGAAGGGACTTTTAAATTTAGTTCAGTGGCCGCATTCCATGCGTGACGCTTGCTCTGTTCTGACTCGTAAGGTCTGAAAAAAAAAGGACCTTCAAATTTCAGAAGTGAAATACCATTCCATATTCTCCCCAGTGGTGATTTGTCTCCTCTCCTTGTTCAGTGTTAACAGCTGAGCTGATTGGATTCCTTTCACCTTTTTTATGACAGCAGTTAATCTTCAATCATTGTCTCTTTTTAATGTTCCCATGTTGAGGCGCCTTGGTTCCAAGCACAGTGCTCATCAGATCAGCAGCTTGGGTCCCTCATAGGAGTCAAGGATCAATGTTAAGGGAGTGGGGAGGAATGTGTGAGAAGAAATTCTGTCCAATGTCTGCAGATTGTGTATCTGAGTCTCCGACATGGATCACTGAGCTGGAAATGACGATGTGTGGCTAGCTCAGTCTGAAAACATGGCTACCGACTTCTCCAACTTCTTTACCAAGACACCTTTGAGGACAGCAGAGTGTGAGTGTGTTTTCCCAGGGATCCGTAGTATAACCCCATTTGAAATCCTTAAGCTCAAAATTTCCTGAAGGCATTGTGCTGTATTTTAAAAATTCACGTGGGTTTTTGGATCTTAGAGCATAATATTTTTTTCAAATATCAAGTAGCATTTTCAGTTACCATCTCCAGCTGAGACTGACTAGCTGTTTACCAGTCCCACCTCCTTTTCCTGGGCATAGAGAAGTTCTCAATCCATGAGCCTTTCTTGCAATCAGTAGCATAGGGACAATTGGTTAGGTCCCAGGCAATGGGATGTGGGTGGCAGTGATGTCCCCCTCTTCTAGGACTGGCCATAGAACTACATACAATGTTACTCATGCTTTCTCTTTCTCTTCCAGTGACCATGGAAGTTAGGTGTTTAGCATGATAGGGACACAAGATGCAAAGGGCCAGGATCCTGGAGTCTGCACCTAGGGGAGAGGGTCCCACTGTATAGGACTTTGTGACTCGGACAAGAAATAAACTTCATTATGTGACATCGCTAAGACTTTAGGGATAGTTTGTTATAGCAGCTATAGTACTTGACTAATATGAGTACCATATTTTGGTGCCAGCTGTTCTCATCCAGGTGCCGTTTCCTGGGGTTAATTTTGAAAATGGACTGAATTGAAGAATGACAACCTCATCAGATTTAGTATCTAGGCCATCTCTTCTTTCTTGCTGTGATAAGACTCCTAGACCTCAAGCTCACAATAATATGTGGATATCAAAAAATTGTTGTTCTTTTCTTTCTTTCTTTTCTTGGAACATATCCTTCATAGATATGGGTGGGGGTAGGGGAGTCTTAAAGGAGTCAGTCATCACCATATTTACCAAACGCAAAAAACTAGGATTTGTAACACTCTTTCCCTTATGCCAGTTCTCAATATTTTCCCCAATTTTCTATGGCTATGACAAGAATGAAACCCTTGAGGGCTCTCTCTTGCCATTTTCAGGCTTTTTGTATCCTAGACAGTTTCCTCAGCCACTCATTCCACCAACAATCTCTCATCAGCATTTCTCAAATTTTCGTTATCTCCAAACTACTTAATGGCTTACTCAGTGTACCCTTAGACCATTAATTCTAAGTGAGTAGAAAGAGACATGATAAGTATTTAAATTATAAAAGTGGAACATAATATTAATGGTAAAGATAGTTGTTTCATGTCAGTGGAAGAAAGATGATCTCTCTGCTAACATTTCACTAAGCTTTGGCTCAATAATTAAGCATTAGCTTCTATATGTGGTATGTTTCTTCCCTGCTTCTTTATTGCTGGTAAATTGAAGGATTAAAATTAAAATTATAGGTGATTGAGAATTTCAGCAGATGTTTGAAGTCTCCATCTGATAATTCTGGACATCCAGGTCTACATGGACCCAGAACTTACTGGAGAGATTTAATGATGATAGGACCTTAAAAACCCTTGAGTCCGCAAGGGAACTGAGACCTGGTGGATTGACTAGGTCTAGTTAGGGGTAGTGATGGATAAATTCCTAATCTGCTCTTTGACTGCATTGCATTCCGTTGAACAATTCCTCATGTCTCATTGCAGCATCTTGATGTGGCTTTTAAACATACCCACAATTTCTTCACTTTTTTCTTTTTAAGATTTTATTTATTTATTTGACAGACAGAGATCACAAGTAGGCAGAGAGGCAGGCAGAGAGAGAGAGGGCGAAGCAGGCTCCCTGCTGAGCAGAGACTCCGATGTGGGGCTCGATCCCGGGACCCTGAGATCATGACCCAAGCTGAAGGCAGAGGCTTTACCCCACTGAGCCACCCAGGCACCCCCACCTTGTTTTTTCTAATGAGAAAGAAAATCATCAAATATTGGGAATGAGTCCAATTCCTAGTGACCAAGGCATTTGGCCCCCAGCTTGTTTTGCTTTGTCTTAATGCTCACACCTGATCTTCACCATTGAAAACTGGCAGTAGTCCATCCCTGTGGTGATAAAGCCAGGCTTGTCAGGACAAATGAGGGTATTGCTGAGATGCCCCATGTGCTTGAAATGATAGACATGGCTTCTGTCGGCATTATCAGTGTCATGGAGGGATTTCCCCGCCCCTATTTCTCAGCGCCTGAGAGCACATTTCCCTCTGCCAACCAGCATTTGTCAGTGGGGGAAAAGCAGGGTCTTATATTCCCAGCCCCCTTGGTGACAGAACATGCTACACTCGGTAACTGCAGGGTGATCACAGTATAATTTTCACTGCTTCCTTAAACACAAAATTGCAATCAGGAGGGGCTATGCTAGACGGCTAATTCATCTCTGAAAACCAAGCAAGTGTGGGTCTACCTTTGCTACTCTTCTAGATTTGCAAGAATCTGGACCTCTGTCAGAATTGAGCACAACACATTTCCTGTCTATATAATGGCTCCAAAATTATTAATTAATTAATTTTTAAAGATTTCTTTATTGATTTGTCAGAGAGAGTGAGCAAGCACAAGGAGGGGGAGTGGCAGGCAGAGCGAGCAGCAGGCTCCCTTCTGAACAGGGAGCCCGATGTGGGACTCGATCCCAGGACCCTGGCATCATGACCTGAGCCAAAGGCAGATGCTTAACTGTCTGAGCCACCCAGGACACCCAGGTGTCCCCCAAAATAAATTAAAAACCTCTTCTGTTATGGGTTTTCTGTACTACAATAACCGAAAGTCAAGCAGCACTTCCTTTGTACATGTGTCATACAGCATTAGCTGAAAGGGGAACTTGCTCCCGGCACGCCATGTGTGATGCTGTCTTCCACACCACACGCTGCCGGTACTATGTGATTTCTGACACCATCTTTTAATACAGAGCAATCATCAACACTGGGTGATACCACTAGTACAAACACCTAAAGACGGTGACCTGGGCAACATGAGGACTGGAACCCTGAGGGGTCTTGTCTTCCCCCAATGACAAAATTCATCTATTATATAGTGAAAACTATGACCATGGTCTGAGAGCACACTACAGATAACATGCATGAAGGAGGTCTCGTGAAAGACAATGTAGGGAGCAGTGGCTCTTCCATTAAATTAATTCCGATTTCCAGATGTCCATAGTTAAATATTCCTAGCTAGTTCTGCAAAACGATCATCTTGACAGTCCCTTCCAACAGTTCTAGATTCCCATTCTTGATTTTTACTGGGCTCCCTTTATGATGTGTACTGTGATGCACTTTGACAATGGGTAGCTTCTCAGAACAGCCGAGAATATTCTCCTCTGTGAGGGGCTTCCCCCAAACTACTGAATGTATGACTCTTCGATAAGCAGGGAAACTTTAGGGATCAAAAATTCAGGAAAGAAAAAAAAAATTCAGGAAAGTACTCTCAGACATCAGGACTAGATATCATGGTTTAAATGGCTACTTCCTTTTTATGCTTTTTTTTTTTTTTTAAGATTTTATTTGACAGAGACAGTGAGAGAGGGAATACAAGCAGGGGGAGTAGGAGAAGGAGAAGTAGGCTTCTGGCTGAGCAGGGAGCCAGATGCGGGGCTCTATCCCAGGACCCTGGGATCGGGACCTGAGCCGAAGGCAGACACTTAACAACTGAGCCACTGAGGCACACTTCCTTTTATGCTTTTTGGACAGAAATGGACGACTTGCCTTCTAGGTCATAGGTAATTTTTTAAACAATGGGTAGAAAAGTATAACTTCTGAGTTTTTTTTCTACAAAACTTACTGAGTTCATATAAAACATGAAGACATCAAGGCTTGTAAGAAAGGCTTTCCAGTTTTTTCCTTTTTATTAGACTTCACATGAACGACCAGGAGCTCCTGAATACGATGTTAAGGTTGGAGTGATTCATAGGATTTTTTACAAGACCCTCAGACTTGGCGGTCTTTGCTCTACAGGATCGCAACCTGCTGGGTTAGCATATGGAAGAGAGCTAGCTCCAGTCATTAAACAAATAGGCATGGCATGCCGAGGTTTGTTTAAAAAGCATGACTTTGCCCGTATGCTTGAAGATTTCAGTATGTTCCAGAGCTCTAATATGGGCTTTTCCTTGTAATTCTTCTCAATTCATAACTCATTCAAACAAATGTTTTTCAGGCATCTGCTGTGTACCCAGCCCGCCTCTGGGCACTGGATTTTTAGTAGTGAAGACAATTGCCCATATCACCTCGTCTGCGGAGCTTGCATTCTCTAAGGGTGGACAGAGAAGAAACCAAGCAATGAATACATGTAGTATGCTTGCAGAACTCCCCAGTGTAGCGGAGACACGGACACAGGAATTGGATTACCAAACCATGTGGAAAGGGTGACGATAAACCCAAAGTCCTCTGCTAGTGCCAAAGACACAGCGCACTCTGGAGAGTGGAGAGGATGGATGGGAAGGCTTTCTGGTAGAACACCCAGACTGAGTCTTACCAATAGCTAAGGGATGGCAGGAAAACATGGGGGAGTAGGGGTAGAAGAAAATAGTCTCAACCTGACGTGATGGAGTTATGCAGGTGATCAACAGAAAACGGGCCATATGTTTGTGCGGCGACCAGCACCTTGGTATTACTGTAACTTGGAAGGGAGGCAAGGCAGTGACGCCTGCCAGTGAATGACATTAAGGAGCATGGTCTCTATACAGCAGAGAGGTTGGGGAAGGAGAGATTTAAGACAGGAGAGTGATGGTATCATCACTTGTTCTTTGCCCTTCTGGAGCACTGTGAGGAGCTGGAGCTACAAAGATACCTAAGACCCTGTGGGTCTCTGATCTGAAGGTATTCCTTCTGCCCTGCCCAGTTTTTTGGTCTACCTTCTTGTTCTGCTCTAGACCTGCTCAGCCTGATCCACACTCAATATTCCTCTCCGCTTAGAGCCGGCGGGGATGGGGGTGGGGTGTTCCTGTGTCCCGGCCTCATCCTTTGACCCAGCTCAAGATCCAGGGTGGAGGAGAACGAACTTACTCCCTAATTCCTTGGTAAGATTCATGTTTTAGCTTTAGTTTGAAAATCATTCTATCATCTGGGACCCGTGGTCCTTTGCTTCATGGCACTAGAAAACTTTGACTTTGAAGACCTTCGGAAAAGACCTGATTCTCTCCCACTGTTTAAAGCCTTCAAACAAATCCATCCTTAAAAGGAAAATTCGAATCAAGCCAGTTTTTAACGTGTGAACCACACCAATCTATGTGCAAAATTCTGAGACCCGTGCGTGCATGTTAGAACCACCACTCTCTTCTGCATAAAAAAATCTACAATTAATTTTACGAAGTGGCTCTATTTGTTTTCCTTCAGCTGGCATTCTGTGGGTCTTTTCATTGCAGTATCTCTCTGTACCTAGTTCCAGCCCTTCTCTGCTGGTTTATTGTCTTTGTCTTTCCATTTCTTCTGTTGCTTGCTAAAAGCATGTACCCCTAAGGCTTTTTAATTTTATTCCCCTTTATTTCTCTCGCAGTCCTCCCTTTACTATTCATATAATAAATATTGTAAATACTATTCATATTCAAAGAGTAAAACCCTTGTTTTTTGTTTTTTTTTCCAGTTTATTTGAGAGAGAGCACACACAGGAGTGTGTAAGGGGCAGAGGGAGAGAATTTTGAAGCAGACTCCCTCCTGAGCATGAAGCCTGACGCAGAGCTCCATCTCACCATCCAGGAGATCATGACCTGAGCTGAAACCAAGAGTCAGATGCTCAACCGACTGAGGCACCCAGGTTGCCCAAAACCCATCTTTTTCCTAACACTATGGTCCCACTTTCTGTGTACCTTGTATCCGTTCACAAGCATTATTTTTATGGATCTGCAATCAAAAATTAATTTTATGTATTTCTTCCCAAATTATTAACCTTTAGCATAACGACAACGTAATTAATATGATCTTCATTGTATTCTAGGTTACTGTGTCACAACTTATTTCCCTATTGTTGAACATTTAGGTTGTTCCCAATTTTTCACTACTAAAATGTTGCCAGTGCACCTTTGGGCAAAGAGTGTTTCTCTTCTCATGAACTATGGTATGCCCTTAGGCTAGGTTCACAAGAGGAGGATTATTGATATAAAGGTACAAATCTTTATGATCTTTGATTTGGTGAGTTGGCATAACACAAGCAAAATGTATCAAAGTGTAACTGATACATATTCTTGACCTGGTGTGTGGTAAATTAAATCACAGACATAACATCTGCAGACTGCTTGCTCATTCTGCATTTACTCCGTAGGAAGATCAGGTCACGGTTTTGATTATGTCCCTTCATTTTTAATCAACCTCTCCTCTTAAATCTTAGGGGCTCATGATACCAACTTCGAAGGCTGAAGATCACATGACAAAGAACTAACCACACAGACTGATTAAGATGAGAATATACTAGTGCCATTTTCAGCTTATAACATTTGTCAATATCATTTAATCTTGAGAAGATGAATTCATTTAAAAAGGCATTTGCAAGCAAAATAATTATATTTTATTGAAAATTCAGAAGAGTTACAGTACTTTAAGACAGTTTTTTTCCATGGTGTAAAGAAAAATAACTTAAAAAGAATTGACTCAAGTACAATGATTTTTAGTTTTCAAACTCACAAAATCATTTTGAAAAACACAAAAATCCACAGCTTAATTTATTCACGGTATAAGCATTTACTTTCCTAACTGTTATCAATAAAACGCTAATGGAATCATTTTGGGAGTGATCTTTCAACAATCATTTTTCGGTCCCAGTTTAAATGGTATGTTAATATCAGTATCCAATTCACATGGATTACTGGTGTGTGTGTGTGTGTGTGTGTGTGTGTGGGTGTGTACGCATGCATAAGAACTAGCTAATTTTAATATGGCATTTCAAGAATGAGAATAAGTCGTCATTTCATTTATCATAGGGTAATAGCACTTCCAGTCATTTCTTCAGCATGTTTTCTCATCTCCTAGGTGAAAACCAACCACTTTTATTAAGGCGTTTAGCTGAGTAAGCACTAGGGGCATAAAGAAGATTATCCATAATAGTGCCAAAGTCTTAACTATTATAGTCAGCCATTTAGTGTCAGGAAGGTTCTTGTTACACCTTTTAGATCGAAGTTCTCAGATTTTCTTACGAAGGGGAACCTAGTTCAGCTGAAATGAACAAGACACACTCATTTAAAGAAAAACAAAACTCATTTTACATGATCAATGGTCTGTGTATTTACCAAATTGTATTCCTCAACAGAAAATACCCATTGGGCCACCCATCTGCTGCAGCTAGATGTGGCCCTAATGCGGAACTTTAATTCACAGTCCCATTAATATTTTTATAGTGCTTTGCAGGTAGACAGCTTTCCTGTAACTATTCTGAAAATACTGAATGAAATTCGGCCCTATTAGGAAATTTACAACATGCACATTGCATAAAATGCTTATAAAAACATTCAGTGCGTTGCCTACATGAGAGGCAAAAATGGTTTTAAGAAAGGAGAATCCAGCAAGGAGAGAATTAAAACATCACGTGGCACTGGCTGATCCCGTATCCTTTTTTAGTCGATAACATCATACAAATTGGTCTTTCACCAAGGAAAAACCCTAGTTCTTATTTAATTGTGGAGAGATCTGACCAGGTGGGGAAAAGAAGATCCTCTGATAAAAAAAAAATTCGAGAACCAGTGTTTTGACAAGTTGACTCAAACTGGTGACACGGTTTTGAAGGTCAGGGACTAATGATAACTGACTTAGGACAGAGGTCAGCAGAGGTCAATGAAGCTTTCCTTTCCCTCCCCCATGTCAGTGGTAGAAAAGGCTCTCAGGCACCCGATCCACTTTCAAAGAAGAGGGCTCTTGATGGTGCCAGATGAAACACAGCAGTCGTCCGAGCCATAATGTAACGGACCAAGATACCAGACACAAAGTTTGACAGGTGCAATCGTTCTCATTTTTCCAGGCCCCAAAATAAAAGCAACAGCTGGCCCCATCAAAATATCTTCTCCCAAAATCTTTAAAAAAAGTTGTGACTCATTAAAACTAAATTTTTCAGAGGAAAAATATTGCCACTGATTTTTTTCCCCAAATAAAATACATCATCAAAAACCCTTAAGTAAGGGCGCATTTATGCTTTACACCTAAACAGCTTCTTGTTAAGGATTAAGACTAGTCTCTACCGGTTTTAGCCCCTACTTTCACCATTTCCACTTTTCCCTGGTATTTAAAGTGTCGATGAGTAAGGGGACTAAGTACCGGCTGTGGATGCGGCACCCGCGGCATAAGGAAGCCTGGCTGATGGTGCGCTCAATGTTTCGTTCATGCTCAATCTCGAATTTATTTATTGCTAGGATCAACTATTCAGAATTTATTGAATTTGATGAATTAATAAGGAAAATAAACAGGTCAAAGTATAAAAATAAAATTTCACGCACAGACTAGAAATATCTGAGGACAGCTGACAAAACAATAGTGCTTTCTATTAAATAATGGTTTTCAAGTCATTTTATACCAGGTTACACATTTAAAAAAATCCTAATTTATTCTTAGAAACACGATTATATCACAGTTTCAATGATGATTACTCTTCCTATAACTTCTTCCACATTCTCTCAGTATGACTAAAAGCTCAATAGAACAGATTTGGTATAAAAGTATCACAAACAATTATTGGTGACATCTAATGTAAATGTTTAAAAAAAGTTTGATTCTTATGAATTTGTACAAAAATAAAGCTTCTGATATTTTGTTAGAATTGTATCTGATGACTCATTAATGATGCAAAGCAAAAAATACTTAAACTAAGTTAACATTTACATATAAAAATATAGAATACATACACTACAGTGATCTTGATGATATATTACAAATTAAGAGTCCCATCAGCCTGATTAAAAAGTTCAACATCTTTGAAAGTATGAGTTTTTTAAAAAGTCAAGATTCTTCATGTTTTAAAAGTAAAATTTTTTCATTTTTCAAGTCAACTGAGCCTGTTTTGGTTAATAACCGGGCTTGACGAATCTGGGGCAATAAAAGGCATTTCTTTGGAAGAAACCTGGAGTGTCTCAAGATTTAGTAATCTATCACTGCCTTGATTTTTCCTCAGCATACATTTCTTTATAGTCTTTTTTTTTATTCTGCCCATTCAGATCAGTAAAAGGCCACAGGGCTGGAAGGAATACACAAATCCTGTATTTTGTCAGATACCTATGTTCTGCTATTGAGAAAGACGGTGTATACAAAACCCAAAGAGGGAGGAACTAATACGGAGAGTCCGAGCCAGAGAGTACTGGGTACCTTCTACCAGCCAGCAGTTAAACCAGCATGTGGTTTCTCTTTAAAAAACAAAACAAACAAACAAAACAAAAACTTCCTTCTCTTGTTGGGATTTATATGGCTGTAACACAGGCTTTCTAGAGTTCTCTGATCCTTATGGTCAGGTCACACAGAGTACAGAGATCCCTGGTTTTCCGAGTAGTAAAATATAACTAAATAGATGCAACACTAATGGCTAAACTGGACCTCATTTATTCTTTTTCCCGGATGTGATGCAAAAAACAAAAAATCCTAGATTGGGGATCAAAAGATCACGTTCTCTTGCTTGACCTCAAAGCTGAGTGGTCTTGACCAAGTTACCTGAACCTTTCTAGGCATTAATTTCCTTAGATAGGAAATAAGGGAATTATGCTGGATAGCCCTTAAAGTCTCTTTCACATCTGACTGAGACACAGAGTCGAGACCTCACACAGTGCCTCAGAGTTTTCGTCGTGCAGATCAACGACCATCAGAGAATCATGCAGCATAATTCCGGTTGTAGGGACTTCTGATGCTTACATCAGGGTTAATGAGTTTTCCATCCTTCCAGGGACAAATCATCAAGTATTTGGCTCTCTAGTAAAAACGTGATTAAGACATTTTTACATTATACACAAAGTACACTTTGATATTCACCGAGATAGTGAGAAGACTTTGTTAAGTAGGTCCTTCTTTGATTCTCTTATTGTTAGAATCCTGTTCCCTCCTCAACTGGGTGGGGAAAGAGGAGCATGGGTCAAAAAGAGAATCTTGGTTAGAGTATTTCTGATTGAATGAAGAATAGTGGAAGTCTTTTTATTCTTGAATTTTTCTACATTTTAATTTTAAAAATTTTCAAAACTAAATATTTTGAAATTATTGCAAATACTTAAAACCAATAATCTGTCATGATTTACCACTATCAGTAAAGAACTATAGTTTACTACTAAAATGCCATTATTGTACCAAAAGAAAAGAAAATTTGGATCTATTTATAAGCTCACTGCAATGTATTCTACTAGTTCTTATTGGTATCATTTCCAGAGTCAAGAGAAAAGGAGAAGATTCACAGTTCCGTTTCCACTATTTCAAACCAGATGTAAAGCATGTTGAATTCAAAGTTAGAGAAGGATTTTGTGGAGCGCCCGCTGTAACTTTAGGAGTAGGATAAATGATTTCTTCAACAGTTACATATGTACCTAAGAAGAAACCAACAACTCCAGTGAACGCTATGGAAATATTTTTCAGGATCATCCATATATTATAGTGTTCCTTAGAAAATGTAAGAATTTCAACCAGAGGTGGTAGGATCAGGGCCAACGTGCTGCTGCTCACAGCTCCAACAAAGGAAATCACAATGTCCAAACGAGGAATCAGAATCGCTCCAGCACCTAGAAAAAGAAAATACATATAATCCTTAATTAAATACCTAATATTTAAATGAAAACTAAATGCAGACAGTGGGTATGATAACTCTACTTTCTTTTGTTAACTTTTCTGAGTTATTTCCAGATGAAATTAAAAAAAAAAAAAAAAAGTACCACTACTTCTGACCGATTTTCTTCCAAACTACTGGCAAGCTTTCTCAAAAGCTCTGATCTCGTACTTTCTTAGTCCTACTTACCCTTCTCTTGCTGAAGGTATCAACAGAGGATATGTGAAAACTAAGACTCAGATTCCTTTCTCCAACGTCACTGATCAACTTGCTCAGGGTTTGGAGTGGCCACCAGAAATAACGCTAGAGTCTGCTCACGGGCAGGCTATGTCAGCTATGCCCTCCCCTGCCCCGCTCCCCCCCCCCCAACAAACGGTGAGGATTCTGTCACCACAGTTCTCGCTTTGAGGACTCCATTGACATGTGCATTGGCTCTCCCTAACTTGTCTCCTAAAGCTATCATCTCCCCTCTGATCTTTTTATCCCTCTCTTTTTAAGATTTTTATTTATTTTTAGAGAGAGGGAGAGAGAGAGAGACTGTGCGCATGCGTCCGTGAGCGGGGGAGGGGCAGAGGGAAAGAAACTCAAGCAGGCTCCCAAATGAGCGTGAAGTCCAATGTGGGACTCGATCTCAAGACCCTGAGATCATGACCTGAGCCAAAATAAAGAGTTGGGCGCTCAACCGACTAAGCCACTCAGGGGCCCCATCCCTCTCTTTTTATTCCTAAGTTTACATACTTTTGCTTTCCTCATTTCTAGCCTCTTTGTCTCTTGCTGAACTTTCCTGGTGTATATATAATTTAACTTGGGCTCTGGAATGAACGCTTCCATTTCCACTTCTTTATTTTTAGGTTATGGGTTTTTTCCTTCCCCTATATTCTTTTTGTGGCCTCAATGTTTTCCAGGAGGATGTGGTATTAATCTGGAACTACTAGGTTTCTTGGAAGTACTTGTTATTTATTTAATTTCTTTTGAGAGCTAAAATGCTAAAAATTATTTTGAAATGATAAACCTAGCCTCACACCTAGAGGACTGAAGTGCGGCAAACTTTCCTAAATAAGACACATGACTTTGAAGGAGTTGCAGCTCTAAACTGGAAATGCTTGATAAAGTGGATTCCCTGTTGAATAGATGCTTGCCACATTCTTGTATCGTGTTTCTCCAGGGAACCATAATTGTAACTCCCAAACAAAACTAGGACCTTTCAAATTTCATGGACAACATCCATTTCTGAGAGGCCGCCATAGCAAGTCAATCCCTGCGAGTCTGACCCATCTTCCCAAGCTTTTGAGTCCTACTAAGAGGATAGTTTGAAAGGATGATTCAAATGCTAACTAAAGAAAAGGTGTAATGAATATAATGCAGGCTGATGAGCTCAGGACTCTGAACAGCAGTACTACAAACTTGCATTCAGTGTTTGGAGAGGGCTGTGGAACACTGCAAGATACCCGAGCTTCACATCCACCTGGGCCTCCACTCTCACTGCCAGTGTCACACAGCCTGCTCTGTGGACACAACGGTCCCACCGGCTGTCCACACAGGCATCCGTCAGGAGCCTGCCCCCAAGCTTATCAAGGGCCCCCAGGGCAGATAAAAAACAGTCCCGTCCTGCATGTCGGCTGGCTTTGACTTTAATTGGGAAACACGAGCCCAAGATTCCAAAGAAGGTCGGCGTCTGGCGACACGTCCCAGTGAAGCACAAGGGGATACTCCTCGCTTTGTGTTCTCTTCGTCCAAAGCGTGCTGAAACTATAACCCTCATATACCACCGAATAACTTTTAACTATTTCTTTTTAATTTTTTCAGTGTTCCAAGATTCATTGTTTATGCACCACACTCAGTGCTCCATGCAATACGTGCCCTCAATACCCACCACCAGGCTCACCCAACACCCCACTCTCTCCCCTCCAAAACCCTCAGTTTATTTCTCAGAGTCCGCAGTCTCTCATGGTTCGTCTCCCCCTCCGATTTCCCCCAACTCACTTCTCCTCTCCATCTCCCCAGGTCCTCCGTGTTATTCCTTATGCTCCACAAATAAATGAAACCAAATGATAATTGACTCTCTCTGCTTGACTTATTTCACTCAGCATAATCTCCTCCAGTCCCATCCATGTTGATATAAAAGTGGGGTATTCATCCTTTCTGATGGAGGCGTAATACTGCATTGTAATATATATGGACCATATCTTCTTTATCCATTCATCTGTTGAAGGGCATCTTGGCTCTTTCCAGAGTTTGGCACCTGTGGCCATTGCTGCTATGAACACTGGGGGTACAGATGGCCCTTCTTTTCACTACATCTGTATCTCTCTTGGGTAAATACGCAGTAGTACAATTGCAGGGTCATAGAGTAGCTCTATTTTTAATTTCTTAAGTATTTTTAAGTAAAAGAGAGAAGCAGGGGGCACCTAGGTGGCTCAGTCATTAAACATCTGCCTTTGACTCAGATCATGGTCCCAGGGTCCTGGGATAAAGCCCCGTGTCCGGCCGTCTGTTCGGCAGGAAGCCTGCTTCTCCCTCTCCCAACCCCTGCTTGTGTTCTCTCTCTCACTGTGTCACTGTCAAATAAATGAATAAAATCTTAAAAAAAAAAAAAAAAAAAGAGGGAGAGAGAGAGAAGTGGCAAAGAAACACTGGCCATTCTGTGTGACACGGACTCAGCTCCTGAGGAGAGCCCCCAGGCTTCTAGACTCCTGGTAGCAGACGTGCAGACAGCACTTCGACGTAACAATGGCGGCCAGTGCACAGAAATGGGTGAAGTTACTGAACTATCAGAAGTTATTAAATCCCTGTAACATTTTCTTCAAGCTCCTTCAAGTGAACTTCAGTTACTAATTTTCAAAGGAGACACACTTTCAGAATAGAACAGTTTTACATCTAGATAAAAGGACTCATACTGATATCAGCCTTTTTATTTAGTACAGTTGTCAAAATTCAATAAAAACAATGAGTAAGAAGTATTTCAAAAAGTCATAAAGTGACTTTTTCCTACTGAATGTTTTCTTAGTCATCAGAGTATCGGCTCATTGACTTCACTCCTCATTATGATTTATCTTATTGTTGCTAAAATTCATTTAAATGATTACTTTGGAAAAAAGGTCTCATTTACTTTTCCCAGCTTTTTCTTTAGATCTAGGCATAAGTTCCACCCCAAGCTGCTCACTGAAATTTACAGTTGCCCCGAATTTCTAACTCTCTCATTCTCTCGCCTTGATTGGGCCAAGATGGTTACTCGTATCTTCCACGGAAAGCTGACCCATTTCCAGTGGTCCCTGGTTATCACTCTAGGTAATCGTCAGTTCAGTATTAGGATCATCTTATACTTTTGGTTACAACAATAATGGTGACAATTATAACTGCTGGCTACTTTGTTAATATTCTTAAACCCTACAAAATATGCCATAAAAGGAAGTCTTTCTTCATTCCACAGTTGAAAAAAGAGGAGCTTACAGATGGTAGGGAACTTGTCTAAAGACACCAGCAGGTAACTGGTAGGTGTGAACTGTCAGATCAGTGTGGCCCCAAAATGCACACTATTTCCCACTGTACCAAAATCAAGCTGCTTCTCCACAGGTCTCCATGATTACTGCTCCCTGGTGAGGCATTTTATAACGTGAAACCTTAGGAGGAGATTACACACATTCCTTCAAATAGTAAGTAAAATTAGCCACTGAAATTATTAAAGACCAAAACAAAACAAAACCCATTTCTATAGGTAGTCATGGAGATTTAAGCAGTTAAATATACAAAAGTTAGCAGAAATAAAAAACCTGAGGAAAACTAGAACCAAAGTAAAATGTCTATCAACAATATAAGAGTCCCTTATGCATCTGATTTAAATATACTTATATTTTTAACCACTGATGCATTTTCAAAATAATCTGATTAGTTCTTTTAAAGGTAACAGGATCTGCTCTATGTTTTTCTTCTACAGTAGTAGAATAACAGAATTTTAACTCAAAAAGTATCTCAGCAATGTAAACAAAACTGATTTTAAAATATTAAAAAATATACTTTAAGTAGATTCATTATATGACACTCAACAAGAAAAACTGATGATGCTGTAAATGTGTAGTAATACTTACACGTAATAGCAACCAAGAAGGACCTTATGGCAAATTCACAGATTTGTTTCCATTTAGCATGAAATTTGGATGTGATCATAGGGATAATGATCTCTGCCGGAACGTAGAACTGAATTGAATATGTCACAAAGATGCCAAAGGAATATAGAATTTTCACTGACTGATACAACCTGATAAAAAAAATTTCAAAATTCAGTCATTCTTTTTTTCCCCAGATTTACTGAGGTACAACAGGCAACACCGTTAAACAGGTAAAGTGTACAACATAGTATTAAATATACACTGTGACAGGGTTCCCACTATTGAGTTAATTAACACATCTATCACCTCACACGTTTGCTTTTTTTTTTCTCTTTTTGGTGAGAACACTGATTCTACTCAGTGAATTTCAGTTATATGCTATACTGTTACCAACTGTGGTCACCACATTATACATCAGATTCTTAAAATTTCTTCATCTTACCACTAAAAGTTTGTACCCTTCTAGCAAACTCTCCTCGTTTTCCTCACTCACCAGCCCCCTAGCAACCATTAATTGACTCTGTTTATGTGAGAGAGAGAGATATATATTTCACATAAAGTCAATGTGAGATCGACTGTGTGTGTGTGTGTGTGTGTGTGTGTGTGTGTGTTCTTTTTTTAACTTTAGGGACATGACACAGAGAAAGAGATAGGGAGAGAAAAAGCACAAGTAGGGGGAGCAGCAGGCAGATGGAGAGGGAGAAGCAGGTTCCCCGTTGAGCAGGGAGGCCGATGTGGGGCTCGATCCCAGGGCCCTAGGGTCATGACCTGAGCTAAAGGCAGACTGCTTTTTTAAAAGACTGAGCCACCCAGGTGCCCCACATATTTTTTAATTAATCAATTTTTTAAAAAATGTATTTATTCTAGAGAGAGAAAACATATGTTGAGTGAGCAGGGGGAGGGGCTGAGAGAGAGAGCGAATCCTCAACCAGAGGCCCTGTTGAGTACAGATCCTGACGGGGGGCTCGATCCTGGGATTCTGAGATCGTGACCTGAGCTGAAATCAAGAGCCAGCCACTTAACCGACTGACCCACCCAGGCACCCCATATGTATTTTTTTAGATTCCACTTATGAGTAATGCCACACAGTTTTGTCTTTTCTTTCTTTGCCTGGATTATTTCACGTAACATAATGGCTTCCAGGTTCATCTACACTGTTGTCTTTTTTAAAAAAAAATTTTATTATTTGACAGAGAAAGAAACAGCAACAGAGGGAAAACAAGCAGGTGGAGTGGGGGAGGGGGAAGCAGACTCCCCGCTGAGCAGGGAGCCCAATGCAGGGCTCAATCCCAGAACCCTGGGATCATGACCTAAGCTGAAGGCAGATGCTTAATGACCCAGCCACCCAGGCGCCCCTACACTATGGTCTTGACATGAATCTGGCTTTCTTCTTTTTATCTTTAATGTTAACATAGGTTAAGAAATCCAACACAAACATAGGCCAGTATCTTACTAATTAGATGATTAAAAAAAAAAAAAAAGGCCAGCTTGTCTCTACCGAATTTCTAGATGACTGGTGGACAGTTCATTTTGACAAGCCCAGAGGGCTTAAATGTGGCAATGCAAAGGTTTGGGAATATTGCTGCAAAGATTTCATTTTAGGCTAACCCAGTGTTCTAAAGGCTAGGCTGTGTCCCATGAAGAATCAATGTTTTCTCAACTTTCTTTTAAAAACTAGGCATACTACTGGGGCGCCTGGGTGGCTCAGTGGGTTAAAGCCTCTACCTTCAGCTCAGGTCATGATCCCAGAGTCCTGGGATCAAGCCCCACATTGGGCTCTCTGCTCAGCAGGGAGCCTGCTTCCTCCTCTCTCTCTGCCTGCCTCTCTGCCTACTTGTAATCTCTGTCTGTCAAATACTAAATAAAATCTTAAAAAAAAAAAAAAACTAGGCATACTATTACATCTTTGATAACTTACTGATCTATATATAGAAGAAAACTTCACATCAAACTCTGAGTTACAGTTCTTAAAAAACTTGGTAGGTATGTCATTAGTTGCAGAAATACCATCACTCTTAGGTCCAAAAGGAGGGCATTTAAATGGTTTCAACTTAAAGAGTTCTCCAGATTATATAGGAAATCCATCTATGTTAAATTTGCATTAGTAGGGAAATAAAGTTTGTTAGTTGGGTTGATGCCCAGTGCTTCAAAACAGCATAGCAACGTTCAGTTTTACAAATATCTTTAGATTTCTACATTGTAGATAGTCTCTTGTCAAAATCAGTACCCACGTCTGGATAGAGTCTTTGGTTAACTTCCTTTTGTCTGGCTTTTTAAATGTTGATAGTGGCACAGAGAGAAAGTGCAGTATCAGAGGACTCAGATTATAGAAACTATTCTCCTGAGTTACAGACAATAAAACTGTTTTGTTTTTTGAAATTTCGAATATTTTACAACAGTTAAAATAGAAAACCCAAAACAACTGGAGAGGAGACTGAGGATGGAACACGCCGCAGCGTTAGGGGTACTGGTTAACACCCATGTCCTCTTGAGGCAGAGTCATCCCTGACAGTCCCAGTCTTCCGTGTGAGAGTCCTGCTTTTCCACCCGCAAGGCCCATCTATGCAAGGGAAGAGTGTTTCTTAGGAAAAAAATGCAGTCCTTTTAAAGAGAGATGAAATAGTCCACTTTTGGTAGAGAAAGGCCTCAACATTTAATTAGACTTTAAGCTTATTTCTGATGTCTTAAGATTTTCAGTAGCAAAGATTATAAACAGTTCTCTAAACCGTGGCCACGCGGGAAGGAATTCTGTAAGTGTCCTCCTATGATACATGCGTCAGAGGAGTGAGTAAGAGAGGAGTAAGAAAGGAAAAGTCAGAAGAGTGAGTAAGTGAGTAAGAAAGGAAAAGAAGTTGAATAGAAATAGATTCGAAAATACTATAAACATAATTACAGAAAGAAGGAACTCCTCAGGGCTAGCAACAATAAAATCTTAATTTTTAAAACAATTTCAGGATATATTTCTCAGCTTGAGGCTTAAAGTTTAAATATAAACGGTCAGTTATTGCAATGCACAAAACAACTGAAAGACTCCTGCCTCATATACTGATATGTAACAGCAGACAATTAAATGAATATTTTTATCAGTTTATTATTTGAACATTCTTTTTGTTGTTTATTTGTTATTATTTGAACATTCCTAATTATCTTTTAACATATATTTTAACTTACATGTTTTTCAATATGGTTAACAATATATTTAAAAATACATCATTATGCATGTAGGTATAATTACTTTTCTATTGATTTAAAACAAGTTATACAGAATAAGAATTTGGTTATTACTAACACAAGTCAGTAAGATTATGTATTACACAGAGAACAAATGAGAAATAAAATGGTATGAGACTTTTAAAAGCTAATATACATGCTATTTATCAACAAAGAAGAGTAATAAAGATGTTTAAGAAAAGCATTGCAGTCTATTAAAATCAACTGTTCTATTCTGACTTCTCTGTTTTAAGAATACTAGTTTCATCTATATTTTCGATCCCTCTGTTTTTCTCTAATCAGGTTTTCTATAGGTATTATCAACCTTGGTTCTCCTTTTGGTGTGAAGCAGGCATCTATGTACTGTTTTAGAAATGAAGAGTTGAAAGAAGATCTACCCTGTAAACTCTCTCTCCAAAGGATAAAACACCTTCTTAAAGTCACAAGAATTTATTTTGAAGATATAGAACATAAATAACTTTTAAGTAACATCTAATGCACATTAAAAAGCATTCTAAAATTCATTGCCAAAGGGTTTTTTTTTTAAGATTTTATTTATTTATCTGACAGAGAGATAGAGCCAGAGAGCACAAGTGGAGGTGGGTGGGTAGGAGGGGGATGGCAGAGGGACAGGGAGAAGGCGGCTCCCCGCTGATCAGGGAGCCCAATGTGGGGCTGGGTCCCAGGACCTTGGGATCATGACCTGAGCTGAAGGCAGACGTTTAACCAACTGAGCCACCCAGGCATCTGCTGTACTTTTCACTATGTTTTAGATTTTATTTATTTATTTTAGGTGGGGAGGAGCAGCGGGAGAGGGAGAGGGAGGGAGTAGACTCCATGCTGAGTATGGAGCTGGACATAGGGCTCAATCTCTTGACCCTGAGATCACGACCTAAGCTGAAACCAAGAGTTAGCTGCTTAACCAATTGAGCCACCTAGGCGGCCCCTAATAAAACAATACTTAATCTAAATGTACAGATATGAATATCTTACAAAATTTTTTAAAGCCAATCTGGGAAGAAAGCTGCTGATTCTCCTCTCAAGGTTGAATACAACAGCTACTCTTGGAAAGACTGGTAACTCAACTTGCCCTCTTAGACCCTTCATGATACTCACATTAAAACTCTTGAGCTTAGTTCTGTTAAGAAGGAGTCTGTCTGAGGCCTAGCCATAATGCTTACCAAGAAGCTCACCTCATTCTAAGCTGAAAAATACCACCATAAGCGTTATCTAGTATTCACAACTAGACTGACGGCTGTGACCCACTCAACTTGTGCAGCATGTTTGCCGGACTCTACGTACTGTGATGAAGAGATTCTCACCTGTTCACCGCTGTCTGTCTAGTGCCTGCAGCAAGCACATAAAAGGCATACGATAAATACCTGCTAGATGCCTTTCATTCTGAATTTAATATAATAAAGAACAGTCATTCTGAGAGAAGAGTCAGAGGCAGTTTGGCCCAGGATTCCCAGTCACAGGCAACTTTAATACTGGGAGGAGATAATTAAGTCTGCCCTAGAATTTTGAGACCCATGAAAACAAAAGTTTAATGAGAAAAAACAAAGAAACAAACAGAATTTGTCAGGGAGAGGACAAAGGGAATAGTCCAAGAGATAGGAACCTTATTTTTCCAGTTTCCTTAAATTTCTCTTCCTGCTTTTTTATTGTACCTCTTGGCAAGTCTGTTCTTGCCCAAATATTTTCATTTAGGTAACGAGCTCCTCAAAGTTCAACACTCTACCTGCCTAGTAGGTTCAGCGATTACCTGCCATTACTCATCAGCTTTATTCTGCAGAACGTTCAGGCTCCCAGCTCCGGTATACTACAAACGCGGGCTTAGACCTGGGGTTGGTTCTGTTATTTTTGGCGGGGGCAGATGAAGGGCCAGTTCAATTATCTTAATAATTATTAAAATGCCTACCTTATCCCTTCCCTGTTCTTACATGGTTTTTCTCTATTTTTAACTGAATTGTTCCTATCCAATACATGTTTCACAAAGAATGTCGTGTGTGAGAGCAGAAACACCTTCCTGCTTCTTAGCCTTTTTGTGTGTGTGAAAACCTAATACCCTTGATATTTCTTAGAAGTGCTATGTGTGCTGACTAAATGAGTAACATGTGAACTCACTCCAGGCCAGTATTTTTCAAACTAATCATGACCCACTAGTGGGTTATGGTATCAATTGAGGGAGTTGTGAAAAGTTTTTTTCTTCTTTTTCCCTAAGATACAGACTGGAACAGAGAATACCAGGGGACACTGTATGTAGAAAATATGGGTTTTTATTTAAGCTTTTACTTATACCCTACTTCAGTGACTTATAGGAGTGTGTGCGGTGGGCACCACAAAAACATATACACAGACACACATACTCTTATTTCTAGAAGGTTTTAAAACATTTCCCTTTTTCTACTATGGGTTGTAGTTTAAAAAGTTAAAAAGCCACTAATTGGAACCAAGAAGGCATGGAAACTGTGATGGGGAAAAGGCGGAGGGGTATGGAACAGACCTTGTGTTTCAGACAGGTAAAAAGTAAGCAACACAACACAACTGAACAAAGGAAATCACAACAAAAGCGAAAGATGTTTGTTCCTACGATGTCACTCAGCAAGACAGATACCAGATAAATACCGTTTGCTATCTTAGGTCCTCTTGTGAACTTGTTACACCAGCATTCACGCTCAGTAATCACCCTCCACTCCCCACTCCTCCATGCTATGCTTGAAACAGGCTACTTGACAGGTCTCTTCTCAAGACTCCCAAGAGAATGCTTTTTCCCCCTCTCGGCTGTTATTTGGGTTCTGTTAGTGGAAGTCCTGGAAAAACGCTGCTACAACATCACTCGACTCAGACCCCTACCAGTGCCTTGGTTCTATTATCAGGTAACAAGGGACATGCTCTTCAACTCAGAATGCTAGGTAGCAAACATTTACCAAGGCCTCTTGAGCGCCGAGCCACGTGCTAGATCACAGAGGTACATCCTAAGCCGAGAAGCCGCGGGGTTCCTGCCCTCAAGGAGCTAATGATGCAAATTTACTTATCATCTTTCAAACACACTCTTTGCTTCAAAGTCTAAATGAGACAGACTGAATACTACTACTCATAACTGGTTTGAAAAGATGACACCTCAGTCAATAAACAGTAAATAACTTGGAGCTTCTCTAATCCATAATTGCTTTATCCTGCGCTGCTTTTTAATCCAGCCTTTTCTTGTAGGACGACCTTGATGAACTCAGAGAACGTACGTCACAGGGCATCAAGAGCCCCACACGGGGTCCCAGCAGTAGCGGCTGAGAGTGCCCCAGGCTCCGTGACAGCCGTTGGCTTTTATACCCACAATAACCAGCACCCTGCCCCTTCTCTGACTTCCTAGGCCTACCGCCCGAAGCATGGGGACGGAAAGGAAGAGACTGATCCAGAGCACATCAAGAAAGAAATTTTAGATACGATCCTATGATCACGCCTGATCCTATGATCTCATTCTACAGAAGTCTATCACTGTGAAGAGACGGGCTTCTCCGCGGTATCCCTTGGTCATGGCTGTTACTTTAACCGGCCCAGAGGCACAGACCACAAAGAAATGAACAGCAGGCCACAGATTAAAAGTTACGTTGCCTCTGATTTCATCACGGAAACACACATATCCTAAGGCAACTAATGTTACATACAAGGTTGTAACGATTCCCACGCCTCCCACAAGGAAAAGGAACTAGCCAACACGAGCTCGCCAAAGGAGAATTACGTATCTTGACTTACTTTCCATTTTATTCCAGATTTTTGTTTCTTAGGATACGTGTACTATATCCTTTCCTCTAAATGAAAAGCAGGTGACTAGCTAGGCTTTCTTGAACACAGATGATGATGTAATGGTCCCTTTTTAATGGAGACTTGCAACTAGTTCTGTTCTAAGTGTAAAGCACAGCAAAGAGGAATAAGGGGAGAGGCGGGAAGGGGATGCAGAAAAAGGGAAGGATTATACAGAGCTACTGCCAGGGCATACGGCTCCCTCAGGACTCAGCTGTGAACGCCCAGAGCACTCCCTGCTTGTCTCCCCCACACTGCTTCGCCATGCTCTGAACTCTCTGGGGATAGGCACATCTTAACTTCACATGCCATGTAACTCCCCCTTCGGTCCCTGCTCTTTTTAAATACTTCTGTGAGGAAGAGTAAGGAAGAAAGTTCTGAGACTATTTCCACCTATATTTTATATTTGACATTAGAAGTACTTGTCAATTTTATTTCTGAAATTGTTCTTCAGATTTATTCTAAATATATTCTTAGTAGGGAAAAATACTACTTTCTAGACATCATATAATATTTGAAAAAAAAAAAAGAACTATGCTACCATACTTTTTAGCCTTGATCATCTCTTATATTAATCTGTTTAAGATTCTAGCCTGTATTAAACTATTACAAAAAGAGATATATTTGGAAGAAACACAATTATATAATCAACTATAATGTAAGTTAATGAAATAAATGCTTAAAGTTACATATCTTGTTTGTGATCATGTCTCTAGTCTGAAACGAAGGTATAACATTGGACACGTTTCCATCATGAAATAAAAATGTGTCACAGTTGAAGTAGAATTATAGTTGAAGAACACACTGCATGTTTGCCCCCTGTGAACCTGGAAACTATTCGAGGTACATTGTATCACAACTGTCTTCGCGTATGCATTTGTTCTTACAACATTTTTGAGTCCAGTAAAAAGCCGGGGCTCAGAGGACTACTGAGTGACGGATAAACGCCCAACTACCAACAGGAAGCCAGTCAGAACACATAATATTTAAAAACACTGCAGGTTTCAGACTTCTATCCAAGCAGCTCAAGGAGCAGTGGGGCATTAATTGAATCAGCATTTTAGCATTTATTCTTTGTATTTATCAAAACTAAGGAGTTACTTTCCCTTTTATAAATAAGGAGGCATGTCAACATGGGAATCGCTGTCAATAATCTTTTTAAAATCCCCAGAGACTAAACCCCGGAAGAAGGAAAAACCCCATTACTTCATTTTGTAGAATATGGTTCTAATATTAAGAGAATATTAAGAGGCACCATATTATTTTTTTAGTAATGTGTCCTATCTGTGTTCTGAAAGGATTTGGGGTACATACCTATTAAGGCAGACCAGTAAAACAGTGAGGGTCATAAGTGGTGGGTTTTATTATTTTATCAGGAATCCAGGGTGTTGGATTATTTGGCAACAAATATAAGTATTACATTTTTTTATTACAGTGAGTCCACAGTAAAAGAATCCACATTTTACTTTTATATTTTACTCAAATTGGGAATATGTTACAATTTTTAATCTTTTTAAAGAATCCCAAACAAATCTGTAAAATCACAGATGATCTCTTCTGAAGATTATGAAAAAATTCAAGGTTACACAAATAAGAAAGCACAATAAAATTTTTAAATGTTTAAACCATAAATCCAAAAATACACCTTTATCACCAAATATCGGTAAGCTGTATCTAAGGACTAACAAACTCGTATCTACCTACCATACATCCTGGGGAAGATTCAAAGTTATGCTGCCTTTGATTTCATCACGGAAACACATATATCCCAAGGTAGCTAATGTTACATACAAGGTTGTAACGATTCCCATGCCAATATTCAAAGCTTGGGGGAAGCGTTTTGATTCTTTCATTTGATTTTCCAGTGGAAGGACCTAAGAAGAGAATGCAGGTAATACAAGTAATTGAAAATAATCTAGTATCCCATCTTACATATATATGTAAATTAATCTTTCTATAGTTTGTATGCATATTTTATTTCCTTTAAAATAAGACCTAATTCAATCAGAGAAGGTCCATTATCATATAATCTCTCTGATATGAGGAATTTGGGAGGCAGGGTGGGGGGTTGTGGAGTGTAGGGAAAGAAAAAATGAAAAAAGATGGGACTGAGGAGAGAGATAAACTGTAAGAGACTCAAGCTCAGGAAACAAACTGAGGGTTGCTGGAGGGTGGGGTGGGAGGGATGGGGTGGCTGGGTGACAGAGACTGGGGAGGGTATGGGCTATGGTGAATGCTGTGAAATGTGTAAGCCTGATGATTCACAGACCTGTACCCCTGAAGCAATAATACATTATATGTTAATGAAAAAATAAAAATAAAAAATAAAAAAAGACACAATTACTGAATATTTTTCTTGGTGTTATATATATTTTTACACTACAGATTTTTCAAATCCTTAAAATAAAAACCTCTGAAATTAGCTCTTAGCAGGCAAACCTGTCAGATTTTTTTTAAAATAAACTTTTTTTTTTTGGAATAATTTTAGATTTACAGAAAAGTTACAAAGATAAACAGAAAACTCTCATACACCCGACCAATTTGCCCAATTGTTAACATTTTAAACTACCAAATTACATTTGTTACATCTAAGAACCAACATTGGTTCATCACTATTAAACTCCACATTTTATTTGCATTTCATTAGCTTTTCTACAATGTCCTTTTTCTGTTCCAAGGTGCCTTCCAGGATGCCACATTGCATTTTGTTACCATAAATCTCCTTGGTCTTCTCTGATCTTTGATGGTTTCACAATCCTTCCTCATTGTTCATTATCTTGACAGTTTTGAGGAGCAATGGTTAGGTGTTTGGTATAATGTCTCTCTGGCAGGGTTTGTCCGATGTTGTCTGATGTTTGTACACTGGGGTTGTAGGTTTTAGAACAAGATACCATAAAGGTGAAATGCCCTTCTTACCACAAATTTTGCCAACAGGATTTGTCACTGGTGAAACTAATTTTGATCACTTGGTTTAAGGCTGTTTGCCAGGTTTCTCTGCTTATAGAGGTCTTCTCTTCTTTTTCATCATATTCTGTTCACTGCAAGCCAAGTCACTAAACACAGCCCATACCCCAGGGACTGGGGAGAGTAAGCCACACCTCCTGACGGGGAAGTACCTACATAAATTATGTGGGAATCCCCCCATATATGTATTTATTTATTTATTTATTTATTTTTTAAAGACTTTTATTTATTTATTTGACAGAGATTACAAGTAGGCAGAGAAGCAGTCAGAGAGAGGAGGAAGCAGGCTCCCTGCTGAGCAGAGAGCCTGATGTGGGGCTCAATCCCAGGACCCTGGGATCATGACCCGAGCCGAAAGCAGAGGTTAACCCACTGAGCCACCCAGGCGCCACCTATATGTATTTATTTAATCACCTATTTATATTAGTATACATTCACGTGTATTTGTTTTATACTGTGAATATGAATCTAAGACACTTATTCATTTTGTTGCTCATGTTGTTCCAGCTTTGGTCATTGAGAATGACATCAGGTCGCTTCCTGTATTCCTTTGCATGCCTCCGTTCTTTCGGTTTTTTGCTTGTTTTGTTTTTAGCATTTCCATACTTTCTAGAACTACAAGATACTCCAGACTCATCTTGAATGTCCTTGTTTCAGCCCTAGAATCAGACGTTTCTCCAAAGAACTTTGGTTCTTTTGCTGTAAAGTGGTACTTAGAAGTCAAGATCAGGGTGCTGGGTGTGCCCATAGCTACTGTGTAACTCTCAGCTGATGTGCTAGAAAATACGTGTGTGCACACTAACCCAGCTATATTCATTCTGTAATTGCTTCTACAGCTAGCCACCTGTAGCTACTGTCTGTCAATGTAGTGAGAAAAAGTTATTTTTATTATGTGCGGAAAAAAAAAACCTTGAAAGAAAAGAAAAAAAGGCTAATTGAAGAGTTAAGTTTTTTAGGCAAATCTTCAGAGGTTTTGGCCAAATGATTTGACCATACAGTCAAAGATACTAAGAAACAGGAGCAGCAAGAGGAAAACAGCAGCGGCAAGCACACTTACAATGTGCCAGGGGTTCTTCTTTTTTAATTAAGTTAAAATCGTCATATAACATTAGTTTCAGGTGTAAACATAAGAATTTGATATTTATATACACGGCAAAGTGATCACCACAATAAGTCTAGTTACTATCCATCACCAAACAAAATTACACATTTTTTTTCTGTAATGAGAACTTTAAAGATTTACTCTCTTAGCAACTTTCAAATATGCAATAAAGTATTATTGCCTGCGGTTACCATGAGAAATGGGCAAACCTTTAATTAGACTCACCAACTAAAAAGAAGAGAGGGCTCAAATAAATAAAATCAGAAATGAAAGAGAAGTTACAACTGATACTACAGAAACACGGAGTTTCATAAGAGACTACTGTGGATAATTAGATGCCAAAAAATTGAGGAACTTGGAAGAGATGGACAAATTCCTTGAAACACACAATCTTCCAGGACTGAATCGTGAAGAAATAGAAAACCAGAACGCTAAGATTACTAGTAAGGAGATTAGATCAGTAATTAAAAAAAACTCCTAACAAAAGTCCAGGACGATGACTTCACTGGCAAATTCTACCAAAATTCAAATAATATTTAAATACCTCCTCTTTTCAGATATTTCCAAAAAACTGAAGAGGAAGAACACTTTCAAATTCCTTTACGAGGGCAGCATTACCCTGATACCAAAACTAGACAAGGACACGGAAGAAGAAGAAGAAGAAGAAGAAGAAGAAGAAGAAGAAGAAGAAGAAGCAGAAGCAGAAGAAGCAGAAGAAGAAGAAGCAGAAGAAGAAGCAGAAGAAGAAGAAGAAGAAGAAGCAGAAGAAGCAGAAGAAGAAGAAGAAGCAGAAGAAGAAGAAGAAGAAGAAGAAGAAGAAGAAGAAGAAGAAGAAGAAGAAGAAGGAGAAGAAGGAGAAGAAGGAGAAGAAGGAGAAGAAGGAGAAGAACAAGAAGAAGAAGAGGGGCGCCTGGGTGGCTCAGTGAGTTAAAGCCTCTGCCTTCAGCTCAGGTCATGATCTCGGAGTCCTGGGATCGAGCCCCACATTGGGCTCTCTGCTCAGTAGAGAGCCTGCTTCCTCCTCTCTCCCTCTCTGCCTGCCTCTCTGCCTACTTGTGATCTCTGTCTGTCAAATAAATAAAAAAAATCTTTAAAAGGAAGAAGAAGAAGAAGGAGGAAAGAAGGAAGGAAGGAAGAAAGGGGAGGGAATTATAAGCAATATTCCTGATGAATATAGGTGCAAAAATCCTCAACAAAATATTAGCAAACCAAATCAACAACACATTAAAAGGATCATATATCATGATTAAGTGGGATTTATTCCAGGGATTCAAGAATGGGTCGGGATCTACAGATGAATTAACATGATACACCAAATTAACAAAATGAAGGATTCGAATATATCATGCTACTCCCTTCTGATTTTTCTGGTGAAAAATCAGCTAACAGCCTTAAGGGGGTTCCCCTGTATGAAACAAGTTGTTTTTCTCCTGCTGCCTTTAAGATTCCCTCTTTGATTATGTATCTCTGTGTGGATCTCTTTGGGTTCATCTTATTTGAGACTGCCTGTAGAACTGGATGACTCTTTCCTTCCCCAGGGAATTTACCAGCCATTATTTATTATTTTTTGGCATCTTTTTCCCTCTCCTCCTTCTAGGATTCCTATACCACAAATGCTATGCTGCCTGGTGTTGTCCCAGAGGTCCCTTAAGCTCTCTTTACTTTCTCAAATTCTTTTTTCTTTCTGCTGCTCTGTTTGAGTGAGCTCCACTGTCCTGTGTTCGAGGTCACTGATCAGTCCTGCTTCATCTCGTCTGCTTCTGAACCCGTCTAGTCTATTTCCAGTTCAGTAATTGTATTCTTCAGCTTTATGACTTCTGTTTGGTAGTTACTTTTCTGTTGCTTTTTTGAAGAACATCCATTGTTCTCCCAGGTTTCAGGAGCATCTTTATGACCATGACTTTGAACTTTTTAACAGGTAGATGACTTCTCTCCATCTCACTAAGGTCTTTTTCTGAAGTTTTGTCTTGCTCATTCATTTGGAACATATTCCTACACCTTGTTTTTCTTAACTCTCTGTGTTTGTTTCTATGTATTAGCTGAAACAGCTGCATCTCCCAGTCTTAAAAGGAGTGACTTTGTATAGGAGACGAACTCTATCATTCAACTTTGCCCTAGCTCTTGGTTGTCTCTTGGACCTTTGTGATTGTCTAAGTAGCCTAATTTATTGATAGATTTCAGTTGTTGAAGGTGTGCCAAGGCCTGCCAGTGTTCCAGTGTAGGGATCTCAGTCAGTACCAAGTTTCAGGATGATGGAAGTCAGATCCTCAGGCAGCAGCTTTTAAAGTATGGGAAGACACAGTCCTATGAGACCATCTTTGTAAACCCTGCTGGCCTTTAGACCAGGAGATCTGGAGGGGTCTGCTGGGGGAACAGTTGCGAAGTCAAGGCTTCAGATAACTGTATAAGCCCCTTTCTGGGGGGTACCAGCAAGCTGTAGCAAGACCAGAGGGCACAAGATGGTATTTCCCTGTCTACATTCCCTGAGAGCACTTCCGCAGCCTCAAGATATGTGACCAACCTGAAGCCTACCCCTCGGGTGAAAGCTTCTGTGCCAGCAAATAGGCCTTTTTCACTGGCCGACTTGCCGTGCATTTCAGTCTGTTGTCTGTGCAGTGCCCTCAGTGTGGCAGGCGGCCAAGAACTGTCTTTCCCATTGTTCAAGTCCCATGGGGCCCTGGCACACAAACCCTCCTACCCACCAGAGCCAGGTGATCAAGGGGCATCCCCAATGTGGACTACACTCACCCACGGCTTTATTTAGTAAGGCAGGGCAAGGACACTGGGGGCAGGGCACGGCCACCAGTGTTAGAAAGGCAGAAGAGGGGGCACCTGGGTGGCTCAGTGGGTTAAAGCCTCTGCCTTTGGCTCAGGTCATGATCCCAGGGTCCTGGGATCGAGCCCCGCATCAGGCTCTCTGCTCAGCGGGGAGCCTGCTTCCTCCTCTCTCTCTCTGCCTGCCTCTCTGCCTGCTTGTGATCTCTCTCTGTCAAATAAATAAACAAAATCTTAAAAAAAAAAAAAAGAAAGAAAGAAAGAAAGGCAGCAAGGAACTGCTGTGTTTGTGAGTGTCCACCTGCACAACCATGACAGAGGGAGATCACGGATAGGGTGCTCGCGAGTGCCTCCATCCCTGCGGAAAGTCCCAGCTTGTCCCTGCCCCTCCAGCAGATGCTTTTAGACCAGCAAATGAATCCCCTTCACATAGAGTCTAGGTTCCTTTCAAACTGCAGCTTTCATGCCAGGTTCTGAGTCCATATACAAACCCTTCAGAAGGAGTTTCTCAGATCCCAACAGCCCTTTGGATCCTTTGAATGTAAGCCTACTTGGGGGCTTATCTCTCAAGGGCAGGTCTGAAGGGCTGGGATGCCTGATGTGGGGGCACACACCCCTTGCTCAGGGAAAAGCTTCAGGCCTATAAGATCCCTCCCTGTACTGGGTCACTGCAGCAGGGGCAGAGTTTCTGGTGAGAACATATCTCTGTCTCCCCCATCCGTCTTCAGGTGCCTCCTCCATCCGTCTTGAGGTGGACCTTTTACTCCTTTGAAGTGGAGCAGCTGTTCAGCTAGTTTCCAGGTCCTTCTCAGAGGCCATTATTCCACATGTAGTTTTAGTTGTAGTGTGTCCATGGGAGGAAGGAAGTTCAGGCTCTTCCCTTCTTGCCATCCTAGACCACCCCCTGCCAGGGATTTTTCCAGATGCTTTGCAGGCAGCACCTCATATAATCCTCACCATAACCCTATACCACAATAACTCCAGTAATAGCTCTACTTCTTAGGTAAGTCAGATCCATATGGAAATATTAACTAGTTAATAGGAGAGAGAACCACCTGGATGTTCTGGAGATAATCCAGACCTAAAATAAGGGACTAAGGTTAAGAATGGTGCCAGTGCAGCTACAAAAGGAGGAAAGGAAGGAAATTCACATTTATGTGGGCTCCCTCTGGGGCTAGCAGCACTGTGGGTGTTTTAAATGTAATTTCATTTATGGGGAACTATGAAAGAAAAATAAACATGCCTTGATTACTGATGGAATGGGGGGAACCAGGGACAAAGTGAAAGGAAATGTTCCAATGTTTCAAGCTTGAGGGACTGAAAGTAAAACTAAGAGAAATAGGGAAATGAGAAAGTGAAGCTAGCTTTGGATTAAGAAAGTCTATGTCAGGGGTACCTGGGTGGCTCAGTGGGTTAAAGCCTCTGCCTTCAGCTCGGGTCATGATCTCAGGGTCCTGGGATCGAGCCCCACATCGGGCTCTCGGCTCAGCGGGGAGCCTGCTTCCCCCTCTCTCTCTCTCTGCCTGCCTCTCTGCCTACCTGTGATCTCTCTCTCTCTCTCTCTGTCAAATAAATAAAATCTTTAAAAAGAAAAAAGAAAGTACTGTGCCTTTAAAAAAAAAAAAAAAGAAAGTCTATGTCAGCTTCAGAGCTGTCGAACTTGAGATGTTAAAGGACAACTTAACTGGGTATATCCAATAGTTAACTAGAACTTACTGGTTAAAGATGGAAATGAAAATCTGCAGTTATGTCTGTAACCGTCATAAATGGACCTGTAAGAATTCGTGAGAATTCTCTAAAGAAGAATTAAGAGAGAGCAAGAACCCAAGTAAAATGGTATAAAACTGTCTTCTAGGTCAATTTCATCTGTGATTCGTATAGGTACGTATAAGTGTTTTCCCTCCCGTACTAAACCATTAGACATATAGAGAGCAGAGAGTGATATTTTATTTTCCCCAAATCTACACATTCCAGGCTTTAAATAAACTGGAAGCATCTTAAATGGAAATACTTAAGATCTGAGGATCCACAGGGTGCTTGTATTTCTTGGTAGTAGCTTTATGATAACATCATTTCTCAAAACAAACATGATATGTATAAATCTAAAGGGAGAATTTATATTTGATTCTTCTATGTAATGGCAACTTTGTAACAATTTCAATTCCCTTAAAATCATCTAGTCTATAAAATGTGATGCTTGGGCTCTGTCTGAATAATTTGGGCTTGGCAGACGAGATTGAAGACAGATAAAACAAAATTGGCCATGAGTTGAATTCTGAAGCTGGGTGATGCTGACACAAGAGTTCATCTATTATTCTCTATTTTGTCTTAGGCTTGAAATTTTCCATAATAAAGTGTTAAAAATCTAAACTAAACTATAATTCAAATCTAATCTACCAAACTACAAAACAAAAAAGAAAAATGGATTTTTAAATGTAGTTTGACTACATAAATCTTTGTGTTGCCTTAAAAATAATAATAAAGAGTAAATCCTTACCACTCCTATGCCTTCAAAAGCAAACACAGCAGTACCAAAAAAGAGTGGGTATTTTTTCCAACCAGCCACTATTGGAAGGTTGTGGGGACTTGGCATATTCTAGAGAAAGAAAAACAAAAAAAGATAAGTTAACATCTTTACTTATTTTAAAGAATTTAAAATAAATAGCGAAATCATTTACTTCTGAGTTTTACAACAGCAAATGTATGTTATAAAAGTGAGTAATTCTTTCAATAAACACTTTAAGCATCCTATGTTAAATGTAGCCAAGCTGTTAGGACTTCACTGCCAAAAGCCATTGTTTCCCTCATGCCCACACATTCCATCTGGGCTAAACGCTCCTGATTACCTGCTGCTACCTTCAAGTCCTGAGCTGTTCACTCCACGTATGGCTCCTGGCACGACAGGAAATACACAAGCATCCTCAGTCTGAGCTGAGAGCCACGGTATCAAACCCCACTCACGGTGTCCAATGAAATCCATTTTCTACTCTGTTTTCATTGCTCTTTCAGTCTCCAAGATACCTGTTCCTAACTCTGGCTTTTTCACATCATAACTCTGCTGCTTCCTAGTACAGGTCTCCTCCTGGTCTCTGTGTCTTAATCTTTACCTTGACAGTTCTCATTACCCTCATTATTTGTACATATTCCTTAACTTTGGCTTTGATTACTTGGCCTTGATGCATAGCCTTGTTCCAACTTTCACTATCTGGAAACTCACAAATGCACATCTTGCTGAAGATCTCTGGTTCCACAAATGGCTGTATCTTCCAGCTACGCCTAGACTGGTTCCCACTCTGCCCTACCTAACTGGAAGTGGGATTCAAGGCAAAGGAAACGGGATGAAAAAAGAAACTGAAGTGTGAAAGCACATGGATAGTCTGGGAAATAAAGAGGTCTAGAATATTTGAAGCACAGGGAGACGTGTGTGCTACAGTGATGATACATGATGGAAAACACAAGCTATGGTCAAAGTGAAAAGAGTAGTAAGTGTCTGAGTCATTTGATAACACCAACTGTTACTCAAGGCTCACACTGTTCCCTCTACCTAAGGAGCCTCCTTTTCTGCTCCGCTAACTCTTACAAGCTCAGCTAAGGATTCATGAACTATGGAAAGCCTTATGAGACCTTCCGGCCTGTCCCCTTCCACTCTTATGTACAGTAAGAAAATGTCTACAGGTTCTGGAATTTGGTGGGGGGGCAGGTATGAAACAGAGTTTGTAACAAACTGCCAGTGGAGGTTTCAGAACAACTGCAGCAATAATATACAAAATGGGTTGGATGAGAAAAGAACAGAACAGGAATGCTTGACCTTTTCTGAGTCATTGGCCCCTTTTGAAAAATGAAAGCTATACAGTGCTCAGTAGAAGAATGCATATATACATGAACATTAAATCTTGCAAATATTTTGAATGCATTTGCAGATCCCCTAAATCCCATCAATCAAAAAAAATTTTTTTTTTTTTTTTTTTAAAGAAATACTACTTTTATGGTTGGGCTCCCCAGACAATGGACAATGAAATCAACTGAGGTCTTCTGATAAAGAAGTTACGGACTAGGGCAGTGGCAGTGAACTGAGATGGTAGCAGCAAATAAAGGAAAATATAAAAATAAAATAAATAGGAAAATAAAAGCAAATAAAAGAAAATTTAAAAATTATATCTATATTCCATCTGGAAGCTGGATCAAATCTTAAGAGAGTAAACAAAACAGTACTGAGGTCTTTGTTTCATGTTGCACAGTGTACTGAGGCATGATCCTAAATCACACAGCTTCCTAGGGTGGGTATTACTCTCCTCTGCAGCAAAGTCATAAAGCCCAGAAGCATATTTACCAAAATCTAAAACCAGACCTGAACACTAAGCCTGTGCTCTATGGCACACACCTTTCAAGCTGATCAGTATCCCCCAACCAGAGACCAGAGTTGACTCCAAGTTGATCTCTGGTATGCCACATAATGAGGCAGGGGTCTTTACATATCACTACATTCACCTCCAAAGTAAACAAAGAATTTACTTATTAAGAAACACATATGACAGTCAAAAACATATTATACTTACCCTAACAACATACTGATAAATTATCACAAGGCTGACAGCCATGGAAATGTTGGCAAGGAATGAAAGCACAAACAGATTCTTTAGCTCACGAATGAAGACCAAAAGAATTATGAATGGTAGAAAGCAAAGCATATATATCCTTAGGTCAATACTTCTTCTCTCGCAAGGGTTTGAAGAATTGGTACTGTTCAAAAGAAATACTTTACTCTCCAGGAATCCTTCATGAACCTATATAGCATTACCAGGAGAATAAGAAAGAGGGGGGGAAAATTCCATCAACTTATAAATAAAAAAAAAAAAAGAAAGAAAATTATTATCTATACACTCTATGTTAAATTCCTTTATGATTAATCAAATATTTACCTTTTTCAAGATATTCTAGCTTCTTAGAAATATGTATTTATCAAGCTTAAGGATAATTAAAATAGGATAATCTTCTTTGGAAAATAACTTCTTTTATCATACTGTAAAAAGAAGGTTCACTAGAAAATTATGAGGATGAATTTACTAATTTATTTTGAAGCTTTGTGCTCATGATCCCTGCAAAGGTTCAATTTGTTTTAGAGATAATCAAAAGTGGATGCATACTTGTTAAGAATGACCATATCCTACTCCGACTTATTTTCTTCAGAGGAGGAAGCAAGCTCTAAGTTCCTCTAGGAAATGTACAGTTGTCAAAATAAAGTTTAGAAATCATAGTCTAACTTTAAAACTGTTTTATAAAACAACTGTTTATAAATTATCATCACTATCAATAAATACTTAGTAAGAATCCACTAAATTCATTGATGGCCATGTGTTAGATGTAGGTAAATTTCTGCTAGAGCAATAAACTTCAATAAATCAGTTTTACCTTAAAATTTATTCAGCCACTTCTATAAACCAACATTCAGTGTTCAAGAGAGATACAATAACTTATAGTTTCTATATATTAAAAATTGTCTCATCCAATTAATATGATCCAATTTACTAAACTAGAAATGAAATTATAGAGGATTTTAAAAACATTCTTAAAAACTCACAGCAGAGGCAGATAATATTGTAATTTAAATACTAGTGAAAATTTATTTGCCCCCAAACACTGTACCCCCTCCCCACTGAACACATGAACGTGATCAAGTCTCCAGATACATCAATTCTTAAGAACCAGAGCCTACAGTAATAACAGGAAGCAGTTTTTGAGGACTGAACTAACGCGGTACACAACATCTCATCTCATCCTCAAAACAACTCTCTGAGGTGGGTGTTAAGAAAACTGAGGTTTAAGGAGGGTTAAAAAAGCTTACGTAGTATCAAGTCAGTAAGTGGTAGCTCTAGGATTCCAGCCCAGGCATGAGACTAGAATTCAGCTTATGACAGCTGCATGTTTTAACCCGACCAAATCCCCCCATCGCGGAGGGGGCCCTACCCAAGGAGCCGCCTGGCCTCTACTCTGACATCTCTCTCTCTAAATATACTAAGTATTAAGAGGCCCGCAAGTCAGAAGTTTAGAACAAAATTACAGTATGATTAACAATTCAAGTGTTTCTTTTAATTTTATACTTACAACTTATAAAAAGCAATATTTAGTGTCACTACAAATGTATACATCATCTTAAACTGCAGGGAATATATTTACCAGTTTAAGCTAGATAGGCAACTTGTAACTCGCACAGGACTAATAAACTCTCAGGTTACATCAGGAACCACTTAAGAAATGCATACCTCATGTTATTCTTGTAACTGGCTATCACAACTTTCTGTTTTATATTTTATAATTTGAAATAAAAGATTGGTAATTCACATTACTTGGTTTTAAGAATATATATTTTTTGTTGACTCAATTTTCCCAATTGCAAATTTATTTATAGCCAAATGCTTCTGTATCCAAGAAGTACTGCCCATAATCAGATTAGATAATGATCAAAATTAAACCCTAACAGGGATACCTGGCAAGAGAAAATCAGTTACATAACCAATTTTAAAAAGGGTAGTTTGAATGGTGAGATGGTTGGGAATATGAAATTAATTCTATCACAAATATCTCATAATAATTTAGTATTCTTTGGCAGAAAGACGGTTATAAAAATTGTCAGGATTAAAAAATAAAATAAAGTGTAGATACATACCCAGAGCAAGATTCAGGTAAACATTTGAGTCCTTTGGTGCCCTCTAGAGACAGATATTGGCTATCTAATAGGACTTCCTATGATCTCACATGTTTACCAAAATGCAAAACACTGAAATAAATATTATAAAATAAAATTACTAAATTCAGTTGTTTCCATTTAAAGCTTAAATTTACTAACATCTACTACTTATGAGTTTTCAATGATTCAGTAATCTAATGGTTAGAATTCCAAAGGTAGATTATGTTCTTCAGCAAAGCGAAAATAAATGCAGAACTAAAGACCCTGTATTTCTAAACTACTTCACATTTTGCAAAGGCTTTCACAAACCTTTTGTCAGTTGAGCCTCATGGTAAGTTTAGGAGGAACAATGGGAGATTTTGTTGCTATTCCCATTTTACAAGTAAGGAAACTGAGGCTTGACCAAGGATAAGGGGATCTTGTCCCACGTGTGACTTAAAACTGAGAGGAGGGATTTGAATTTGGATCTTCTGCCTCTGAAGTCCATGGTCTTAGGTAACATTATATATTTTTTTCTCTTAGTGTAATATCCCTTCCCCACTCTTCATGCCCATATATATACTATTTTTATCCGTCTGAAATTTTCTAGAGTATCTTAGAGTAAGAACAGAAAGGAGTTACCCACAATGGGCTAGAATCCTGGAGGCACTACCCATCCTTCCCCCTCCCTCCCCCCAATGCTCATAATGACTTAATGGGACTAAAAACAGCCCTGTGGCAGTTACAGAGCAGGAGGTTCCCTGTATGTACTCCCATCTCCCTGTATGTCAACTAAACCCCCACTTCTCTGATTTGATAAAATATTGCACTTTGATTTTATGTGGATTAATGCAGTAATAAACTGAAGAGTTTTTAACTGTACGAGTAGTAGTCAGTAAGGTGGAACCACCAGTGTGTCTACTGCTGGAGACTGCTGTCAGATGTGGGTGTGGGTTTCTCTGACGCCGCTGTCTCAGGGACCATCTGTCCTCTCTGCTGAGGCGAGGGGTTCAATATTGCTTTCAACCTCTCTCAAGTCTGAGCATCTCTTTCCATGTTGCTTTTTATGCCTCAAAAGGACTTTTGTCCTTCTATCTACAGCAGGCAATCTCCTTCCTCCTAGAAAGTCACTTTTTCTACCTGGTCTGCTTAGAATATGTGCAAATGATTTACATCCTTCCAGTCAACTTTGGAAGCAACTGATTCTATTCTGCAGGAAAACGTCACCAACCCTAAGCTTACAGACATCTACTCTGTCATACTGCACACACACACACAGCTAAAATCAGACATGATCCTGTCCAGTGACAGGTGGCAGCCGGGTCACAGACCTAGGTCTCAGCTTGAGTCACACGACTTAGGGCACACTGCCCATGCTCTGTGAGAGTCAATTTACGCATTCAAAAAATGAGCGTTGTACATTACAGAGTAGTTGTAAAGACTAAATGAAAAATGTCATACTTTATTAACATACAATTATAAGGCATTATTAGCATTATCCATAAATTCAAATCAAGCTTTTTGGAAGCTCTCTTGAGAAATATTAGAAAAGATACATTACTGCCAAGTTGCACAATCCTAAAAAGGGATCATTTCCCTTGTATTCCACATAAATGACTGGTAAAATGATGTGTCTTCTCAGTTCTTAACACCAGATAGCCTCTTGACTGAGTTAATAGTCCAAAGAATAAGCAACTTGTGGAATTAAACACTTGTAAATCAAAGGCACATCACCTATAATGAGCAATGCTAATGAAAGCATCAACTCTCTTATTTATAAAGAAAGGCTGACTCAATGAGCCTTGCCAATATTAAAAATCTAAGCTAGAGGCTTTAGCAAATTATGTCCCATACACCAAATCCAGTCTGCCACCGAATTCTGCAAATATGATTTTATTGGAATATTACAGTTTATATTTGTTTATATATTATTGTCTATGGCTAAGTTGAGAAGACCATATGGCCTGTGAAACACTAAATATTATTATCTGGCCCTTTCCAGAAAAAGTTTGCCATCCCTGCTCTAAATACAAAATGAAGCATATTTTATACTCGAAAAAGTAAGCCGAATATATACTTACATAGCTACATACAGACTCTTTAGAAAACATATTTACATCATCATTTTGCATTAAAATACCTACAAGTTCTACATATTACTATGTAAGATGTCTACTACTGCACAATGCATGTGTGGACAGTTAATGAACGTTATTGATGAAAATAATGATTAAAGAGGAACAGGGCGTAATGTACTAGTTACAAGCTAGAGCGCGTAAGGAAATGTGTTTCGGCATTGTTTGGATAGGGGAGCTTTTTTTATTTCAGTGCTTTGCATGTTTGTTCAAATTGACAGTCTCTACCAAGACTGCAAACCACCTTCTTGTAAAGCAAACCCTTAAAGTAAGGAGAGAATTACAGAACACTGCACATTTTTGGATGTAGTATCTTTTCAGACAATAGCAACAACTACTGGATTTTAGTAATACCCACTTTTTACTTTACTTTTTAGGTTGCTGGCTAAAGCCTTATATATTTATTTATGAAAAAGCAATATAAAAATATGCTCCCCAAACATCTGTGTTTCTGCTAAATTTCAAGTATCTAAGAGTCAGTTAAATTATGTCCAGTTCAGATCTGACAGAACAAACATTACTGATACATAATGGCAGGAAAAGTAAAATCAGCAACAGTAGCAGAAAATCCAGCTTACAAAAAAGAAGACTAAAGGAAAATTTATAAAGGAACATGCCTTATGAAAGGAATACATTTCTGTGTTCACCCAGGGCTTACTCAGAGGAGATATGATGCCGTAATTATAGAAGTGGGAGAAACTGATCTCAATAGCTGGAGGAAAATACTTACTTGCTTTACATTTTCAGCTAAGAAGACAATATAAACACTACAGAATCCCAGCTGTGTTATCACCAGAAAAAAGTCAACCACACTCCTGAAAAGAGATACCCACAAATAAGATCACTAAGAGCAGCTGATATTCTCAGTATTTTTTCTCTTGTTAAACTATTTTTTTTTTAAAGATTTTATTTTTATTTATTTGAGAGAGACAGTGAGAGAGAGCATGAGCAAGGAGAAGGTCAGAGAGAGAAGCAGACTCCCCGTGGAGCTGGGAGCCCGATGCGGGACTCGATCCTGGGACTCCGGGATCATGACCTGAGCCGAAGGCAGCTGTCCAACCAACTGAGCCACCCAGGCGTCCCTCTTGTTAAACTATTTTAAAACATTTTGTTATAGCTTACATTCTTTTCACTTCCTTCAAATAAGAAATAAACAAAATATGTATTTTCTACAAACGGCACACATTTATGATTGGTAGGTCACTAGAATTATTACTGAGCAAAAAGATGTTCCATTAAGTTAAAAGGTGAAAATTTTGCCCATCATTTATTTCTGAAATTCAACAGTCTGAGTATCTGCTTATAAAACAGTATGAAGAAAACATCTCATATTTTATATTAGGCCCGTCTCTCCTACTTCTTGAGAACTTTTCCTGATTAACCCAGGGTACCTTCCGGCCCTCCCAGCTTCTTGTCATTTGCAAGTATGATGAGTGAGCATGCTCTCCATTATCCAAATCACTAATAAGAACATGGAATGGGAGAGGACTGGGGGCATGGCCCTAAATCATAAGACCAAAGACCCTTCCAGTAGCTTAGCTCTGTTCTTATTGTTTAATGAGATACTTAAGAAAATTCTAGCTACACGAAATAGTGCACAGTAATGGAAAGGGGATGTCACCAGTCAAATTAGCATAGTTTGGGTATGGTAGTTAATCAAGTTCTAAATCTGCATACATGGTATTAATACGCAATCCATATTTCTCTACTTTGTTTGGAGAACGATGAGTGATTACAACAGCATGTACCTACTAATTCATTATAGTTTTTAATCTGACCATGGATGTCGAGTTGTCAAACAACCTGGTCTACAGATCTACACCCCTTCCTTCTCTCATCTGAAACCGGAAGGGCCCTTGCCTATCTTCACTCTTGTCATAACTACAGCTCTCATAGTTCTTCAGGGATCTCCCTTGTAAATAATCTTGATACCATATAACAAATTCAAGTCTCTTTTCTCTGATGAGCTCCATTTAAGTATTCCCTTAAGATCTTTTCATCCACCTTGGATTTTAGTATCCTACTAACAATCATTCCAGCCACATCTACTTGGAAAGTGATTCTTCTTGATAGAAAACATAGACAAAGATGCATCTACTCTGGGGCAGAAGAAGGAAGAAGATAGGGTTCTGGGGCAAATCCTAGAGCATTAGGCCGTCTTCTTCTTCTTCTACTTGGCATATCAAGAACTCTGAGCAGCTCATAAACAAATCTCACTTTCTACAAATTCCCAGAAAGGCCATATTGAACCATAAAATCTCCTAGCACTGTTTTGTTTTGTTTTTTTTTTCCTGCTCTTAATTTCCCTTACACATATCACTGGTACTACAGTGGGCATTTTGTTGATTACCCATGCTTATTTTCCCAGTCCTGTATTCATCTGGCTTTGATCAGTCATGTATACCAATGATAAAGTTACATTTAAACAATAAGACAGTAAAATTAAGATTATGCTAAAATACACACTTCATATATAAGCATGTAGCTAAATACCACAATTTTATCTAAAATATGAGACTGTAACATTTTTCTTGCTTTTGCTCCTTTCCTTAAAAACATATTAGCACGATTATATCATAGGTTAGCCAGATACTTTATAAATGTCATTTTATTTAAACTACTATAGTAATCCTGTGAAGTAAGTATCCCGTAAACTCATCTGATGGTGGGAAAATTAAAATAAAATGACAAATCATTTGATTCAGGTCATAAAACTGAAAAATGGTAGAGTTGAGATTTGAACCCAAGTCTGTATAACTCTAAAGATTATGTTTATTCCCCCCGCTTTATCATACTTCTATTCATGTATCTTGCCAAATTAAAATACTTTAAAAATAACGTGATTTCTGTAAGCAGATATTAACGACATAGCAAGTGCTTACCGTCCCCATGCTGCTTGCTTCTGAAGACAGCTCCAAGGACTTACTTCCATAGCAAAACTCACAGTGTCACTATAACCTAATGTTGACTTTTTGAACCTGTAATTTAAGGACATATGTGCATATGAAAAAGGAAAATTTGAAGTTGGCCTATAAATCCAACCCTTGAAAAGAACATCAAATAAATAGGAATTAATAAATGCAAGGCCATGCACTGACAGAGAGTTTTCGAAATTTCAAGAACTGCATACTCAAAGATATGTATCATGAAATTTTAAATCTGTTATTTTTAACCAATATATTAGTTTTTATCTACTGTTAAAGTTTACATATTTGTAGAAGTCATATAATGTAATATTTGTGCTTCACTGACTTAAATATGTAAGTATTTCAATTACAAAGAGCATCAACTACATTATTCACTGCCTAATTATTTATTCTTAGAAGGGCATTATTTTATACATCAGCACAGGGTTTTACAATTTATTTACATATAAACTATCTTACCTAATACTCAGCCCATGAGATAGGCATTATTTCCCCTTGTTCTCTTCCCCACCTTTTTTTTAGGTATCATTGTTATTTAAAGATCATAAATGACTTGCCCAAAGTTTTAAGAACATTTAACAACAATAACAAAAAGAGTTAAGGTTAGAATATTAGTTTACTAGAATAGGCAATACTTAGTTTTTAAATAGTCCAATTGTGCAAGTAGAAACATTTCATGATACAGAAACAAAGAAAAAAGAATATAATTTTACTGACTATTTGCCAACCCACAGATCAGCAAAGAACACCAAAGGCACCATACCCTAAAATGAATTCCTACCAAATGGAAGACCATCACTCTATAATTGAAAGTAGTGCTGGGGCCTCCATGTCGATCCTGATTTTTTTTAATTTACATGGAAAGAAACCATCCCATTTCACTAAACAGGGCTGTATTCTAAAAGAAGTGAATCTATTCTGACCATATTTCAATCACAGGAAATACTATCTTTTTCCATATTCATTATTTTAGACTTGACTACATAACAGATTAGAGGAAATATGATTGTTAGTTGCAAAGCACAGTTAAGACTAGCTGATGCTTTAAATAAATACATTGCTTTAACGGAAACAGAGCACACTTAACAAATCCTCATTTACCTCTGACACAGAAAGTGACTGCAGCGTACCAAAATGTGCATGCAGTGAACCGAAATAATTCCTATAAATACAAGGCTGATTGGTCCAAGCTGTGGGGGGAAAAAATGTATAGGATTAAATATTTAAGTTTAACAAAAATTAAGCTGTCTTACTGTGAATGAGACAACGGACTACTCATTTGTGTGATTCAATTTTGCTGGACAAAATGATTAGTCATTTGCATACAGGAAAATTCATAAACTTGATACTGAACGAATTTCAGCAATACTTAAGACAAGTGCGTATGACTCCATCTCCACGGCTTGCTAAGCCGACACTATGAGCACAGACGATAGCCATGCAGTAAGGTAGGACAGACCTCACCTCCAGTAACATCAGATGGTAAGCCTATGACCATCAGTGTCCCATCGCAAAAATTAAATGTGACGATGAATCATTATCTGAATGACTAAAAACTGCTGTACCCATCTGGGGCTGTGCTTGTTGAGCACTTGCTATGTGTGAAGAAGAAAAAGTGGTATATAAAAAATTTCAAGTATTTGTTTACATTGTTTACAAATTAAACATTTGTTTAATATTGAAGTAATTTAATATTGAAGTAATGCCTGGATTATTGTTTATATAACATTTATTTAATATTGCCTGGATTATTGCAACCCAGACAAAATACGGTCAAAATTTATTTTTGTAATCAGAAATAGTTTAAGTTTCTCTAAATTAGGGTGGCCAAGCAAATGCAGAGAGAGAGGATAGTTAAAACTGTTCTTAGCAAACTGGTAAGGTTTTAGACCTCTAATAAAAGGTTAAGTAAGGACACCTGGGTGGCTCAGTCAGGCCTCTGCCTTCAACTGAGGTCATGATCTCAGGGTCCTGGGATCCAGCCCCACGTCGGCTCCCTGCTCAGCAGTCTGCTTTTCCCTCTCTTCTGCCTCTCCCTCCACTCATGCTCTCTCTCTCGCTCTCTCTCAAATAAATAAAATCTTAAAAAAAATAAAAAAGACTAAATATAATTTCATTAGTTCATAAGGCAATTCTCCCTAAGATTCTCTGCAATTACAGTAACTGGTTCTAACAACACTTCGCACATTCGTTTTCAAACAATAGTGTTATCCCTTTTCTTTACTAATATTCTTTAAATCTAAAAACCGCATATTTTATTCTGAATCCAAAAAACCATAAAATTTCACCAACTCAAATAATCTACTCTATAAATATATTTGTTGATATGAGTACATGGCTTACACCCCCAGAAATCCAAAAAAGTTATAAGATATAACCATACTTGGAAAAAGTTAATACTATTTTAGGCTCTTTCTGCCAAACACTATGAAGTATTTGAAAGTTAAGTGATTAAACAAAAAGTTAAGTAGTTAAACAGAAATGAAAAGAGTAATTAATTCTCATTTTTGCTAAATGTTACTATCACTGTTTACACAATCTTATCAGTACAATCTCATTGTTACCTGGTCAGGTCATATGTGACTAGGCCAGCGGTTAGCTTGTCATTTTTGCTGTAATTAAGAGAGATAACTGTAAGTTAGATAGAGTTCACAAAGATAAATCTTACCACTACGCCTGCATTTTTTATTGCCAGTGGAAGCCCTAACAGGCCCGTTCCAATATTTCCTTTAAGCAGATGCATAAGAGTTTGCACAAATCTGAAAAGTAAACATTGTAAGATTTTAGGAAAAAAGCTAATAAAATCACATGATCACAGTTTTAGCATTAGAAAGGAACTGAAAATCAATCTCGGCAAGGAATCAAATAACATTTCCACTCAACCAGATGAGTTGAATAGGCCAGAGGTCATATGGGTTCACGTGCTACCTCTGCCATTCACAAAAGGAGACACAGAGGCTTATTATGGAGAGTAAATGAGCTATTTAAGTGATACTATTTTTGTACATACTAAAGAAATACAGAAAAGGTAATTTTCTCATAAGATGCCTGGCTGCTATGACATTCAGAATCATGTTGAAGATTATATATGGCTAGGCTATTAAAACAGAGCAATTTATTGACACTGTCTATGAAACACAGTACTAAACACATTTGATCTATGATTATCAACTTAACAGCAAGTTAACTAAAAGAAAAAGCACACAAGTCTTAAAACTATGTGTATCATCAGGTAAGATAAATACTGATTAACATTTAGACATCATGTACTCCCTAAGGAATTCCACCTAAGTTTCCAAGAGGCATCTGAAGGAAGTCTCTTAACCAAGAAAAAATAAGTTCAACTAGGAAGAATAGTGCAAATCTTAAACTCAGGAAATAAACATGCTTGCCTAAATTTTTTTCAGTTTATACTATTTTGATCAACTAAGTAACTTTGCTTAACTGTCAGAGTAAGAACTTACTCAAATCTATTAATGATGACAAAGTAACAAAAACAGTTCTACAAGGTTCCACTGCCTTCCCACCACCATGACTTTGTTTTATACCATTCACTCAGCATGAAGAAGTGTTTACTACCTCTCACTGTCTAACTCCTAACCATTTCGAAGCCACAGCTCGTAAAATTTCTATTCCTTTCAATCAGGTCTCCCTTCTTGCAAGATCCAAAGCATGGGACCATCACTGCAGCAATTTCCATGTGCTGCTCTGTATTTTAGATGCATTTCTTCGTTCCCAAATGTACTACAAATACCTTGAGGGTAGGGACAATATCTTACTCATCTGTGTGTCTTGTGTAGTACCTGTGCTTTACCGACAGAAGATTAAAAATATATATACTAAATGAAAAGGAGACACTGAACCCCGTAACACTTACGAAATACCCTCCTGGTCATCAAGCTGGTAGTGCTTCTGAACAGGAAGGAGCTCTTGTTCCTGCTCTTCATCTGATGTCCCATCAAAATTCTGCTCATTTATTAAGGGCCTCATTACATCCATATCTTCAAAAAGAAAAACAAAGTACTTCACTATGATTTTTAACACTGAGTTCAAGCTGGTATAAATGCATTTTTTTAAAAGAAGGGCCTACCACTGGTACTTAAGTTAATTCACTTAATTTTTCCAGTCTAAGTTAATTCCCATTAATGCTTTGAGTTTTAGTATATTTAAAAAACGAGATTCATTTGCTGATTATTTTGTTTGGACAAAGCAGGGCAAAGCTTAAGTATTCAATGCAAATCTTATTCTGCTTTGTCAACATGAGGTTTTTAGCAAATGATCACAGAGTTATGAGATTAAAAAATGTGAATAATCAGGGCACCCAGGTGGCTCAGCTGGTTAAGTATCTGTCTTTGGTGGGTGTCATGATCCCAGGGTCCTGAGATCAAGCCCCTCATCAGCCTCCTTGCTCAGCGAGGAGCCTGCTTCTCCCTCTCCCTCTTCCAGTCACTCTCCCTGCTTGTGCCCACTCTCTTTCAAATAAATCAATATAATCTTTTTTAAAAGTTTGAATAATCAAATGAATTTTTTCCTCTTTCAGTTTCAATCATACTGTATACAGAAATAGTAATCATGTTTTTAAATACTTTAAGAAAATTACAGTGAGGATGAGAGGAGGGGCAGAGAGAGAGGGAAAGAGAGAATCTTAAGCAGGCTCCACAGGAGCCCAACATGGGACTTGAGCTCACAACCCTGAGATCATGACATGAGCTGAAATCAAGAGTCAGATGCTTAACCAACCTAGCCATCCAGGCACCCCCACGCCCCCGTCAAAATGTATTCTCATTTTTAGCAAGATTTATGATGACATTAGTCATCACTGTTTGCCTTGTTCTAGTAAAATTCACTAAACTCAAATTTATTGAGATGACTAATATGCATTAGCAAGGTTTGAAGTATAGGATATTTTAAAGAAGTGGAAGACTGTTCCATTCAAATACAATAAACCTGTGAACCAGACAATTGGGGTAACTATGACTGACTGACACATAATTTTTAAAAACTTTTTATTTTGCAATAATTTAAAATTCACATTAAATTTCCAAGAGTACCAAAAAACTCCTATACACCCTTTACAGACTTACCGATTTTTAACATTCTGCCATGTTTGCCTTTTCTTTCTCAACTGTGTATCACTTTTTCTGAACTATCTGAGTAGGTTACACATATAACACCACTTTACCCCACAGTCAGCACGTGCGTTCTCTCTAAGAACAAGAAGTTCTTGAATGTTCACATCACAGCCAACACTCAGTTTGATGTTGATGCAGTATGTTCACCTACATTCCGTATTCTAACTTCATCAATTGTACCAACGAAGTTCTCTCAGCAATTGTTTTCACCGCAGGATCTTGTATTGGATTTAGATGACTAATTCTACTGGTGACTTTTGCCATTATGTCTTTTATGATGTCCTTAATCCTCCTCTTTTTCCCTCCTTAATCTTTTACTATCCTTGTCAGGTTTGTCAGACAGCCTCTGGGGGTACCGGGTGGCTCAGTTGGTTAAGTGTCCAACTCTTGATTCCAGCTCAGGTCTTGATCTCAGGGTCACAGATCAAGCCCCACGCTGGGCTCCATACTCAGCAGGGAGTCTGTTTTGAGATTGAGATTCCTTCCCTTTCCCTCGGCCCCTCCCCCCCGCCCCGCCCCACAAAACAAAATAAATAAATCTTTCTAAAAAATGGTATCCTCTGAATTCTACCTATTACCTATACAATAATTAATGGTCTTATTCTACTTTTGTCATTTATTTATTTATTTCCCAGAAAACCACACTGCTCCCCCCACCCCCAGATATGCCCTTCTTCTATTCTCTCACTTCTGTGAAAGAATAACAACTTTTGTTGTTGTGTTCTTTCTATTTTGGCGACATATATGATGCTTTACACACTGCTACTCCAATCATGTCCCCACCCATGTCTTAGATTTACATCTACCATCAGTATATTAAATGCTTGTTATCAGTCCTCTGTCAAAGTGTTCTCAGTCATTCTTTGGCTGGAAGAAGCTCATTCTCTTGTGGACTGTGCCTCACAATGACCTGAAGGATTTGATGAAATACAAACTGATGTACCTCACCCCGAAGCCTCTGATTCGGCAGGCCTGTGGGGTGCCTGAGAAGATGCATTTCTAAGTTCCCGGGTGATTCTGATGTTGCTGGTCTGGGAACCACACCTTGAGAACCACTGCGCTAGTAGATCCTTGAAGATGGGCTTGCGGGCACAGCATTCCCTAAGTTCTGGAACGCTTTAAACTGATTTTCTATAGCCTTGCTATGATGGACAGCTAGATATAACACCTTTGACTCACACTCTCTATCCTTGAGTTTCTTGAAAATGCTGTTCCACTCTTGCCTTGCTGTCTAAGCTACTCTTGAGCAGTCTAATGCCAAACCAATTTTTTAGCCATTACATACTGTGTTCTTTGCTTGAGATCCTGAGGAATTTCTCTTTGACTTTAAGATCTAATGGTTTTACCATGATACGTCCTGGGCTTAAGCATTCCTAGTCAATTTTCCCAGGGATCTGTGGGCCTTTTTAATATATAGATTTAGGTTTTCTCTTATTTCTAGAAATTTTTCTTGGATTATGGCTTTGACTATTTATTTAGTTCAAGTATTTTGTTTTTCTTCTTTAGAGCTTCCAAATATATGTCAGATCTCCTCTGCCCACCTTCCACTTCAACCACTTTCTCTCTGACCCTTGTAAAGTCTTCCTTTACCTCATTTAAATTCTCCTTCGAAATTAAAAGAATCTTATTAAACTTTCATTTCAATACATTTTCCCTTGGACACCTTGTACTTTATTATTTATTTATGATGTTGCCTACCACTAGACAGTTCATGGACAGGGATCCTAATTTGAGAGTAGTGCCTTCCATCGGCATAGGAATGACGTTGACTTACTGGGGTTACAGGGAGCAACTGGTGTATCTCTAGTTCTCTTCATTTCTGCAGGATATTCAATTCCCTACCCACCCTCCACCCCCTGCCCCTTACTTCCTTCTTTCTTTTCACCTCCATGTATTAGAGGGACATCTCAACTGCTCCTTTTATCTCCTCCTCCAGAAGCAATGTTTTGCAGAGGCTGCTGTGTGACTACACGTCCTAATGCCCTCTCTTCTATTCCAGAGATTCTAAACAACTCTCTTTAAAGAGTCCTTGCAGCAGCAGCAGGAATTCTGAAATTTGCTATTTTTTTTTCTACTTATAATGTGAGGTTTGTGGTAGCTTTGTCTCCTACTAATGCTAAAAGAACAACTTCATGAATGGTTTACTTGTGCTTCTTTTTGAATTAACAGGTTCTGGGGGAAGGACACGTGAAGAAATTAGGATTTAGGTAGCCTCCATTATCCCAGTACTAACTGGAACACATGACAGCGTTTTTTCATAAAAGTAATGTTATTCTTTGAGATACTGGAAGATGCTTTAGCTTTGTATTATATATTTTTGTAATGCATTTTGAAATCAGGAAGTATGATCAGCTTTGCTCTTCATTGTCGAGATTGTTTTGAGTATTTGGGGTCTTTTGTAATCAAAACAGTATCACACTGGCATAAAGATAGACATACAGACCAATGAAGCAGCACAGAGAGCCCAGAAATCAATCTATGCATATATGGCCAACTGATCTTTGACAAGGGTGCCAGGAATGCACAACTGAAAAAAGTCTCCTCAACAAATGGTCCTAGGAAAACTGAATATCCACATGCACAAGAATGAAAGTGGATATTTATCTCACACCATACATAAAAATCAACTCAAAATGTATTAAAGACTTGGATACTTGAGAAAGCTTCAGATGTTGGTTTTGGCAATGATTTCATGGATAGGACACCAAAAGCACAGGCAACAAAAGCAAAAACAGGCAAGTGGGACTACATTAAACTAAAAAGCTTCTGCACACCAAAGAAAACAATCAACATAGTGAAAAGCCAACCTACAGAATGGAAGAGAATATTTGCAAACTATATTACTTGATAAAGGGTTAATTTCTAAAATATATATGAAACTCCTACAACCCAAGAGCAAAGAAAAAAAAAACCTAGAGAACCAATTAATAAATTATCTAAAGATTTGAACTGGTATTTCTCCAAAGAAGACATACAAATACTCAACAGGTTTATGAAAAGATGTTCAATTTCACTAATCATCAAGGAAATGCAAATTAAAACCACAATAAAATACCACTTCATACTTAGGGTGGTCATTGTAAAAAAAACAGAGGCCAACAAGTACTGGTGAGCAAGTGGCAAAATAGGAACGCTTGCACACAGGTAGTGGGAATGCAAAATATTGTGGCTGTGAAGGAAAACAGTACAGAGATTCCTCAAAAATCTAAAAACAGAAGAACCATATGACCCGCAGTCCCACTTCTGACGATTCATCCAAAACTACTGAAATCAGGGTCTTGAAGAGAGGCTAGTACTTCCATGCTTAGTTTAGTGCTAGTCACAAGGCCCAGCACGTAGAAACAATGGGCACTGACAGATAAATGGATAAAGAAAGTAGATGTCTACTTACAGTGGAATATTATATAGTCTTCAAAAAGAAATTCTGCAATATGCAACAACATGGATGAACCTTAAAGACATTAGGCTAAATGAAACAGTCTAGTCACAGAAGTTCAAATACCATGATTCCACCTATATGAGGATCTAAAATAGTCAAACTCATAGAAGCAAAGACTAGTGTGGTGGTTGCCAGTGGGGAAGGGACAACAGGGAGCTGCTAATCAACATGTGTAAAATTTCAGGCATGCAAGGTGAGTAAATTCTAGAGATCGGACAGACAACATTGTGCCTATGGATGACAATATGGTACTGTACACTTAATATCTGTTAAGAGGCCTAGATCTCATGTTAAGTGTTCATACTACAATTTAAAAAATAAACCACTGGGGAAAAAAATGCTTGAAAATAGTCTATTCTGAAGTCATTTAAATATTCTTCCTCTAGGGTCACCCAGATGGCTCAGTCGGTTAAGCATATGACTCTTAATTTCAGCTCAGGTCATGATCTCAAGGTCCTGGGATCAAGCCCCACATCAGGTCTGCGCTCAGAAGCAACTGTACTTGAGATTCTCTCTCTTCCTTTTCCTCTGCCCCTCCCCCAATCACTCTCACACTCTCTAAAATAAATAAAGAAATCTCTTAAAAATATATATTCTTCTTCTAATAATGTTACTAATATGTGTGAAGTAAAATCCAATGAATTATATCAAAAACTCCAAACGCCCGGAGTCTAAATTAATGAGGATTTTCTAGAATTCAAATTCCCCAACTTCATCTTTGGGTAGTTTTTCTAACCCTCTGACCTGCCGGACATTCTCCACAGATTATTCTGTGGGATTTCAAAGTGGCTCAGTCTAAACCTGCACACAGTGAAAATTAAGTGTTTCTCAGTATTAGGGAGCTATGTCACATTTATTCCAGTGTTTTTAGTATTACAGATTATGGTCATCTTTGGTTTGAACAGATTCTGTATCATTTTCTGTTATGTTCTATACAAAGAAAATTGTACTTTATCTTGTAAAACCACTAGGGCTGCCTAACAAGGTACTTCAAAGTGGGTAGCTTCAAGAACTGAAATTTATTATCTAATAGCTTTGGAGGCTAGAAGTCCAAAATGAAGATGTTGGTATGGTTGGTTACTTCTGAGGGCTGGAAGAGAAGGATCGGTTCCAGGCTTTTCTCCTTGGTTAGAGATGGCGGCCTTCAAGTTCATAGGGCATTCTCCCAGCAGGCGTGTCTGTGTCTTAACTTCCCCTTATTATAAAGACACCAGTCATACTGGATTAGTGTCCCACCTCACTCCAGTGTGGCCTTATCTTAACTATTTACATCTACAATGATCCTACTGTCAAATAAGGTCACTTAGGGACTGAAGAGTAGGACTTCAATATGAATTTAATTGATAACAATCATCATTATTTGTTATATCATCTTTAAATAGAATCATGTTAATATTTTCACTCCAAATTTCATTTCATTGCCCTTGCTGACTCTTGAGTTCATTTGCATTTTTATTCATTCAGTTATTCAAATTGTCAGTTATTTGAACTAATTTCTTTCTGCCAGAGGATGTACAGTATGTTTTGTGTATACTAAGCACACTATTTAAATTCTCCATAAAGACAGTTACCACTACCAATATCTCAAAAACTGAACAATCTGTTATTTGAAGCATACCTCCCAAGAGATCACAGCTGCAATGGCAAGTCAGGAAAAAAGTTTTCTCCCAGCTTAAAAAAATATGAACTCTGAAGGGTAAGTTTACTTTTAATGTCATCACCAGATAATTTATTTTTCCTATCTTTTAGTTAAACCTGAATTTCTAGAAGTGTTAAAATAATCTACAGTACTAGTTCTACTAGTTCCATAATTCACAGGATCAAGTTTTTAAAATGAGATTATAAGGTGCCCTCAAATTCCCAAATAAGAGTTAGCTGGGCTCTCAGTCACTCTTAACAAATTTACACTGAGTAGCAACTGTCTTATTTAATTTTAACAGTGTAAATCCCTTATGGTTTAAACTTTTCCTCACTTCTTAAATTCATTATTTCCCAACTTTATGTGGTCTAGGAAACATTAAATATGACTTACTTGAAAAGTAACTTTTATTTCTTTGGTCTAAATCCATTTGTCTCACCCTTCACCTTTAAAGCCTTAATAAAAATTTAATAATTCCAGGAAGCTTCTTGAACTACAACAATGAGATTAAAGAGTCAATTTTTTAAAAGTTGAAACTATTTGAAATAAAAATAATTCTTAACAATGTTAGGAATTTAAGAAGTACACATTTATAAACTGTTTCGAATAGACCATTAAAGCATTGTGAAACATCATTAGCTAAGTTCTAAGTATATGCTTAAACATATTTTTAAAAACTAGATTTAAAAAAAACTCTCTAAGACTTTCTCTGCGATTTCACCTATATTATTTAGTTGACATTACATACTAAGAAATACGCATCTGTTAAACGAAGTAAACTAAGAGTAGGTGAAGAAATCGGGTTTTAGGTGATTACATTAACTTGAATGATATAAAATAGTTACTGACTCTAAAGAATACATTCAAAGACACCTAACTACAAGTATCTGAGAAAGTGATATACTTACATACCCAAGAAGTTGCATCTTTAAATGACAAGAGCCCACTGAGGCCTGGATTTCTGAGGATGAGATTTATTAATAAAGAGAGTCTCAACCAGTCACTTATGACTTCCAGAAGCTCCAGGTAATACTTCAATAAAAAATAAGAAATAATATTTTTGTTCCAAAGTTTAGCATACAGTATAGGAAAATGCAGTAATCCTGTCTTCTTATATTTAACTCTTGAATTCTTTGCAAGAGGTTTTAACACTGGCATAAGCCATGAGAATGAGTGGGACATTCCAGATTGGAGCATATGCACCTGCTTGGTTATCTTTAGAGTTACTGAATGCCTGTGTAGATGGCAGAAGATCAGCTGGAAAGCTTGAAAAGATTTTCTGAACCATGCTAGGGACTCTGGACTTGATCTTAGAGGCTGCGAAAAGCCGGAGAAAGAATTCAAGGTGAAGCGGTCAGATGTGCATTTGGGTAGCATCACCCTGGCAGCAGTGTCAGGATCAACTGGAAAAACGGCAGGACTGGTCTCAGCAAGGCCAATCAGCACACACTGCAGGCAAGAGACGGGTGAGGGCTTGAATTAAGCCAGCTTGGTTGAAGAGAAGAGAATGGTTATTTAGAGGAGACACAACAAGACTAGTTGACCAACTAGATGTGGAAGATAACGGAACAGAGGATGCTTCCTAGGTGAGCACAGTGGAGAAAACAGAATGGATGCTAATGTCCCTGAGAAAGGGAACACAGGGAGACAGTGTCCTGCGGTCCAGAGCCCTGATCTCAAATTTAAGAGCCTGAGCTGAATCCCAATCCTACCAGCACTAATTCTGGGAATCTAAGCTAGTCTGGTGACTTTAGTTCTGCCATAGGGAATGATTTCTCTTCCCTTATTCTCTTGCTTCTGGCCTTCACATATGCTGTTCCCTCCTAAATCATACTCTATTTTCCCATTCCCTGTTCTTCCCTTCCAATTTTGTCTAACCACTTAGTCTAACTATTCCTTGCTCATCTTTCAGGTCTCAGTTTAGACACCACCACCTCCCAGTAGCCTCCTTCACCCCAAGCCTGGCTGAAGTCTCTCCCGTGGGTGTTCCCACAGCACCCCACACCCCTCCTGTAATACACTGTATTGTAATGGCCCATTCTATTTGTCTGCAGTCTCCATGAAGTGACAGGAGTGATGTCCGACTTGTCTGCTAGTGTACCCTCGATATCTGGAAGGCAGGAGATGAGGGACAAATAAATGCATAAAAGAGAAAGCGGCATGTTAAGGAGTAAATACAAGTTGAATTTTTAAATCATGTAAAGTGAAATTATATCCTGAATGAGCAGTCAGAAACAGGGTCTAGAAGTAAGAAGAAAACTTGGGGCTAAATATAAAGATCTGAGAATTACATCAGAAGGTAGATAAGAAATAACTGGGATCAAAAGGCAGGATGAGGTCACTCAGAGATTGTATGGAGAACAGAACTGAACACAGAATAATAGAGGTCCACTAACATTTTTAATTCAAGTAAAAAGTTGGCAAAAGCAACTGAAAAGGAATGATCAAAGGCTACACTGAGTTTGGTACAACAGATATCCAAAATTGTAAGCAAAAGATTAAAATTTTCAAATCAGTCTTGTCAAGACCCGCAACCCCTTCCTGGTGAGCAGCTTCTGGCTCAGGGTCAAGGAAGGCACGCCCACCCACCATGTCCTTCCCTGGCTTAATGCACACTGTGGTGTCACTGTTACCCTCTCTGATCTTATCTCCTACTACTCTTCCCACCGCTCATTCCTCTGAACTCCAGGTCAGAGAGGTGGGGGGATGGGCAGTGGGTAGAACTGTGTCCCTCATCTCTCCTGGACCCATTCCACTGCAGAAAACCAGAAAGATGTGTATGTGGAAGCTGTCAGCAGGATGTTTTAGACTGAATGCATTAATAAATTAATAAAATTAATTAAAATTAATAAAATTCATGCATTAAAACCCCATCCCCCAATGGGATAGTGTTGGGGGATAGGGCTTTTGGCATGTAATGAGGGTTAGATAAAGTCCTAAGGTGTCCTTCTAAGAAGAGGACACTTCTTAGCACGTGAGGACGCAGCAAGAATATGGCCTTCGGTAAACCAGGAAGAGGGCTCTCACCAGGAACCGAATCAGCGGGCATTTGCTCTTGGACTTCCCCCTCCCTCAGAGCCCTGAAAAAGAAATGTCTGTGGTTTCAGTCACCCAACTGAAGGTATTTTGTTCTAAAAGCCTGCACTGAGTAAGACATGGGAGTTGCCTTTCTTGGCACAATAAACTCTGAAGGCCTTGCCTTTGGGTCTGCTAGAGAAGAGAGAGGTGGTGAGCACAAGGACAGCTTTGGGCATGTGAGCACCGCTGAGGGAGCACACAGCAGGGGCCATGCAGAGGCGTGAGCACGGCTCGCTCAAGAGCCTCCACAAATGGAATGGCATGGCCTCTCCCCAACATCTACTGCCAGGAGCCCCCATCACAGAAGGCCGGTGCCTCCTGATGGAACATACTCACGCAAGAGGTTGCCATCCCTTCCAGTTCAGTTTCACAAGTATTAACACCTATGTGTCAGGCACTCAAAGATGCTGGAAAAAAGCAACTCCTACAACTAAGAGAAATTCTTAACCTCATGGAACTCAAATTCTAGTAATGGAAAGAGACAGTAAGTGAGTAAAATAGGGAGCATGCTAGTGTTCAATACTCAGAAGGAAACTAGGGATTGGGAGGGAGAGCCTGTAGTTTCAGTTAGGACAGCCAAATTAGCTCTCCTGGAGAAAGAAGGATTTTAAAGAAGACCTGAAGATGTGGTAAATATTGTGGATATCTGGGGGAAGAGCAATTAGGCAGTGGGAACAACAAAGGCAAAAGCTCCAAGGTGTAGAGAGCCCGGTGTGTTTAAATAGGAAGGAGTCCAGAGTAACCAGAGAGGAGAGGACAAGGAGGAGGGTGAGAGGTTAGAGAAGACAGATGGACCACCACTTTGCAGACCATTCTGAGTGATAGGAAAGCCACCTACAGCAGTGTTGTACAACAGAAACATAATGTGAGCCAGAAATAACTTTTTCTAATATTTACATTTTTAAAATGAGGGAAAAGCAGCAGGTAAAATTAATTTAATAATAGATCTTATTCAACTCAATAGATCAAAACATTATCATTTCAAAATGCAGTCAACATAAAAAATTACTAACCAGACATTTTACATTCTATTTTTCATAGTAAGTCTTGGAAATCCAGTGTGCATTACACTTACAACAGATTTTAATTTGGACAAACCACATTTCAAATGTACACAGGGCTAAGGACGATGGCACTGGACAACACAGCAATAGAGAGTTTTGTGCAGAGGAGTGATACAATCTGATTTGTATTTTAACCAGGGTCTATCTTCTCATGTGTAAAATGAGAGTAGTAACTTCTACCTCACAGGGGTTTTATGGTAATGAAATGAGGTAACATTCAGGAAGCACATAGCCTAATCCTTGGGATGTAAGTCTTCAATAAATACTAGTTTTCTTCCCCTTCCTACACAAAGATAGTTTTTGGTGTTTTTTTTTTTAAGAATTTTTTTAAAGACAGAGATCACAAGTAGGCAGAGAGGCAGGCAGAGAGAGGAGGAAGCATGCTCCCTGCTGAGCAGAGAGCCCGATGCAGGGCTCGATCCCAGGACCCTAGGATCATGACCCAAGCCGAAGGCAGAGGCTTTAACCCACTGAGCCACCAGGCACCCCATTTTTTAAGATTTTTTAATTTATCTGAGAGACACACAGAGAGAGAGAGAGCACACAAGCAGTGGGGAGGGGCCGAAGGAGAGAGAGAGGCAAGCTCCCCACTCAGCAGGGAGCCCGATGTGGGACTTGATCCCAGGACCCTGAGATCATGACAGAGCCAAAGGCAGAGGCTTAAACTACGGAGCCACCCAGGTACCCCGAGTGATTATTTTTTCTTGAAGATTTATTTATTTATTTTTATTTGAGAGACAGTGCATGCATGTGTAGGGGGTTCAGGGAGAAGGGGCGGAGGGAAAGAGAATCTCAAGCAGACTCTGCTCAGCACAGAGCTCAATCTCAGGACCCTAAGATCAAGATCTGAGCTGAAACCAAGAGTCAGATGCTTAACCAACTGCGTCACCCAGGCGCCCCCATGATGATATATCAGAAGCAAATTATGCTGTATAGGATTTTAACTGTAAATCTTTGACAAGAAATTGTCAGTGATTAATAATTCTGAGCATTTATGAACCTACAAACTGCTATAATAGGCAAAATTTGAGTAGGCAAAATGTGGTACACCAGCCAGAAGGAAACACAAACTAGGGGAAGACACAAATACTTAAAAACTTAACATGGTAAAACCTTTAACAAAATTAAGAAGGTTTGAAATAAAAATCTGAACACTTATGCAACATAATTAAAAACATAAATTAAAACAAAATACAATTTACATTACACACAAAGTCTACTATTTGTCCATGTCTTGCTGTAATTTTTCGCTCAGTACTTAGTACTGAACTGGCAGTTCTAAAAAGTGCTATGTGATCACTACAGATAAGAATTAATAATGAATGCCTTATATGATAAAACACTATTAAGCAATGGAAACCAAACCACCTAAACAGTTATTTCTATTTACAAATGGAAAAATTATAGATGAATAAAGAGGCACTAGCTTAATTTAATATTATATACCATACATGATAGAACATACATATACATTAATGCGGCATAAAACTGGTACATTCTTAGGTTAGGTAGTACTTGTTTCATCTCTTCTACTGCCTGCCCAGACAACTGTCTCAAACTCAATCTCCTAACCCAAAATCAACCTAAATTTTTATTTGTAGTTAGAATTAAAGAAAACCACAGTAATTTAGCAATAGGTCTTGAAATCTTAAAAATGTTTATCCTTTCACCTACTAATTCCACTTCTGACGACCCAGTATATAGAAAAAAAGAATTTCTGCACAAAGATGTCGATTGAAACATTATAAATGTTGAAAATTTGGAAACAACCTAAATGTGCGGCAATCAGGAAATTGCAAAATTAACTACAGACCTCCACTTTATAAAGTATTACAGTGATGCTAAATTATAGTTTTGAAGTCTGAGTAAAACAGGGAAAAGTATATCATACTGAGTGTGAAAAAGCTGGACAGGGGTGCCTGGGTGGCTCAGTGAGTTAAGCCTCTGCCTTCAGCTCAGGTCATGGTCTGAGGGTGCTGGGATCGAGCCCCACATTCGGCTCTCTGCTCAGCGGGAAGCCTGCCTCCCCCCCCACTCCTGCCTGCCTCTCTGCCTACATGTGATCTCTCTTTGTCAAATAAATAAATACAATCTTAAAAAAAAAAAAAGTGCTAGATAACCACAGTATTAATTCAATGATGTTTTAAAAAGTTAATTTAAAATGGAAGCAAGGAAATATACCAAAAATGGGAATAAGGGGTGAATGGGTGTCTCAGTCAGTTAAGCATGGGATTTTTTTTTTTTTTAAGATTTTATTTATTTATTTGACAGAGATCACAAGTAGGCAAAGAGGCAGGCAGGCAGAGAGTGGGGGAAGCAGGCTCCCCGCTGAGCAGAGAGCCCGATGGGGGCCTCCATCCGAGGACCCTGAGATCATGACCTGAGCTGAAGGCAGAGGCTTATTTAACCCACTGAGCCACCCAGGCGCCCAACCACAGGATTCTTAATTTCAGCTCAGGTCATGATCTCAAGGACATCAGCATGAGCCTGTGTCAAGCTCACGCTCAGTGCCCAGCTGACTTGAGATTCTCTCCCTCTCCTTCTGCCCTCCCACTGTTCTCTCTCACTTTCTCTAAAATAAACAATTTTTTTTTTAAATGGGAATAAGTTAACAAGGATGGAGATGGGCCATAGGATCATGAGTACTTTTTACTGTCTTTCTCTGGCTAATCAAAAAAAGAAGAAAGTAATAAATGTTTTTACTTTCATAATAGCAAAATAAAGGAAATCACTTCTATTTTGACAATGGACAAACTAAAACAAAGTAGAAAAATTTTGTTAATACAACATAATGTAGCTATCTAAATCTATAAACTACTACATATGTAAGATAGAAACAGTAACTATCTTATTCATTTCTGAAAAACATGCACAGCAAGAAACTTCCAGAGGTCCCCACTGCCTACGAAATAAAGTATAGTTCTTATCCTATACAAATAACATTTGTATAGCTTAAGGAAACCTGTATCTTAACATTTCTACCAGTGCCTTTTACATACATACCCCATTTTTTAAAAATCTTTTTTAAATTAAATAATATGTGGTCATTGTAGAAGATCAGAATATATATATAAATAAGCAACATTTCTGAAATTAAAATTACCTCACCACCCAGAAATAACCACTGGTAACATTTTAGAATATACACAAATACACTCACCTCCTGTACATTATCGTTCAGTCCCACGGCTTTAAATACTATCTACATGCTGATAACTTCCAAATTTGTATCTCTAGACCAGACCTTTCACTAACTCTAGAAATAAAGTGCTCACGCAACACCTGTTTGAGTGTCCTCACAACATGGCAGCTGGCCTTCCCTCCAAGTGAGTGATCCAAAAAAGAGAGAGCAAGGCACAATGTCTTTTAGGATCTGGCTTTGAAGTCACAGATTATCGTGCCCACCATAATCTATCGACTAGTAGCAAATTACTAAATCCAATCAACACTCCAAGGGAAGAAAATTAAGTTCTTCCTTTCGAAGAGACAAATATCAAAAAATCTGTAAACATTCTACAAAACCACCGTAACATCTGAGTTGATGGCAAATTCATTCTTCTGGATACTCAGGTCCCTGGAGTCATCTTTGTTTCCTGTTTCATTCTCAACCCTTTCCCAATCTGTTAGGAAATCATGCTGGTTCTACTTTTAAGTATATCCAGAGTCTAACTGTTTCTATCCACTCCCACTAATACAAGCATACTTCTGTAAGAAACATGTGCATTTCTTTCTTGCATTTCAGAAATACCCATCTGCTGCTACTTCTGCCCCTTACAGTCTATTCTTCCCACAGCAGCAGTGTAATCTTTTTAGAATTCAAGTCAGAACATGTCATTTCTCTGCTGAAACCCTGCACTGGCTCCCCCTTCTCTCAGAATAACAGCTAAAGTCTTTACACAATCCCGAAATCCCTACATAACCTGGCCCCATCACCATCTTGATCATCCCACTTCAGCCATCTTAGCCTCTTTGCTATTTGTCTTTATTCAGCCATTTGTTCTACCTGGAATGTCTTTCCCCAGATACCCACTTGACTAGTTTCCTCAGCCCTTCCAAGTCTTTACACAAACCTCACCTCTTCAATACGATCCATCCTGACCATTTCATAAAATACCCTAACTGTCCAGCCTCGACCCTGACTCTGACTTCTCTTACTCTGCCCTTTTCTCCACAGCACTTTTCACTTAACATAATACATAATTAGTTGATTATTGTCTTTACTCTTCATTGTCTGTGTCTTCTTACTAGAATACAACCCCCACAAGAACAGGAATATTGATCTGTGTTGTTCACAGATGTATCCCAAGTGCCTAAAACAGCGTCTGGCACATAAGAGAAGCTTGTTGAATATGTGTTGAATGAACAGACATAACTTTTAAGAAATAACTTGGAACCTTTCTCAGTTAATAAAAACGTATATGGTAAACATCTTCCCACACTACTTTTAATGGCTATTCAACACATGACCATACGGCTCTATCACAATTCACCCATCTTCCTTTAACTGGACAGTTAGATAGTTACTATATTTTCTCAACTACAAATAATGTGGTGAACATCTCTCGATGTTAAGTATTTGTTACCTGACTTATTACCTTGGGAAATATTTCTGTAAGTAAAATTGCTGGGTCAAAGGATATGTGCCTTTTTAAGGATAAAGACACTACACTGCTCTTACCAGTAACGCAGGAGAATGCACATTTCTCCACATCCTAAGATGTGTTTCTAATGAATTTCAAACAGTCAGATAAACCTGGGTTCGTATCTAGGTTCTGCTATTAATTAACTTAAAATTACCATAATGGGGATAATAATAGCATCTACCTCACCCAATTGTGTTAAAGATTAAAGGAAACAATGCATATGTAAAGCACTTAGCTGGCTGCTTGACACACAGTAAACAATCAATAAAATGCTAAGTTTATTTCTACCCTTATTATGATTTCAAAGAAATTACCTGCAGAGTGCCCTGCCCATTATTACAGGAACGCCAACCTATCAGTCACTATAATGAAATGTTGCTTTAAAAAGGTCAACTTTTAAAAAATCATTTAATCATTCAGGACCGAATTAAAAATATTCCTAAACAGAATGCATATCACTGGCAGGGGAAATGACAGTACTGCCCTGACCCTTGCTTTCGTTTCCCTGATGATGGCAGGAAACCATAAACAAGGTTTTGCATTCCCAGGGGCCAGGAGGATAAGACCAGATAAGTCCGGAGGACAGCAGGAAAACAAACTTTGGCTAGTGAGCTAGCTACAGGTCTCTCCCGTCGGGTCCGGTCAGCACGTCGCGCTCGCCACTTCGGGGGTGGCACAGGGTAAATGAAGGATTCACCCAGGACTCAGAATGGGGCTGCGGCGTGTGAAAGCCGTCAAGCACCCCTGGAGAAAACAGTGAGAGTCACAGCGCAGACTCTCGCTTGCCTTTGCATACACAACGCACCCCAGCCCCCAAGACACACACGCTCGCGCGCGCGCGCGCACCCATCCGATGCCCTTTGTAGGCCCCTCTCGTCACCGGCCCAGCTCCCCAGTCAGCGGGTTCCTGCGCGGGTGCGGTCCCCAGGTCGGTCACCTCCCCAGCCTCAACTCACCCCATGTTCGGGGAGGTTTGCTCGGCTAGGTTTCCATTCCAAACCCGTGCCCGACCCACCACCCCAAAAGCCCCGACCAGAAACACCCAGTGGCCCCGGGAAGGCCACCCGCCACTGTCGGGGTCCGGCGACCAGCCGCTCGGCGCCGGATGCGGCCCGGCCACGCGCACGGGGAGGGGCGGCGGCGGCCTGGCGCCAGCAGCCGCCTCCCCGGCCGAGGCCGAGCGTCTGCCCGGAGCCCCGGGCGCATCCCGCGGGCACGCGGCCCCGCGCCCCGGCCCGCACGCAGCACCCACCGAGCTCCTCGCGCCCCGCCGCCTCGGCCGCCGCCGGCGCCGCCGCTTCCATCTCGCCGGGGTCTCCAGGACGCCGTCGCCCCGGAGCGCGCTCCCCCGCCGCTGCGTGGCCCGCGACAGGCGGAGGCCTTCCCAGCCAAGCGGGACCCACGCCCAGCGCCCGCCTCCCGGCCCCGGCCACCCCACCCGCGCGGCGAGGAGCATGCGCAGTGACGCGGCCCGGCCCGCCGCGGTGCTGGGGGCGCGAAGGGCCACCCTGGGGCTCGCCGGGCGCTGCGGGCGAGCGGCACTGGGGTGGGAGACCGGAGTGAGGGAAGGCGGGGCGGGGCGGGGCGGGGCGGGGCGGGGCGGGGCGGGGAGGGGAGGGGAGGGGCGGAATAACCGGAGAGAAGGGGCGCTGCGGAGATCACCGGGATGGGAGCTTAGAGCTGGCAGGAACCCAGGCCTCTAGTTCCCTGGAGGACTTTAAAGATGACCACGAACTTAAATTTGAGGAGCCCATCTATTTGCAAGGCTTTAGCATTCTGTATGGTACCTGGGAGAACGCAAAGTAGGAGGGGACTGTCCCCTCTCCGTGTTGGAGTTCTGACTGTTCCTTAGTTATCCATCTTCCGGTGCCCCTTTTTAGAAGAGATGCAGGATGCACTCCCATTTAGGATTTAATTTAATCAAATAGTTTCACTTCAAGGATATTTCAGTGCCCTTCAAAAATACTTGACATTCACTCGGGGCTGAAAGAAAATTAAGATTAAGAATTATACTGATGGGGGCCCCTGGGTGGCTCAGTGGGTTAAAGCTTCTGCCTTCAGCTCGGGTCATGATCCCAGGGTCCTGGGATCGAGCCCCACATCGGGCTCTCTGCTCCGAGGGGAGCCTGCTTCCTCCTCTCTCTCTGTCTGCCTCTCTGCCTTCTTGTGAATCTCTGTCTGTCAAATAAATAAATAAAAAACCTTTAAAAAAAAAGAATTATACTGATGTGCTGTCAAATATTCTTAAGCACTGTACATAATTCTGATGACAATCCTGTATAAATACTAGATAATTCTATTATTTATATCCATTTTACAGATGAGGGAACTAAAGGCACACAAAGCTAAGTAACTTGCCCAAGGACGGTGAACTAATAAATGGCAAAGACAGAATTCTATCTGCAGCCAGAGCCAGGGCTCTCAACCAATACACAAAGCGGACCTTGCAGGTGTGTACCAATTCATTTTGATGAATCAATAGATGAAGCAAGCTTTGGGTTTGAAAGGAAAATATTTTAATTTCGAAAATGTTTTCAATTTTTCTTTTTCATTTCATTGTTCTTTAAAGTCAGACAACACTTTTTCTATTGGTCTGTTCCATTTCGGTGGGGTCTTTTCAGGAAAGTTTTTTGCAGGGAGTGGGGGGGGCATCTAATTTCTAAGACCACTGCTGTAAGTACATGGTGACAGTGTTAAATATTTAAAAATTTTGATATTAAAAAGGTACACAGTTACATAATATCCAATTTTTCCTCCTGTTGCATTCTTTGTAGGTTTTACTAGTGATAACGATGATTTGCAACAAACGTTTGTTTTCCCTCACATCAACCCCAATCACTCACACACATCCACATGCAAACCCCAAAGAGAGGTTTGATTTGAAATGTCCCTGACAAGTAACACAGATGTAGGGAAGACAGAGAAATAAGAATTCTATTCTAGATCATGGCTAGAGGAATAGTCCCTAATCGGCATTGATGAAGGACTAGGTTAGAGATGAGAGGGAAATAAAACAGTCATCTGACCGGTAATTGTCCATAAAACCACCCATTGTGATGAGAATACTTGGGACAGTGTTGTGACAGAGAAGCATTATTCTTTGAGTGTTAAAAGGGATCAAAGCCAAAAAAAAAAAAAAAAAGGTGGGATGGGGGGCTCAAAGCCATTGTCCTCTAATCTCAGCATCAGGAAAGCAGATCTGGCAGTTTGGGTGGGGGGGAGTGGGGGGAGAAGGCCTGACCTGTAATACAGACCTGGGCTTCTTTGAAGAAGACTGGGCTGAGGCAGACAGCTAGACTCGGTGTCTTTGCAGAGTGATATGGAGATCAGCCAATGATAGGGATGATCCCAAGACTCAAGAAAATGATGGTTTTCATATACCACTACTTGAGAAGATACTGTCACTTCTTCTCCAGGTCTTACAAATTGGAAGAGGTTATGGGGAAAAGCTGTATCCGGATAGAGACATAAAGAATCTAACCATTTGAATAGACCTGGCCATTTCTCTTTTCTTTCCTCACTTTAATTTCCTGGGTTATATCTCGATTATTTCCTCCCTTATGACCATGGCACTTTGTTTTTATCTCTGTTATAAATCATCTCCCCTTGTATTATAATTATTTGAGTCTCAGCTCAAATAAGTCAAATTCAGTTTGAGTTCACAGTTATACTGTGAACCCCTGCAGGAGAGAAGCCATATCTTTATCTGTGTTTTTGGCTCAGTTAGGGCCTGGCAGAGTGCCCTGCATGTTTGGTGTTGAAAGTTGTTGACTCTAGCCTCATAAATACATAAAAGAAAATATTTAGAAATATTTAATGTCTCCAAATGTGTTGATGGAGCAATTTCCATGTGCCAGGGAGATGGTGCTAGATGTAGGGGCTGTAATGGCAAACAACTCTAGGATCGGCCCCACCATCCTGAACTTCATAGTCCAGCGCAGGAGAGTGCAAAGGAAAAGAACGAAACAAAATACTGTGTAATTACATTGTTGGAGAAGGACATCGGGTGCTAATGAGGAACGTACTGCAGACTGGGGAGGCATGACAGTCTCCTCGGAGAATATTTAAGCTGGAATCTCAAGGTAAGAAGGACTTGGCTAGGTGTATGTAGGGAAAATGAGTGGTTCCGGCTGTGAGAACAGCTTTCCCCATTTTACAGTTGGAGAAGTGGTATGTTTTTGACATGCTGATTTACACCAGGGGACATCTAGCTAGTGGTGTCTATTACACAGCAGTTGAACGTGTAAAGTTTCTTTATGTGTAAAATTTTACCAACCTCACAGACTGTCGTGAAGATTCAATGAGATAAAGCATATAAAGCACTCATACATTGCCTAGTTCATAGAAAGCGTCAATAAACCGAGTGTGTGATTTAGGAAGGTTTTGTTACCGTGGAGAGAAAGGCCACCTCAAACTAGCTTAAGCCAAAAGGAGAATTTAATGAGGATACTGAAATCCCTAGGACAGAGATGTGCCTTCGCTCAGGAACAGCAGATCCTCCTGCTCTGGGACTCTATCTCCTCCACTAATCACCTTTCTCTGTGCAGCTGCTTGGGCATCTGTGTTAGTTTGTGCAGCAGAATTCCACTGCTTCTCAGGTTTGCCTGAGAGCAAACATGCTTCCTAAGAACTCTCATTTTCTATATCTTATTGTTTAGGTCCTCAGAGAAATACTGGCCTCTTTTTCTCAGTTCTGATTTTAAAATTTTCCCAGAGAAAAATTGTGATCGGATCACCCTGAATCGGGTTCCTACCCCAGACTAGTCAGGTCCCTACCCCAGACTAGTGAGTGGTGGAGAAAGTCATACATCACGGTCACAGTAGGTGCTGATAGAACCATGTGGATGACAGTGCGGAAACGGGAACAGTTCTCAAAAGGAGAAGTTGAGCAAACCAAATCCTGGGTGCCTGCCCTACTTTGATTCCCCTCTATTTAAAATATTACTTATTATTATCTTAAGGCTGTTTAAGCCCTATGTTTTCAGTGGATATGGAGACAAGTTTCTCACCATCTTTTAAATAATATGTGCTTGAATGACTTCTCTATTCTGTTAATGAGCTTAGGAAATATGATGACATAAACATGAATAAATATAAAACAAGAATAGGATGCCATAGAAAAAGAAATGTTTAGGGAAGGAAAATAGAACAAAGAGACAAAATGAAAGGAAGATAGAAAAAGTAAGAATATTAAAGATCCATCCAGCAGATCTAGGATCTTAATTCAGAAATTTAAAGGCTAACAGAAAGAAGGGGAAAAAATCAAAGTAATAATACAATGGAAATTCTCAGAATTGAAGGACATTTGATTAGAAGGATCCACTGATTGAATGACCAATACAACAGATGAAAACAGACTTAAGCCAAAGATATATCATCATAAAATTTTAGAACACTGAGAATAACAGAAATATCCTAAAATCTTCCTGAAATGAAAAACTAAAAGGGAGGGGCTCACGTTCAATTCAATACTAAAATTCAGTAGCAATACCAGAAGCTAGAGGATAAGGGAGCACATTGCATTACAACTTCTGAGGGAAAACATGTCCAACTTAGAATTCTGTATCTAGCCAAACAGTCCATCAGATGAAAGGGCTTTTTATTTTTTTAAGTTAGTGTTTATTTTCATTATGTATTTAAAGGATCAAATAAGACTTAAAACAAGAAACAAGTTCTGACCCCCTTTCCAAGAGGCAACCACTTTGAACTTTTTTGGTAGTTTCATTTGGTATTTACCTCCATATTTCTAAATAACATACTTATAGCACTATTAATTTTTCAGTTTTAGAAACGATAGTCTCTCTAATATGAAACTGAGAATTTAGTCTTTTGCATCAACTTCATACAGAATAGTTCTGCCCACTCCAACTACATCTTCAAACAGAGTCATAACACATCCTGCATTAATTTTGTATTTTGTGTTTTTTGTATTACGGCTTGCATGTATTTTTCACTGCCATGGAAAATGGTGCACTATACCTATATTTCTTTTATCAATGTTCTTTTGGATTTGTTTGTTTGTTTGTTTTGTGGTGTATCCCTTCCTGGTAACTTCTGTCCTCCTGCTCCCATTTGGACTAATTGCTCTCCTTGGCCTTCAGCACAACTGTGATAACTGGAATTTCCCTTCGGCATCCTCTCAGGATTCCACTCTCCTGTGTTAAATCCCTGGTTTCTTGGATCCCAAGTCTCCTTATTTCTAGGTTTACTCCTTAATTTTTATAGAGCATTCCTCTATGGCTTTCTAAGGAAAGGCGCATGGAAATAAACAAAACTCTTTGTACAGAGCTTATGTAAAGCTCGTTCAAGCTCCCATATGTCTTAAAACTGGTCCCTGCCAGTTACTAATTTTTATTAAGTCAAGTATCCCAAAAGTCATCTATAATGTGACGTGTATTATCTCTATATTCCTATATTTTCCCCATGTGTAGTTGGGTTTTCTTTATAAAGATTTTATTTATTTATTTGAGAGAGAGAGAGAGCAAGGGGAGGAGCAGAGGGAGAAGGACGAGCAGACTCTGTGCTGAGTGCAGAGCCCACCTCGCGTCTGGATCCCATGACTCTGAGATCATGACCTAAGCCAAAACCAAGAGTCAGATGCTTATCCAACTGAGCCACTGAGGCGCTCCTTTGTGTATTTGGTTTTAGGGCCAATCAGCCCTATGACTAGAGAGACAACAGTTTCAGAAGTTGAATTTTTAATGACTGGGAAAGACTATGATTGAAGCAGATTTTCTAAAAAGTTCTTTGAAGTTTAATAGTCAAAATAAGAGGGAACTTTCTCATTAAGGATTCCTGATCCACAAGAAATAGGTTTAAAACATACTAATTTAACCAAACACCGCTCCATACTTCTTTAAATTTATGTATGTGCAAATTTTCATCACCAATCATGAATTATAAGTCTTTTTAAAATTTGGATTAGGAAAAGCTAAATTCCTTTTAGCTTTTATTAAAATGTGGCTTTTATTAAAAGCATGGTTGGGGCACCTGAGTGGCTTGGTTGGTGAAGCATTTTTCTTTAGCTCAGGTCATGATCCCAGGGTCCAGGGATTGTGCTCAACCTCTCTCTGTCTCAAATAAATAAATAAAATATTTTATAAAAAGGATTGAATTGAAATGCTGCCTGTTTTACTAACTGACCTGAGAAAGGTTCTCTAGATAAGTGTGACACTCCAGAGAAAAAGGAAGTTCAAATTGAAGAACTGGTTGACAGAATTATATTTATTCCCAGACTTCCACACTTAATGTTTTCTTTTTCCCCAGTAATTTGGAGCAACACTGTTAAACTTGTACTTGCAAAGTATTAGTGTTATTGGAAAAATCCTCTTAACAATAAGCAGACTGAAACATATTTATGAAATGTTGGAAAACTTTATACTTACAAACTTTGAACATTTCTTTTTTTTTTTTTTAACTTTGAACATTTCTAAAAAGCTCTGGAATTATCTGCTTCCCAACCCCCAAAGATGGAACTAGAATTTGAAACCTGATCTGTGTACTCTTTCCTGTAGTTCAGTGATTATAATTAATATCTATGTGCCAGGCAAAATACTATGTACCTGCTAATGTTCCATTTCCCTCCATTTTACCCTCCAGATCTACTTTCCCCACTTTTCCATTTGGCTCTGAGCTCTGGAAAACTACCCTATACAGAATGCTTCAGTGGGCTTCCTGATCTCTGGCCTCCAATGAGGTTGGTGATTAGAGGTTGAGGAAGGAGATCAGAAGAGGTTAAATTGGTAAGAAATTAGGGAAGGGCGCCTGGGTGGCTCAGTGGGTTAAGCCTCTGCCTTTGGCTCAGGTCATGATCTCAGGGTCCTGGGATCGAGTCCTGCATTGGGCTCTCTGCTTGGCAGGGAGCCTGCTTTCTCCTCTCTCTCTCTGCCTGCCTATCTACCTACTTGTGATCTCTCTCCGTCAAATAAGTAAATAAAATCTTTAAAAAAAAAAAAAAAGAAAGAAATTCATTCCTCTGGTGCCCTCCTTACCGAGTCACTACAAGTTGGCTCCATCTCTCTATGAAAGCCACAGCTTCCCTCCAGCAGCCTTTCCTAGGGTACCTGTAAACACCCCTTCCCTTTCCCTATCCAGGCCTAGAGGCAGGAATACTTCTCCCCATTGCCTACTGGGGAGCAGGGCATTATTCCTGTTGATTTTCCTAAAAATCTGTCCATCCTATTGTAAATGGTTCCTCTACTGGGCCCCTCTCAATTCATAATTTGTGTGAGTGTGTATGCCATTTCCTAGAGAGACCCTTATAAATGAACATACATCATCTTGTTTATTTCTCTAAAACAAACAAATAAACTTCAAGTAGTATCTTCATTTCACAAATGAAGAAATCTTGTTGAAGAGAAGTTAAGCAAATTGCTAAAGATCCAATGATGCTGTGTCCACAAACGTTTATTCAGGGAATGGAAAATCACATTCCCATTCCAGAAAGTTCCCCAATCTTAGAATCCTCTGAGCTTTCATTATCACCTCAATAACATTTGTTGGGAATGGTTATTTATACAGGCCAATAATTGTCAGTCAGAAGGACAGCTTCTGAAGATTCAACTCCTGAAGCAGGTGTTGTCATGATTTTGGCCAAAGAATAAGGCTTCTGACCAAACAAAGAAAGCATGCCAAATGAAGAGGTACATGGGCACCAACAGAGGGGCCCCTGTCAGAAGTCATCTCACCTTGCTTAGCCATCTTTCATCTCCGGCTTCTTTCTTTTTCTTCAGGGCCAATTGGGAACAGCCAATGAAGTAATGTTATATCACTTCATTTTTTAAAAATTTTATTAACATAGAATGTGTTATTTGTTTCGGGGTACAGGTCTGTGATTCATTAGTCTGACACAATTCACAGCACTCACCATAGTGCATACCCTCCCCGTCACCCAGCCACCCTATCCTTCCCACCCTCAGTTTGTTTCCTGAGATTAAGAGTCTCTTATGATTTATATCCCTTCCTGGTCCCATCTTGTTTCATTTTTCCCTCCTTTCCCACCACAATCCCCTGCCTTGCCTCTCGAATTCCTCATATCAGAAAGATCATATGATAGTTGTCTTTCTCTGATTGACTTATTTTGCTTAACATAATACCCTCTAGTTCCATCTACATCATTGCAAATGGCAAGATTTCTAGTTTTTTTGATGGCTGCATAGTATTCCATTATATACATACATACCACTTCTTCTTTATCCACTCATCTGTTGATGGACATCTAGGTTCTTTCCATAGTTTGGCTATTGTGGACATTGCTGCTATAAACATTCGGGTGCACCTGCCCCTTCAGATCACTACATTTGTATCTTTAGGGTAAATATCCAGTAGTGTGATTGCTGGGTCATAGGGTAGCTCTATTTTCAACTTTTTGAGGAACCTCCATACTGTTTTCTAGAGCGGCTGCACCAGCTTGCGTTCCTACCAACAATGTAGGAGGGTTCCCCTTTCTCTGCATCCTCAACAACACCTGTCATTTCCTGACTGGTTAATTTTAGCCATTCTGACTGGTGTGAGGTGGTATCTCACTGTGGTTTTAATTTGTATTTCCTGATGCTGAGTGATGTGGAGCATTTTTTCATGTGTCTGTTGGCCATCTGGATGTCTTCTTTGCAGACATGTCTGTTCATGTCTTCTGCCCATTTCTTGATTGGGTTATTTGTTCTTTGGGTGTTGAGTTTGACTAGTCCTTTGGATACTAGCCCTTTATCTGATATGTCTTTTGCAAATATCTTCTCCCATTCTGTCAGTCGTCTTTTGGTTTTGTTGACTGCTTCCTTTGCTGTGCAAAAGCTTTTTATCTTAAAGATTTTACTTATTTATTTTAAAGAGAGAGAGTATGAGTGGTGAGGAGAAGCTGAGGCAGAGGGACAAGGAGGCACCCCGCTGAGCTGGGAGCCTGACATGGGACTCAATCCCAAGACCAAAAGATCAGGACCTGAGCCAAAGGCAGACACTTAACTGACTGAGCAACCTGGGTGCCCCTACGTCATTTTTTAGTCAAGGAAATAGGCTTAGATAGACAAAGTCGCTTGCCCTAAGTCCAACAGCTGGTAGTCAAGTTCACTTATGATTCTTGGATATACCTCTACACCACTCTGTCTCACAACTGCTTGACCTGAGCTCCCTGAGCAGGCAGGTTGTGGGTGCCATTGAACACTTCTGACCACAGGTTGGTGGTGTGGTTTAGTCATGAGAGCATTGCACATGTCTACCTATCCATTCTCATATGTCTAATCAAAGATTAGGAAAAATCATCATGAAATCAGGTAGTTGAGCTTCTCTATTGGGCCTTAACTCTGCCATAAATATCACTACCAACATATTTTACATTGTTCTCTGAAAATATTACTCTTTGAAGGGTGATAGAAAAAAAGTGACTTATGGCTAGCACTAAGAAGCACATAGTATTTTCCCACATGTTATTTGTTCCTCTTGTTATTTAACATCCGTGGTAGGAAAAAAAAAAGCAAAACAAAACAAAAAAAAACCTTTGAAGCTTGTGCTTAAATAAATCTCAAGGGTATTTCTACACTCTCAAAAGAAAAAGAGTGCTTTCAAAAATTCGCTTCTTTTAAGTATTATGTATTAGTGAGACATTAACCTACATGGAAATTATTCAACTTGACTTGTCTTCTAATGAAACTACTGTCATGCCGAGTATAAAAGTCTAGTTTTCTCTGGACACAGAGAATTCATGGTCCTTACATGTAAGTTTAACGTGGTAAGTCTTCTCTGTTTCAGGCTTTTAACATCAAGATTGATCTGGGATTTAATCTGACAGTCTGTACCTGTTGGCTTTTTTATAGCCTCCTTTTCATCACAGTTGAAAGAGAATGTGTTAAAGACTTACTTATGGAAAGTAGGTCACCTGAGACACAGGTCATGCATGAGGAATCCTAGAATTCCTGCTACCTGGAACCTTTTTCACAGTGATTTAAGGAATGCTCACAACTGAATGACATTGTTGAGTGATTCCAGCCACACTGGGGAGGAATAGAACCATTCCTCATTAAAGAAATCTGTCTAAGAGATGCCAGTCCCCAGTGGGCCTCGTTAGAGAAAGTAAACACAAGCCACGTAACTTGCTTTCTGGTAATAAACAAATGTGATATAGAAGTTATAATGTTCCACTCAGGATAAAAGAGAAGTTCCAGCTAGGATTGCATTCCAGCTCATGTGCTCAGAAGTTTTTAACACAAGAAGTCCTTGGGAAAAGATACCGTTTTAAAAAGAAAATGTCACTCGTCTGTTTCCATTAGGGCCAGGCTGGTAGACAATCACATGATGCTCTGTTTATATGGTCCCATTCCTGTCAGTTTTGTTTTTCAGTCATAATAACACATAACTGTTCATTGCCTGATTTTTCTCTCATGAAAACAGCTGAGCACTTTGACCTGATTTTCTTAATAGACTGCATCCATTTTATAATAAATTGGATCATTGATTGACTACTTAAAAATGGGCCATTACATTAAGTCAGAGAAGTGAGAGATTGACCAAGGAAGAGTTCCCTTTGAATAATATAAATGTTTCCTAATTCATCCCCCAGTCAGCTCTTTGGACCTCCATTAGTTGTGTCAAGAGACTCTCTATCATCTAACGAGTTTGACCTTCACTGGAGATCATTCAAATGTGACTCTTTAAGGAAATAAAAAGCAAAGTTATTTATATCACAACATTTAGGATCTTTTAAATAAAACTCTAATTTTTGTCTTTATTTTCATTTTAATTACCAAAACTTGACTCTGAAATATGGAGCTCCATGGGTAAAATGTACTTGACCTCATATCTCCTGGACTTGGATGAGTACAGTAGGAATGGAGACAGAGTGGACTTTCCATTCATGGGTGGAGGGGTGATAGGTTTTCCACAGATAAGAGGGTACTTCCTGGAGTTGACCTCAAATGACAGCCTCATGCTGTACTAAATAGTGTGACTCAGTTGCTATGCATGTTCCACAACTTAATGTCTTTGGATATGTCCTGGAATAAATGAAGCCTCTAGCCAAAACTGGGCTGAATTCTAGATTTTTTAACTAAGGGATCAAAGAATCCCCCCCCCCCAAAAGGCTTCCTGCCTATATCCTGGGGTCCAACCCAATAGAAGAGCATATTGTTAACTGCTGCTATTCTCAGGGATTGGCTCCTTCCTTGCAGGACTTTTGAAACCCTTTCAACTCTTTTATAATAATTTGTTGCTGAAACATCTATCATCCTTGTAGCCATCTTCTGTTACTGTTGAGAAAGAAACAAACCAGGAAATGGGTTTTACAACAGAACTTTCCACCATGTCTAGAGTAACACACAACCATGTCCTTATGCTGTAAGTGACTGTTCCTCAAGCAAATTGCTATTCCCATGCCCCCATTTTCCCTCTCCTTTCAAGAATTGGTGTCATTAGCATTTCTGCTGTAACAGAGACTATTCATTGTCTCTTTCCCTCTTTTATTGAAATGCAACTTTTAGCAATACACATGACAGCCTGGCCGCCACTGTTATCTGACTAGACTCTGGTCAAAGAGATATGATCAAAGAATATGTGCAACATATGAGTCTTGCTCTTATAACCATGGAAATAAATGCAACACTCTAGGAATGGTGAGTCAGCATAACAGAAGGAACCTGGGCCCTTCATGACTTCCTAGAGTAAAGCTGGTCATACCGTCTTGGACTTTATATGAGAGAGAAAAGTTATTCAAGTCATTATATTTTGGATCTCTGTCACAAATAGCTAATCAATACAAGCTTTCATTCAGATGACTACAAGGTTCAGACTAAATCATATGAAGAAACAATTACAGACTCTTACTCAAGTCTGTGTTAGTCTAATAGAAAATGTCAGGAGAAACCTTCCTCCACAGAAATCCTGTGTGAAATTTTATATGTGATCATCCAGATCTACAAAGAAAATCAGTTTACTTTGCCAGCAAACTCTGAATTTACAATGACACTTACCAGAATTCTTCCTAGACAGATACCTTATTACTCAGACAGTAAAAGATCTTGGGCAGTATCGCATTCTATTGACTTACTTCTCAAAGTCAGGTCCATGGACTGAGAGCATCCTTATCTTTTCAAACTGCAGATCTCAGATCCCCATCCCAGGGATGAAAAGTGGAACATACACTATGCTAGGAATACAGACAAAAATATTGTACAAAGTTTGTATGGGAACAGATGGTAACTACACTTCTCATGTATATAATTGTCAAATCACTATGTTGTACAGCTAAAACTAATACATACATCAACTATACTTCAACCTGAAAATAATAATTTTAAAAAGGAAGACAAATTCTTGGGCCCTAATGCAGACCTACTGACTCAGAAACAGGGAGGGTATGTCCCTGTGATAATACTCTAACAAGCCCTCCTCAGCAATTCTGGTACACGTTGCTGTTTTAAGGCAATATTTCCTGCAACTTATATTTTTAATTAGTAAGGTCTCTGTAGACAGATGTTATGTGAAAAGGGCTCCATGGTCAAATAAGTTTGAGAAACACCAAGTTTAAACAGTTTAAAATGCAGAGCTTCTCAGTCTACAACATGTTAGTATGCATGGCTATCTCTAAGAAGGTGATATAGAATGCAAGATTTAACAAACTCACTTGACATTTTTAGTGAATTAATTCTTAGCACTAGTTTCAACGGACCAAACTTCGCGAAATGCTCTTCCATACTTTCCCAAAATCGCTGAAATAATTTCGGACTGAGGATACAGTTTGCAATTAGTTATATTAAACCTGAAAGTTTCCAGAGAAGCCAATTCAAACTTCGGAATCATTACTTCCTTATGACACTCCTTTCCAGGCATGTGGCATCACGTAGAGTCACTGTGATTCTGTATTCCTCTTTGTCTCACAGCTACTCCCTTCCTTCTGTCCTAGAATTACAGGAATTGGCATCCCCTAAAGCAACATCAGTGGCCCATTCAGCTTGAGAATTATCTAACATTTATGAGCACTTACTCTGTTCTAGGCATTGTGCTATGTACTTTCTTCTGTGTTATCGCATTTAATCCTCACACTAGCTCAGTGAAATAGATATTGTTATCAATATTTTACAAAAAAACCAAGGCTGAATCTCAAAGCCCCATAGTCAGTAAGAACCAGACCCAGACCCAGACCCCAACTCTGATTTGATGGATTTCAAAGCTTCTGCTCATTTTACAATTTCACTGCATACTTAAGACTTTCAGCATCACCATGTGGGCCAAAATATTGACTGCATGCCCTCATCTTTTTTAAGAAGTCTGATCTGAATTCCAGATTAGCATAGAGGTTTTGCGGGGAGAGGGCTGCTAATATATTCAGAAATGAGGGCAAAGCCTAGATAAGTTTTGCTAAAGTAAATAGCTCTTCCCTTTGGAACAAAACTAAAATGGTTCTATGTGTAAAATAAGCCTTCCAAAAATCAGTAAGCACTCACCAACAATTGAATCACATGGATGGGAAGAGGGACAATTGTATATGACTTGCATCCCCAGGGAATTTGGGAAAACAAAAGTCCATGTTAAAGAACAATATAAGGCCATATATGCCAAAGATCAATGGGATTGAAAAATTTCTCAGTGCCACAGGGGTTAAAAATAAGTAGGGATACCTTCTACTTGGGCTACTGATGAACTTCAGCTCAAATCTCAGAATTGTAGTACAGAAGGCTGAACAGTTTCTGAGGAAAGAGAAAGCAATGGGGTTTGGAGGACAGTGTGACTACACAGAGCAGTCCACCTCTGAGTGAGCCTTGATAATAAGGCAGAATTTGGAAAGAGCCTGGGATAACCACTTGGCTGGAAAGTCAAGAAAATGTTGGATGCGGTCATTGTGACTTTCAAGTTGAGGTATCAGCCGCATTTCAGGCAGAGCTCTGCCTACCCATCATCACAGGGCAGTATTTACAGGAGAGGCCTGACTCTTGGTCAGTGGAAAGCATGACTTGCTCTTCTAACTGAGACGCCTGCCCTTACATCAAGTCTCAGTTTAGGGATCTATTGGATTCATTCCAATCCGTCACTTCGGGATTAATTGAGCACATCAGAGTATCGCTGTACTTGTTCTCAGCACTCACTCCTTCCCTTTTGTCACTCATCTGGAGTGGAAAGAAGTGTCTGTTGCTGACTTCATTCCCAGGGAGGTGATCCATGCTCTAATAGGTGAGGTCCTAGTTTGCCTGAGATCAGCCCAATTGACTCTGTTGTTTTGGGTGTCCTAGTTAGAACAGTAGGCCATATGGCCACCCTAGTCATAGCAATGGTTTTCTTCCAACATAGGAGCTCATGCCCAGGAAGTCATAGGAAGTCATTCTTGTCCCCTATTCCAGCAAGGCAGATCCACATCTCTGGTACTGTTCATGGGGACAGGATGCCAGGAGCCAAAACCCTCACTTTTTGGAGGAGTCGGGGATCTGGTAAGGCCACTGCTCTTTGAAACACAGCCTCATTCTAAAACCATTTAAATAGCCACCTGGCTGATCATATGACAAATTATCTGGATAATTTTAGTTTTGATAGTGCAGTATGTTTTCAGAGAGCACTGGCAACAGATCAGTCATAGATTCTACCCTGCACAACAGCTCTGGTCTTGAATGCTCAGAGGAAGACTTGATTACCTAGTATTGTCACCCAGTGAATTGTTTCCTTCTTACAGTGCTCAGAAACAGCTGGAGAGGTGTGCTAAGCAAATATCAGGAAAAAAACATTACGTTAAGCAAACAACGAGAGGTAAGAATGCAGGATAGGGAAGAAGCCCCATGCTACATAGCTATTTCAAGGGTAAACAGACCTGTGTGGGTTTGCAAAACTTCTCCGTCATAGGAATGAATATATTAACTTGGCTAAATAGAGAATGCATATGTGAGAAAGAGATTTTGTGGAGCTAGCAAAGTGTAGGAAAAGAAAAAAGCAAAAAGTCATGAAGACAGATATTAGCAGCACCCATCTCAGCCTGTACAAGAGAGGCAGTGACCTGGCCAGTATTTCTGGTTCTGTGAGTAAGGCACTCTTCACCCAATGCCGTTGACCTGATGTCAACTCTCCTCTTAGTTCCTGTGCTCTGCATTTGGAATAACTTTTTAGATTATGGCTAAGCTTCTGTCTTGAGAAGACTGTGTTGTTCAAATGGAACTTTGCAGTCTGTCCCTACGCAGTCATTTCTTCTTGTGAGTGGGCTAACAGGCCTCTGATTTTGATTGGACACTTTGTGGAGTTTGCTACTGATCATAAGGACCCCTGCCTTCTGATAGTAATTTCTCATCAGAAATTAATGAGCACCCTGTTGGAGCAGACATGGCTAATTGCTTCTGGAATATCCTCATTTATTGATACACTGTCACAATTGGTCCATGTTTGGCCCTCTTTTACTTATTTGTTTTATATACCATTGACAAATAAAAATAATCAATATTAAAAGCTAAAAATAAAAGATACACTGGTTTGTGTATCTCTCTAGTAAGTACTGGTTAATGTAGGGAACTGATCCTTAGAGAAAAGCTTTCTGTCCGTGGATGGACAAAATTAGGGTTCTAGGTCTGTGTGGGTGTATAGAAGTCATGACCCTATAAAGGGTCATTAATGGCTTTTCCTGGCAGAGATGCTCTTGACACCATTGCTTGTTCTCTGTAGTAGCCACTGTGGACACAAATGCTTATCTTTCCATACTGTTGTGTGGATGGACAGAAAATGGTGGAACAAATACAACACAAACATGAGTAAAGAAACCCTTGACTTTTAGTCTTCTGCTTCTGTCCCAAGGGAAATTAATTGGTTAATTTTTGGAGTGCAAAAAACTAAAAATAGCTCGCATGTATTGAGTTTTAACTGTGTCAACTGTGACCTGTACGTCCCACGGTACCCCTGATCTTGGCTCCTCACCCTCCATTCCCAGGAGTGCCACTGCCCAGGAATCCAGGTCTGATCCTGACCTTTCTGAATGTCCTCAACTGTGGTTACTCCCTGCCATCAGAGTAGTCTGAGGATGACTTATCTGGGTACAGGCTGGCTACAGCCCCTGAAGCCAGTGTCCCCTCCAGGCTTGCCCCAACCATTCTATGAGGGCATCAAACACCTCACTAGTACATCTCTTTCTGTTCCTTTCACACCTCCTGTGGGGCTGGCCCCCTCCCCCATCTCCCTGGGGATCAGGAGACCAGATTTGCACTACCTGAAGTATGTCAAGCAGCCCAGCTTCTCTTTCCTACCTCCTTCCCTACTGGAATAGCCAGCTTCCTGATGCTAATCCTTAATGCTCTAATTTTTCTGTTGAAACCATCCCTGGAATGTTTTCCTTGATTTGCTAGAAAGTGCTTTAGAGAAATGTAGTTCTCTTCTAAATATGGGGGTTTTATTGTTGTTATTGTGGTTGAGATGAGGATGAGGATGATGGTGATGTCTGTTCAATCAGCAGGTCTTTAATGATTTTCTTTGAATGTTATTTTTGTCTTCTGGAGAAGCCCGACTGATTAAAATAAAACAGGCAACAAACCAATAACACTATGATTTAGGGTGACTAACTTGTCTTGATCTGCCCAGGACTTTCCCACATTTAATACTGGAAGTACCTTATCTTGAGAGGCCCATCAGTCTTGGGCAACTGGGGACAGTGGGTCACCCTATGAGCTCTAAACAGAGCAGTGATCTTAGACTTATCATTAGATAGTCTTTAAATTGACACTTTAACTCATGTGAAAGTCTTTTCTAAGGAAATTTTCCATTCTGTAATCCACTGAAGGATAATAATAATAAAAAAATATATAATAATAATAATTATATGTTACTATATATAATAACTATTATTATTATCAAAAACTATACTAACACATTTATTGAGTAATTGCTACATTCTAAGCAGTGTGATAAATGCTGTGAAATCAGTGTCATTATTCCCATTTTCAGCTAAAGAAATCCAGAAGAGTTAACAGAGTACCACAGCCAGGCATCACCTTTGGTATGTTTGATTCCAAAGCCCATTCTTTTTATTGTTTATGGAGTTAATATTTTATGTTAGGTAAAAAGAGAAAGAGATAAAAAAGTTGAATGTTTGAGGGAAGTCTAGTTCCAATGCCATTTATCTGGACAAAATCAAGAAACTGACAATGTAGCTTATAAATACAGCCAGACAAATATTTTGGTAAATTTAGAAGGATACTCCCTTCACCCAAATTCCTATCTTAAGTCAACTGAACACATCATTTCTTATGGTAAACTACTCAAGGCATTCCACTAAATCAGGAAGAAGACAAGCTTGTTATTTAATTCAACTAATGTTATTCAATTTCATCCTAGAAGTTTTAGAGTCTAAAATAAGAATATTTAAAAGATAAAATAAATAAATATTAGGAGAGTGTAGATGTAATTATTCATTGCAAACCCTGGTTGTCTCCCCTGGAAAAAGCTATGAAAGTCAGATGGAACACTGCTAGCTCTAGTAAAAGATTTTATATCTCTATCCGGAAAATATGCTTTAACAATATGAACCACAGGGAATTTCTCATTGGTAATTATGAGGGAGTTTCGTTTTCTTCTTTTTCTCGTGTTGCAGATGACATGCTAGGGATCAGGAAGGCCAAAACAATTATCCAGAGAAGTTACCTTCCTGAGCAGTAACCTCCCTTTGTGCTACTGAGTACCGATCTTGCTGGAAGAAAAGGGATCTTAGGGATTGATGGCAGCCAGTCTTAGAAAGGAGGCCAGGGAGGTCCTTTGTCTGCTCTGAAGGTAATATTGGTCCTTCCAAGGTCAATGGCCCCAGAAACAGGGGACTTCTAGATCGAGAAGAGACCCCAGGGTGAGAAAGCCCCCCCTAGCTCAGAGGTCTGCAACTATTCCAACACCTTGAAGGAGGTATGCTAGGGGAGCTGAAGCACAGAGGAAGTATTTAGTGTGATGATATAATTTATTGACTCACTTGGCCCATTTTATGAGACTGGAATGGGACTGTTAATAATTACACCGGGTGTCAACGCAGACTTTCTGGGTCAAGGAGCACACGCGCTCACCCTTGTGAATGTACTTTGGGCCAACGCCAGGGCCCGGGGTATGGCTGGCCAAGGCTGGCCACTGAAACAATGGTCGCTCCTTGTGGTCCCAGCTGCCATTGTGGGGAAAGATTCTGGGTGATCAGAGGAGTCTCTGCTTCTCTCTCGGGGAGACATTGTTTGCTAATGCTTGGGTTGCTCTAAGACTCGGAGACTGGAGCTTGGGCTCCATACTGCGGGGAAGAACTACATCATATGTATGTATTCGTATGGGCACAAATACGCACTTACTGAAGGAGATATACTTACCTGTATTTTTAAACTGTCAGCTGAGAACATATGCTATTTCTATAATAACAGTACCCTGAATTTCCCTGGGCCACACTGGTCTAGGGGTACCACCAATCAGACCTCCTTGTCACTCATTTCCGATTCTCCATGGCTCATTTTCCCACATGGTATGATTTCCTAGCCCCTGAGAATCATCAAGAGGTGTCACGTGCTTTGCGAACTCCACCATCCGAGCCACCGCAGCTGCTGTGTCAGGAGCCAACATCCATCTGGAGGCTTCACCAAGCACAGTGACGTACACTCCGTATGCTCAGTATACCTTTGATCCACAGGTCATCAAAGCCTTCTTTCAGAATTAAAAATTTACGAAGGTGCGTAGGTCGTAGGTCACTGTGTGAGAGGCAGGGAGAATGGCTCTCTGTTTTCTGTGTAACACTATAATAGGGAAAAAACCAGAGCAGGCCCACTTACGTGACAGCTTGCTCCAGAGAGCCCTGTGGTTTTACTCCTTGGGCATCGCTCTGCTCAGGACCAAGGCAAAGCCGTCAGGAGTCTGGGGACAGAATCAGATGCCCACCTCTTGCTCTGAGTCCCACTGCCCTCTGATGATTAAGGCTTTATACTGTGAGGATCAAACTCATTTGGCCTGGCTTCTCAGCCATGGGCCCTGGAAAATAACTCCATTGGGTCACCCAGAAACTCACAGGATGTTCCCAAGATAAGGGAATCTCCCCCAGAAGACCCAAACAAAGATTGACATGATTCTAAAGAAAAAAAAATTTTAAAAAGAAGATATATGCTCTGAGAAAGGCCAATTAGAACTGAAAATTATTTATAAAACCCTATAAAAGGCCCATGACTAAACTATGAACAGGCTTTCTCAACTTCCTCCTCTCCTGGGCAAGGAGGTTAAGCCGTGAGCTCATTGAATATGTGGTTAGCGTTACAGAGACAGGAGGCTCGCCTGTGGAAGGCTTCACTGAAGGACATCTCTAAGAAGTAGGGTGTCTCAGGGCCCTGATTATTTATGACAGGGCGTGAACACAGTAAATGCTTAATAAATGTTAGCTCATTTTATTATTGTTGTAGTTGTTTCTATAAATTCAAGTGACTCAGTATGTCAAAAAACTAAAATCCATTGTTTAACAATCTGGAGTTTAATTATCTCAGGAGAGCAACAATGACATCTCAGGCCATGTATCATAGTTTTAGTAATAAGTACTCTCTCCAGAAAGGCGGGGTCTTCTTCCAGAAGGTTCTCAAACACTACCTGTTCCCAAGAAACGATGATTAAGGTCATGCTATGGGCTTTGCTGTCACCTAGTGGAAAATTAGATTCTGATAAAACTGTTGTCAGTAACAACCTCATAGCAAACTTTCCCTTTCCCAACTGACGGCCATTAACTTGCATTACATAATTCCTCACAGTTGAAAACCATAGCCAGGGTCCATGATGTCTGTGTGGACACACTTACACCCCTCACTGCAAACAGCCAAAAGCACGTGATCTGGTGCAGCTGCCCAGTCTGAAGCCGGCAGCCGTGGAGAACTTTCTTGGCAACTGCCGGGTCTCCAGCTCCCTGGAACACTGCCAGATCCTAAGAGCTGACGATCTGGCACGTGGTACGCCTTTGGATAGTAACTGCTGAATGAGTCTTTGCCACAAGAATTACAAACAGACCAAAACAAACAAACCCACACACAGTGACAATAACAACAACAAAATGAAAAACACAAGCCACAGAATCACTTTTCCTTTTAGAGTTGTTAGAGTGCTTTCATAGAGTATCTTAATTTATTCAGAGAAACCTATGAAATAGGGCACATCTTCCCATTTTAAAGAAGAGCAAATTGCTGCTTGGGAAAGATAATGTCAGGAAGTCAAGCAAAACAAAACAAAACAAAAAGCGAAACAAATTAAAAAAAAAAAAAACACCACACACAGACAGACACACACACGTGTACACATGCAGGCAAAGGCGTCCTCTGGCTAAATTCTGAGCTCTACCCACATCAGTACTCTGATTTGCAGATTCTACAAAGGGAAATAATAGGAAGGAGGGGAACATTCTGGTTTGTTTTTTGGAGAGGAGAGCACTGTAGGGAAGGAAAGACTACCCAAGCAAGGTTCTGGGGCCTGCAGGCCGCTGGATGGGAGGAGACATTCTTCCCTTGGCTAGGGTTGGGCCCACCACTGTGTCCAGATGTCCTGGTCGCTAGTTTATCAAGGATCTTGCCAATCCAAGCATCTCTCCTTTCTGCTTCTCCAACCTCCCCCTCTCCTTAGGCAAATCACTATCAGTTTTAAAATCAAAATTAGGGGTGCCTAGGTGGCTCAGTCGGTTAAGCATCCGACTCTTGGTTTCAGCTCAGGTCATGATCTTAGGGTGGTGAGATCGAGCCCCGAGTGGGGCTCCATGTTCAGCAGGAAGTCTGCTTGAAGATTCTGTCCCTCTGCCTCTCCCCCACTCTCTCTCTCTCTTTCATAAATAAATAAATCTTTTAAAAAATCAAAATTAAAACTCTGCCTTCACCCAACTGTTGCTATGGTTGCTATTACATTTTCTCCTATTCTTCAAAATAGGCTTATCAGAAGAGTGGACTCAGCACATTCACTCCCCACTAACTACCCTTCTACGCAGCTCAAAGTGGTTTCATCCCTGTGCCACTCCCCTCCCCCTGGAAATTGCTATTGCATAAGTCACCAAGGACCACCTATTTGCCAAATCCAGTGGACTTTGTAGGTGTCCGCTCTACTCCTTGGTGCATTTCACACCCATGGCTTGGCCGTGGCGTGCATACTGACATGTCCTTCTGCTGCCCCTGGACCCCACCAGGTTCTCCCAGGACATGGCTTCCCCTGGTTCTCCCACCATTCACTCTCAGTGTCCTTAAGTGTCACTCTTATTTTCCAAGATCCTCCCAGAACTCTCAAGGGAATAACACCACGTGATAGTTCTATTTCTTTAACCTAGACCTCTCCTCTGAGCACCTGTCTCAGGAGACCTTCCTGAGACTCCTCAGATCCACTGATTCCAAACTGTACCATCTCCATCTCTTTACCCATCCCAGCTGCCCAAGCCAGGGAACTAAAAGTTATTATTCACAGAAAAAGGTAATAGTTAAAAAAAAATACTGGATTTAAAGGGAGAATATTTTTTATTACGCTGGCTAGTTAGGAAGAGAAATTCACCTACAGACTTAAAACTTTTGTTTCAGGGATGCCTGGGTGGCTCAGTCATTAAGCATCTGCCTTTGGCTCAGGTCATGATCCCAGGATCCTGGCATCGAGCCTTGCTTTGGGCTCCCAGCTGTGCAGGAAGCCTATTTCTCCCTCTCCTACTCCCCCTGCTTGTGTTCTTTCTCTCACTGTTAAGGAAATAAATAAAATCTTTAAAAAAAAAAAAAACTTTTGTTTCACATCTTAATTTGCAAAAATTTCAAACTTATAAAAAAGTTGCAAAATTCAAACAGAGCTGGGAATAGCCTTCACTGAGACTCACTAATTGCAAATATTTTGACACATTTACTTCATCTCTCTCCAATATAACGGTTATTGTTGTTATTTTTGCTAAATCATCTGAAAACAAGTTGCAGACATTGTGTCCATTCACTCCTAAATACTTGAGCATCTATCTTTTAATAAAAGAGACATTCTTTTACAGAATGCAATCATCATTTAGAAAATTGAATGGCATTATAATAGTACTATGTAATATGTAGTTCATTTAAAATTTTTTCCATTGTCCCAATAATATCTTTGTTAGCTACATTGGGTTTTTTCTTTCCTAATTAAGCATCCAATTGAGAATTATGTTCTGCATTTAGCTCTTTAATGTCCTTTAATCTGGAATGGTTCCCCAGCCTTTCTTTGTTTCTTCTGACACTGATATTTTTGAAAAGCACAGACCAGTTTGTAAACTTTATAGATTCAGGTTATACATTTTTGGCAAGAAAGTTAAATAAGGAGTGTTGTGTCCTTCTCAGTATATCTTTTCAGGAAACATGATATCAGTTGGTCAGTGATCACTTAGTTATAGTGTTGTCGGCTGTAAAAGTACTTTCTTTCCTCTGGTAGTTAAGAATCTAGGAGGACAGGAATGGCTGGTTGGCTTAGTCGGTGAAGCGTCTGCCTTCTGCTCTGGTCATGATCTCAGGGACCTGAGATCAAGTCCCACATAGAGCTCCTTGCTCAGCAGGGTGCATGCCTGCTTCTCCTTCTGCATGCTGCTCCCTCTGCTTGTGCTCACTCGCTCCCTCTCTCTTTCTGACAATTAAATAAATAAAATCTTTAAAAAAAAAAAAAAAGAATCTAGGAGGACAAATTTTCAGACTGTGTTACTATGCTCATTCCCAACAAACTTTCACCTAATCGTTTTAGTATTCCTTGATAATTCTTATCTGAACCAAATATTGCTATGATGGTTTAAAAATGGTGATTTTTTTTTAACTTTAGTATTCCTTCTACATTTATTAGTTGGTGTTCTATTTTAAAGAAAAGCTATCCTGTCATCCTTATTCATTTCTTTGGGTTTTTTTTCCCCCTTTTTAGTATCATTAAGGATTCGGAGATTCTTATGTGTGTTTTTTTTCTCCCTCCGGTGCCATAACTCATTTGTCATTATTCTTTATTATTATTTTGCTCAAATTGTCAGTGATTTGGCTAGTAGAAATTCCTTCAAGTATTTTTCCTCTTTTTGACCTCCCCCACCTTTTTTTTTAAAAGCATTTCATTATTTTCGGACACAAAAAAGTCCTAGTCTTATCTTGTACTTTAAAATCAGCTATTTTTTTAAAATGGGAGTGATATTTACACCCTAAGATCTAGTGCTAGGTCATTCAATTGCTGCTGAGGTAGTATTACTTGAAGAAACTTTCAGCATACAGAGCTAGGGAATATATATACATATGCATATATTCCTTTTTAAGTTTTTTTTTAAGTTGCCTCCACACCCAGAGTAGAGCTCAATACAGGGCTTGAGCTAATGACCCTGGGAGATCAAGACATGAGCTGAGAGCAAGAGTCAGATGCTTAACCTACTGAGCCAACCAAGTGCCCCTACTTTTTAGTTTAAAAAAAAAAAAATCATGATTTCATACTGATACCTCAAATTCTAAGCAAATACCATAGGTCTTCCTTATTTCCCCCTATTCCATAAACTGTATCACCTTTTTCCCCCATAGTAAAAAACCTGCTTTCTGGAAACATCATTATATTTGCTCATTTGCTCAGTCCTAAAATAGATACAAAATAGCTTCAGAATCCCTACACCCATAGCACTATCAAAACATTTGTATTTCTTTTTCCCTTTAGACCCAGGGTATATATCGAAATACTATGTTCCAGCTAACTTGGCTTCATTCTCCTTTTTTGCCTTCTATGTAGTTCTGTCATCCATTTGATATGCTGTTAGTTTTATTTGTTTCTGTCCTTATTTACTTCTGGGCCTCCCTTTCCAAACTTGTTGATTTACTTTAATGTTTTCAATATGTAAAATACAACATGCTTCCAAAAGTCAAAACTACACACAAAAATAATATACCACACTCAAGGTAAACAATTCTATCAGTTTCTGGTTTATCCTTCATAAGTTTCTTTTTTTCTTTTTTTTCTTTTTTTTTTACAAAAAGTGGAGATACGTGTATATATTTGTGTTTCTTCCTCTTTTTTACAGAGCAGACAGCATAGTAAATATATTCTTTCCTGCCTACAGAATTTGATCAAGGAAGGCTTTGTACAAAGTACAAGTTGAAACTTCTGCTTGTTCCTAAAGGTAGGAAGCCAAGACTGATGGCTCTTATGTTAAGAAAAACAACTTAAGGGGTGCCTGGGTGGCTCAGTGGGTTAAGCCACTGCCTTCGGCTCAGGTCATGATCTCAGAGTCCTGGGATCGAGCCCCACATCGGGCTCTCTGCTCAGCAGGGAGCCTGCTTCCTCCTCTCTCTCTGCCTGCCTCTCTGCCTGCTTGTGATCTCTCTGTCAAATGAATAAATAAAAATCTTAAAAAAAAAAAAAAAGAAAAATAACTTAATAGTACTTTTTTAAGTGGAAAAAAAATAGACTGGTAATTCTCAAAGTATGATCCTTGGACCAGCTTCATAGCAACACCTGGGAACTTAGAAATGCAAATTTCCCGGCCCCATCCCAGATCTACTGAATCAGAAACTCTAGGGTTGGGTCCCAGAAGTTCTATCACGTAATAAGCCCTCCAGATAATTCTGATGTGTGCTGAAGTTTGAGAACTACTGTTCTAGGCTCGTCTAGGAAGGAGAAGTTGAGAGAGAATAACACCTACCTCTCATGGGGTGCTACTAACTTTTGACCAAGAATGGGTATGAGTGTCTTACAGGACTATACTCATATTATCCTCATGATCGTCCCAGCCGGCGGGGGACTGTGATGAGTCCGGGTTTACAGATGGGGCAACTGTGGTGTGGAGAGAGTGAGTGACTTCTTAAAATCATACAGCTAGTAAGCTGTGAACACTAGATTTGAAACCTGGGCAGACTGCCTTTGAAACCCTTGATTGCAATCATTACTCTGCGCTACCTCTCGGCTTCGTGTCAGATAAAATGAGAACTAAATTTCCCTCCATACCAGACCGATGGGCTAGCTGCCTGGAGGACAGTTAATGAGGGTGTCTTGTACTGAGAGAGTTGAGAGAAATGCTTGGCTAGAAGGAGGTGAAACAAATCCAGGGAATGACAGCAAGCAGGGCTTCATAAAAAAGCTGAGAATGTCCACTGGTAAAATAAATCGTGGCAGGGACAGCAGAAGGTTTAATGTGAGTGCCGTTAACCATTTGATTTCACATTCTTTCCCATCTTGTGTTTTACTGCATTCCCTTGCCATCACCCCCCACCATCATTCAGGAAGAGTCTATTATGCACAATAAGCATGATTAGTTGTTCTTTAGGCTGGAAGGCTGAGGGATGGGGTCCTGGCATGTGGAAACCTGTGTGGAGAGGCTCAGCGGCTGCAGGAGTCCAGGGAATGAGCGGGGATAGAGAATTCACTGGGGAATGGGATTCAGTGTCCAAGTTCTCCTGATGGGTATTTAGTGAAGCCGTGAGACTCACCAACATTATGGTGAGGCATGTATCATGTATGGAAAGTAAAAGAAAAACCGCCCAGTTTTCAGTGCCAAGCATTGGTGGGAAGAAGCAAAGGCAGAGAGTAAGAGAAGAACCATATGTATGTGTTCCAATATTCCTCATTTGGGGATGACTCATTAGGTCAGTGCCCTTTCTCATTTAGGTATCTGGGGCAGGGCTCATACATCTAATGCTGTGGTGGGTCAAGCAGAGAGAGGCCCTGACGTTTAACTTTCCAGGGACCTTTCAGTTCCCGTGTTGAATGGACGCTAAGTCTAAAGCCCATGGGTCTGCCATGTGGGGTGAGGTGACCCTCCCTGCAGAGATCAGGAGCAGACTGTCAGACCGACAGGCTGGAGAGAGAATGCGGCAAAGACTCGGGGTCTGCCGCTAGCAGAGGTATTGGCAAGGCCCAGCCAGCCAGGGTTTAATTCCTGGGTCCGACCCAACATGGTCTGAATCCCAGTGACACTAGCCCCAGTCTTCAGCAGCTTGGTTGGGTAAGCGTCCAACTCTTGATTTCGGCTCAGGTCATGATCTCAGGGTTGTGAGATGTTAGGCTCTGTGCTGGGTGTGGAGCCTGCTTGAGATTCTCTCTCTCCCTCTACCCCTCCCCTGCCTCTCTAAAAAATAAAAAATAAGAAGAGACAGAGAAGAGATCATCTCTTTCCCTCTCTCTCCGTATGAGGACACAGGAAGATAATCATCTGCAATCCAGGAAGAGGGCCCTCACCAGAAGCTGACCATGCTGCCAGCCTGATCTTAGCTTTCCTCCTCCAGAACTGTGAGAAGGAAATTTCTGCTGTTTAAGCCACCTCATCCTTGGCATGTGGTTACAGGAGCCCTCACAGTCTAAGTGAGTGGTCAACATGAGCCTCTTCTAGGGCAATGGAAGGAGTGGGGCAGGGCTGGAGCCCTCCTCTCTAGCCTATTCATGAGGAAAGGGATGGGGCACAATTCTTCTGTGTCCCCAGAGTTCTGCCATGCAAATGCAGTTGAGTTTTCTCACTTGGCCTGCCATTTATAAGAGAAAACTGCACGCCCTTGCTTTGCAGGAAGGCTGGTGGCTGTCTGAGTCAAGGGACGGCGAGGGCGGGGGAACATTTCCCTTCTTCATCTAGGAGCCTGCCTCACTAGTGTTCTCACCAGCCTGAAGCTGAGTACCAAAGCGGACCTTGGTGTCCCGCCCAATCCTGGCATTACCAGGCTTGCCCGCACCGGGGCAGTGTAACCTCAATAAGCAAGTGCTTATCACCGGGCTGCGTGGAAAGCTGCAACGCAGTGGCCCCTCTTAGCTAGGATGCAGCACCTAACCTGGGTCCTTTGGAGATAAGCACTGACGTTTCTGCCATATATTCATTCATTCACTTTTTTTTCCCACTTAGTAACCGTGCGTTCAAAGCCCACTGTTTGTAGTAGTTCTGTGAGAGGTGTTGGGGATACAGAAATTTTTTAAAAAAATAATAATGTAGGGACTCCTGGCTGGCTCAGTCAGTGGAGCGTGCAACCCTTGATCTTGGGGTTGTAAGTTCGAGCCCCATGTTGGGTGTAGAGGTTACTCAAAAATAAAATCTTAAAAAAGTAATAATGATCATAATTTACATCATGCTCCAAGACCTCCCCGAGGTCAGGGTTGAGTGAAAGGTTTTAAAATGGTGAATCCCTCACACCCATGTTCCGTGCATAACTTAGTAGTAATGGAAATGACGTGTTGTGTGATCCCGGACAGAATCCTTCAGATCTCAGCTTAAATGCAGCTTCTGTAGGGATGCCTTCCCGGCCCTTCAGCCAGGTTATGTACCCCTGTTCTGTGGTGTCTCAGATCCCTGGACTTCTCTATTGTAATACCCAGCACACTGCGTTGTTATTCCTTGTTTAACTGTCTGTCTTCCCTGACAGATATAACAAGCGATTCAAAGGAACCAATTCTGTCTTTCTTTTCACTACCTCCCCAACACCTATCATAGTAAGTACTCCATTAATAGTTACTGGATGAAGACTAACCCGACCTACAATTGCTCCACGACACGTCAAGTGCAAGAAACGTCACGGCTTTATATTTCTACATCAAAACAAATCTCAATTTTCCAAATGAGTCACTGAGTCTAATATTTATAAATTATTTTTAGAAATATTCTTTCATCTCCTGTGATTCATACCCAAATCCCAGAGCTGTGAGGTTATGCAGTTGAGAGAAATGGAGGTGAAAAGCCATGGGCCCCTACCCCTTGAGATTGATCCCCATGCGATCGACTATGGTCACTGCCAGTTAGCTTGCTGCTCGGCGTGGGCTTTCCCTCTTCCTATCACAGCCATCGCTCTGGCCCCTGATGTCTGTAACCTCATCTAAGGCCTGCTCCTCTCAAACATTGCCCACAAGGGGTGTGCAGGGGCAAGACACAGCCCAGAACACGTAGACACCCCGCCCCCATCCCAGTCCTTGAGAAGTCAGCTCCACGGAGGAGCCACTCTCCACTTTCCCTCTCCTCCCAGCTTGGATAACTGTCTGAAGAGACCTTTATGTCTGTCCTTGCTATCATCTTGGGAAGAGGAGAGAAAGATACTGTCCAAATTAACACTGATGAATTACAGCTTCAAAAAGGCAAGGTACCCATTAATTCTCAATGACTCTCCCTGTGTATATACTCATTCCATGAATGAATGTGTATTTTTATGGAGCAATCTTTTATTAGGACATTCCATACGTCTATCATGAGGTCACTGAAATTCTGTAAGTCAACAGGCACTGATCACTTCTGGGCTCATAACTTCTTTCTACCTCAGAAAAGAACACCTATTTCCTTGCAAGGATTAATGGGGATAATGTCTTTGAATGCACTTTGGGAACTGAGAGTACTATACAAATATAGAATATTGTTGGTATTAACCAGTGACTTTTATGTTTTACAGTCAGAGGAGAGGTGACAGGATAAATGATCCCTCTGGGGTCCTTTCCAATTCTCCCTTGATAGGAGCGAATTATTTTGCTGAAAACTATCCTTCAGGTAGCCATTATTCTCAAATACTTTGTACTCCCTAGAAAAAGTCATGTATCAGTGTTGACTTCTTTTTCTGTCTTTCTCATGGGCTCCTAATTCAAACCTGTAACTTGGAGGTGTTCAGGCTATAACCGCTTGTGAAAGGGATAGACAAAGGGACTTTACAGGTCCCTTTTAATTCTAAGATTTCATGATTTCCGAATGCTAATGATACCAAATACTTGATTTCTCTTCCGTTCATTCATTCATCCATTTATTTGTTTGAACAATACGTATTGAGCACTTATTCTGTTAAAGAAACCCACCGGCATTAGGACACCTGGGTGGCTCAGTCGGTTAAGCATCTGCCTTCAGTTTAGGATATGATCCCAGGGTCCTGGGATCGAGTCCTGCATCGGGCTTTCTACTCAGCGGGGAGCCTGCTTCTCCTTCTGCCTGCCACTGCCCCTGCTTGCGTGTGCTCTCTCTCTGACAAATAAAATAAATAAAATCTTAAAGAAAAAAACAGCCAATCATCGTAAGCATTTCTGATATTTATAATCGGCTATGAACATCCCTATTTAGCAGCCTGAGAACCCCTGAAATTAGCAGACTGAATTTAGCTCACAGACTGCCCCTCAATTCCATAGTGTCCACTGCTGTAAGTTGTTCATTCAGAGCCCCTCTGGCCAGCTACTCATGCTTTTCTCCGCTTTATCTCAGTGTCCTTGGATGCTTTGCGGTTAATGTGCCTCCACTCCTATATCAAGGTTCTTGACTGTTAGGCTGTTTATTGTGTTTTTATTGGCAGTTAGAGGAGAGCATTCAAAAACTCTGAGATAAAACACTGAGAAACAGCATAGAGATAAAAGCAACAGAATAAAAACCCGGTGAGATATAAAATCAAAGTGTGGATTTCTTGAGGGATGACCAGTTTTTTTCCCCCCTCTAACTGAAGAAATTATCCATCTTGACCTGGCTAAGGACAGAGTTAAATCTGGGGCAAATATTCAGGATTAATGGACGCTTTGACATTGTGTGCATAGAGATGGCTTAATTCTGAAGGAAGATGGGCCACCAAGGTTCTATGTGTGCTGTATTCCTCTTACGTTACCTCCCAAGCTATTCCTTCCTTCTATTTCTCTGAAAACTGATCTGCTCCACCTTTTTAAAAAAATGTATAACCCCCTAGTTTGGTTTGAGTGGTTATTTTTACAATGGAGTCTGTCCTCATACCTTTTATATCCAGGGAAGGGATCTGATGTGTGAACTTTGGAACTAGCACTGAGAGAGACAAAATGGGCTCTCTGCTTTTCCATACAACTCGGGAGGTGTGCGCAACCATACTCTAGCATCTGGATCCCGGAAGAAAAAATTAAGACACACATAACAACTATAACAACAGGCGTTGTTTCCCCACCCCAGGACAGGCACAGCTTGGGGTGCTTGACAAGTATCACACTTTGACTTCTTCTGTGCATTTCCTGGATGAGAGCCCTGAGGCACAGAGAGGTTCAGTAACCTGCTTGAGGTGAAACAGAAGGGAGTGGATCTGGGCTATCAACCCAAGGATTCTGGTTATAGAGTCTGCAGGTGACCGCTGCATTCTCCATTCCCATGCTTTCTGGCTCTTGAGCCCATCTATTTCTGCCTCCTTTTCATCACCTAATTATGGCCTCACTTTTTGGGGAACTGTCTGCCTTCTTCCAAACTTGTCCCCCCCCCCAATTTGGAGTACAGTTCCATCTGCCCTCACCCACTATGTGCACACTATTGCCAGCTTCTCAGAGAAACAAACCTCCCCTCCCAGTGTTCCCCCTAAGAATTTTCTGGCATGGAACAGCTCTCCTGTGGAAGTGGGACTTAATAAAAACTTTGGCAATACAGGAAATGGGGAACTTCACTAAGAAAGACCTTTTTTAGGGGCACCTGGGTGGGTTAAGCCTATGGGTTAAGCCTCTGCCTTTGGGTCAGGGTTGTGATCTCAGGATCCTGGGATCGAATCCCGCATCAGGCTCTCTGCTCAGCGGGGAGCCTGCTTCCCCCTCTCTCCCTGCCTGCCTCTCTGCCTAATTGTGATCTCTCTCTCTCTGTCAAATAAATAAAAAAGAAAAAGAAAGACCTTTTTTAGTTAAAAACAGTACACAGATCATAAGTGAGTAGATTAAAGAATTATCACCCAGCAAACATAGCTATGAAACCGGGTCAAGATAAAAAATGTTATCAACACCCCCAGAAGTCCCCCTCATGCCCTCTTCCAAACACTCTCCCTCCTACCCCAAAATGAGCCATTTCAAAACTCTACGTTGGCTTTGCCTAGTCTTGCCTTATATAAATGGAATCATACCTTACACATTCTTTTGTATCCGGCTTCTTTTGTTCATTAGTAGCTTGTAAGATTCATTTATGTTGTTTGGTGTCACAATGGGATTTCTACTTTCAAGGATGTATAGAATTGCACTATATGCACTGGGGAGGGTATGTGCTACGGTGAGTGCTATGAATTGTGTAAGACTGATGAATCATAGACCTGTACCCTTAAATAATACATTATACGTTAATTTAAAAAAGTAGAGATACAGATTGAAATTAAAATATTTCTGTGACTGTGAAAAAAAAAAAAGAATTCCACTGTGTGAATCTGCCACAGTGTATTTGTCAATTCTGCCGTTGATGGGTATTTGGGTTGTTGCTGGTTTGAGGATATTATGAATCAAGCTATTATAAACATTCTTGCACATATCTTTGGTGAACAAATGCATAACCTGTGTTGGATTTATGCTTCAAGTGTAAAAGGAGAACTTTTAACCCGGGAGGCATGATGGTGAATGGGACATATTTGACAAAGAGAGCATAGGAAAAAGCACTTCTGACTAATGAGGACATCTTCAGGCCATAGCCCTAAGAAATATTCTTTTTCCATTTAAATTCAGGGAGGCTTGTAAAAGCATGCTACTTGGAGAACAGAAGTTTCTGTAGAAGGTGTCCATGGGCAGAGAGAATTTTTTCAGCGTACACTTATACTTGAGTGATACTAGCTTGCCATTATGTGGTTTCTACAATAGTAAAAAAGAATAGAACTAGAGCAATAGAGCTCCATGGATTGGAATGTGTGTGGTTATAGTTCAAAAGTCTGACACTTCAGCCACATAGTCTGAAAACCGCCTGGATTATAGGGAAGCATTTCATCCAAAGAGACAGGCATGGGTGGGAGTTTTGGAAGATAGCAGAGTAGGACCCTGAGCTCCCTCATCCCACAATTTCAACTAGATATCATCCACATCTGAGTCAACAAACTGCAGAATGACCCAAAGATTGGCAGAACAAACCCCACAACTAAATATAGAGAAGAAGCTACATCTGAAAGTGAGGAAGTGAAGGAGGGGGACAACAGTGCATGGAGAAGGCAGAGAAATGGGCCCTCGCACAAGGGAGTTCACAGAGGGGAGGCTTAAACCCCAGAAGGTTTGGCTTTAAAGACCAGAGGGGCTGAATTCTAAGAGTATGTTAAACCAGTGGGACTTGGAACCTGGAGCATTAGAAGTCAGCTGACTCAGCACCAGATGAGCTGGGCGGGTGAGTGGCAGTGCATCCCTGCCCTTAAAGTGACAGCAGTCTGCATGGTGAGGCAACATTAAAAAACACAATGCTGGCAACAAACAGGAGACAGAGCTATTCATACTGATTTTGGAGTATGTCTGGGGACTTCTTAGGGAACAAAAGAGCTGGCAGAGGCCATTTTCCTCCTCTTCCCCTGTGAGAGTCAGGACTGCACAAACACTTGCTACCTAGCCCACTAGCCATCCCCTATGCTCACAAGTTCTCCTGAGGACTTGCCTGCTCCAAGCCTGCTAACCTTGACACGGGGCATGAGCCAGCAAGCTTTAGGGGACTGGCATAGCACTAGTGGCCCAGCACAAATTTTGCTAACACCATTGCCCTGCTCCCAAGTCCCGCAATAGCTACACCCCCTCAGAGCTCGCCTGCCTGGGTTCTGCAAGCACAGCCCCCAACAGCCAGCGACTGGACTGAAAGGAAAAGAGACTCAACAGCAGGGCATAAGCAACACCCATAAGATGTTCTCCTGAGGGGCCAGGTCCCAATGAACAGGGGACACTGCACTGCAGAGCACTCCAGAATCTCTTCTTTATAAAGTCACTATTTTCAAGAGCAGAAAACCCAGATGACTTCCTTAACACAGAGAAACAGACACTGAGAGGCAGACAAAATGAGGAGATAGAAAAATTTATCCCAAATGGAAGAACAGGACCAGGCCACACCCAGAGACCTAAGCAAAACAGATGTAGAGAATTTAAAGCAATGATCATAAGGATACTCACTGGAGTTGAGAAAAGAGTGGACGACATGAGTGAAAGAAACCCTGAACACAGAGTTAAGGAATGACAAAGCAGAGATAAAGGGCACAATAAACAAAGTGAGAAACACACTGCAGTGAACAGCAGGATAGGAGAAGCAGAGGAACGAATTAGTGACCTACAAGATAGAGTAATGGAAAGTTATTAAGCTGAAAGAGAAAAGAATTACACAAAACGAGAAAAGACTCAGGGAAATCAGTGACTCCATCAAACATAACATTCATCTTATAAGAGTCCCAGAAGAAGAAGAATGAGAAAAGGGGGCAGAAAATTTATTTGAAGAAATAATAGCTGAAAACTCTAATCTGGGAAAGGAAACAGATATCCAGAACCAGGAGGCACAGAGAACCTCCAACAAAATTGACAAATGCAAACCCACAGCAAAGTATATAAGTAATTAAGTTTGCAAAATATAGTGATAAAAAAATTTTTAAAGCAGCAAGACAAAAGAAGTCAGTAACTTACAAGGGAAAGCCCATAAGGCTGGTAGGAGATTTTTCAACAGAAACTTGTAAACTAGAAGAGAGCAGCATGATATATTCAAGGGGCTGAATGGGTAAAATCTGCAACCAAGAATCCTCTATCCAGCAAGCTATCATTCAGAATAAAAGGAAAGATGAGGAGCTTCCCAGACAAACAAAAACTAAAGAAGTTCGTGAACACTAAATCAGCTCTGCAAGAAATATTAAGAGGGACTGTTTGAGGGGAAAGGACCAAAAGTGACAGTACAGAGGTAGAAAACACAAAAGCAATAAAAATTAGTATCTCTGTAAAAAAATCAGTCAAGAATTGGAGTGCCTAGGTGGCTCAGTGCGTTAAGCCTCTGCCTTCCACTCAGGTCATGATCTCAGGGTCCTGGGAGGCCACATCAGCCTCTCTGCTCAGCAGGGAGCTTGCTTCCCCCTTTCTCTCTGCCTGCTGCTCTACTTGTGATCTCTTTCTCTCTGTCAAATAAATAAATAAAATCTTTAAAAAAAAACAGTCAAGGAACTCACAAAAAAAGATATAAAATATAATAGCATATACCTAAAACATGAAGAAAAGAATGGGTTCAAACTTAAACAACCATCAATTTCAATAGACTGCTAATGCAGAAGAAGTTATATATAAACTTAATGGTAACCATATATCAAAACCCACTAATAGACATGCAAAGAATAAAGAGAAGAAATCCAAATACATCACTAGAAAATCAGCAAAACAGGAGGGAAGGAAGGAAAGAATCAGAGAAAATCTTCAGAAACAAATACAAAACAAGTAATGAAATGGCAATAAATATACATCGATCAAAAATTACTTTGAATGAAAATGGACAAAATACTCCAATCAAAAAAACATAAGATGAGAGAATGGATTTTAAAAAAAAAGCAAGATCCATCTACATGCTACCTATATGACCCATTTTAAACCTAAAAACACCTACAGATTGAAAGTGGGGGGAATGGAGAAACATTATCATGCAAATGGATCTCCAAAGAAAGCCTGAGTAGCAATACTTATATCAGACAAAGTAAACTTTAAAACAAATACTGTAACAAGAAACAAAAAAGACACGAAATAATAATGAAGGGAACAATCCAACAAGAAGTATAACAAATATGGTAAATATTTATGCCACCAACATGAGAGCATCTAAACATGTAAAACAATTAATAACAAACATAAAGGAACCAATTAATAATAATACAGTAATGCTAGGGGACCTTAATACCCAACTTACATCAACAGACAGATCATCTGTACAGAAAATCAACAAAGAATCAGTGACTTCAAATGATACACAGAAAAAGATGGACTTAACAGATGTATTCAAAAGACTCTGTCCTAAAACAGCAGAACACACATTCTGTTCAAGTGCTCATGGAACAGTCTCCAGAAGAGATCACATGTAAACCTGTAAAATAAGCCTCAACAAATTCAAGAAGATTGAAATCATACTGTACATCTTTTCTGATCGCAACACTATGAAACTAGAAGTCAACCACAAGAAAAAATCTAGAAAGACCACAAATACATGGAGGTTAATCAAGATGCCATTAAACAATGAATGGATCAACCAGGAAATAAAAGAAGAAATTTAAAAAAATATGGAAACAAATGAAAATAAAAACCCAGCTGTCCAAAACTTCTGGGATGTAGCAAAAAAAAAGTTCTAAGAAGGAAGTTTATAGCAATACAGGCCGACCTTTAGAAGCAAGACAAATCTCAAATAAACAACCTAACGTTGCACATAAAGGATCTAGAAAAATAACAACAACAAAAACTAAAACCAGCAGAAGGAAGGAAATAATAAAGATCAGAGCGGAAATAAATGATACAGAATCAAAACAAAACAAAACCAGTAGAAAAAAAATCCATGAAACCAGGAGCTGATACTTTGAAAAATCAATAAAACTGATAAACCTCTAAACAGATTCACCAAGAAAAAAAGAGAAAGGACTTAAAAAAATGAAATCACAAACGACAGAGGAGAAATAATAACCAACACCCTAGAAATATAAACAAGTATATGAGAATATTATGGAAAAACTATATACCAAAAAACTGGACAAACTAGAAGAAATGGATAAATTCCTCAGAATATATAAACACCAAAACTGAAACAGGAGGAAATAGAAAATTTGAACAGATTGATATCCAGCAAAGAAATTCAGTCAGTAATCAAAAATCTCCCAACAAACAAAAGTTCAGGACCAGATACCTTCACAGGTGAATTCTACCAAACATTTAAAGAAGAATTAATACTGATTCTTAAACTATTCCAAAAGAAATACAAGAGGAAGGAAAACTTCTAAGTTCATTCTATGAGGTCAGTGTCAGGCCAAATCTCTGATAAACATAGATGAAAAATACTCAACAAAATATTAGCAAACTGAATTCAACAATACCTTAAAAAAGAGAGAGAAAAAAAGCTTCTGCACAGCAAAGGAAACAATCAACAAAATTAAAAGACAACCTTCAAAGTGAGAGAAGGTATTTGCAAAGACATATCTGATAAAAAGTTAGTATCCAACATATATAAAGAATTTACACAACTCAACACCAAAACCCCACAAATAATCCCATTAAAAAATAGGTAGAAAACATGAACAGATATTTCTCCAAAGAAGACATCCAGATGGCCATCAGATACATAAAAGGACACTTACATCACTCATCATCAGGGAAATAAATGCAAATCAAAACTACAATGAGCTATCCCTCACACCTGTCAGAATGTCTACAATTAACAACACAGGGAACAACAGGTATCGGCCAGGATGTGGAGAAAAAAGAACCTTGCACTCTTGGTAAAAATGCAAACTCATGCAGCCACTGTGGAAAACAATATGGAGGTTCCTCACAAAATTAAGTATATATAGAACTATGCTACAATCCAGCAATTGCACTACTGGATATTTACCAAAAAAATACAAGAAGTTTGATTCAAAGGGATACAGGCATCCTGATGTTTATAGCAGCATTATCTACAGTAACCAAGATATGGAAGCAGCCCAAGTGTCTATGGATTGAAAAAGTGAGATAGATAATATATACATTTATATGTATATGTAGATATACACATTATGTATATATTATATGTATGCAATGTATATATATGTATACTTATACACATATATAATGCCATTTACAATGACAGGGATAGAGCTAGAGAGTATAATGTTAAGTGAGATAAGTCAGTCAGGGTAAGACAAATACCAGGTGATTTCACTCATATGTGGAAATTAAGAAACAAAGAAGCAAAGGGAAAAAAATAAGAGACAGAAAGTCAAGAAACACTCTTAAATAGAGAGAAAAAACTGATGGTCACCATAGGAGAGATGGGTGGTGGGTTGGGTGAAATAAGTGGCGGGGTTGAAGGAGGGCAATTGTAATGAGCACTGGCTGATGTGTGGAAGTGTTGAATCACTATATCGTACACCTGAAACTAATATAACACTGTATGTTAACTAACTGGAATTAAAATAAAGCTTAAGAAAAAAAAGAGAATGGCATGGACTGAGTTAGGCAATGCTTAGAGTGAAACATAAAAATACAAACTTAACAACAGGATGAGAGCAAATGAAGAAACTCCAGGCAGGAATCATCACAAGCAGGATGCTGGGCACCCCAGCTAAGGCATATACCCATGTTTCTCCCAGGGGAATGCACGCTCCACAGGGACAGGGAGAAGGAAGCAAAGATAAGAGAAGGGATGGGGTGCCTGGGGGGCTCAGTTGGTTAAGCATCTGCCTTCAGCTCAGATCGTGATCTCAGTGTCCTGGGATGGAGCCTTACATGGGGGGTTCCTGCTCAGCAGGGAATCTGCTCCTCTCTCTCCCTCTACCTGTTGCTCCCCTTGCTTTTGCTCTTTCTCTCTGTGTGTCAGATAAATAAATAAAATCTTTTAAAAACACATTATAGAAGAGAGATAGGGAGAGCAGCACACACAAGAGGTATTGTATGAGGTATTCTGGGTAAAACTGTGCCTGGATTCAGCTGTGCCTGAACCGGACACATCCTGACCTCCCAGTTTCCTGAACAATACCGTTCAAGGGAGGTTTTCTATGGCTTGCCTTCAAAATGATTTCACTAACAATGGAGATACCTTATGTGTTGAAAAGCCCATCCTCTTACCTCCTATGCTGTGCTGCAGGAAGGGCCAGAGTTAGAGAAGAATTTAATAAAATATATATGATTAAAATTAGTGGAAAAAATAGAACATACTTGAGAGCCAGAGGAATGTCCAGTGTTTGTGATAAATTATGGACAAATAATGGCTATTAGAGAAATAAAAGGGATAATATCTTAAAAGAAAGATATTAAATTTGGTCCCTTCTAGGTATCTGTGTGCATAGACATCACTCTGGATCAGAGCCTTTTTATCTGGTGTGGCAAGATTTATGTCCCTTTAATTTATTGGAGTGAAGTTCTCAGCATGAAGACCAGCATAGAGACATTGCTACGGCCAGGTGATATAAATCAATGATTCTCAAACACAGACCTGTACTAAGGGGACTTAGAAATATTGCCCGGGATCCATGAACTGACAGGTATAGTGTATGGCTGGAAGTAGATCTTCATAAAGCTTTGTTTCTGAATGAATGAAAGAAAGAAAGAACGAGTGAGTGAGTGAATGAATGAATGAATGAATGAATAAATACACACATAAAACATTACCAGTGAAATTACAAATGAAACATTTGGCTCATACAGATATATTCTAATGCTTTAGATGATGTTGTGATTAATAAAATAATAAAATTTCACTAAAAGGCTTTATTGATTTAATAAAAGCTCCTTTCCCCCATTAATAGATCCTACTAAATAGTAGGATCTTTAATAGATAACTACTAAAATACCTAATACCTAATCATCATCTTATGTTAAAAATGTATCATTAAACTTGGAAAGGTTGGGGACCCCATATGGATGATCAGTTTCTTGAAGTCAGAAATATATTCCCCCCATACCCCTATAATAGTGCCTTGCATGTATTCAAAATTATATCACAGGTATAATACAAGGTGGATAATAATCATACTCTATGAGAATTTAAAATTCATGGCTTAAAACATCATTTTATTTTATTTTTAAGATTTTATTTATTTATTTGAGAGAGAGAGACAGAGCATGAGCATAAGTAGAGGAGAGAAGACAAAGGGAGAAGCAGACTCCCCGCTGAGGAGGGAGCCTGATGCAGGACTCGATCCCAGCACCCTGGGATCATGACCTGAGCCGAAGGCAGACGCTTAACCCAATGAGCCACCCAGGTGCCCCAACACATCATTTTAATGTTAAATATAGCCTACACTGCTACAAGTGCATATACATACATTTTTAGACTTACAAAGTGAATACCCTTTGGTTACGTGTGGGGTAAGAAATAGAATATTGCCAAAATTCTAGTCCCTTCCTCTCAATGTGTCATAACCTGATCACAAACCCTTCCTTTTTCCTAAAGGTAACCATTATCCTAGCTTTAATGATAAAGATATCATTATTTTAAATCTACATATGCATCCCTAATCTAAGTAGTTTAATTATGCCTACTTCTGAATTCTTTACATTGAACATATGTATTCTTTTGTGTCTTGCTTTGTGGCTCAGTAGTAAGTTTGTATGATTCATCCACGCCATTGTGTCTAGCTGCAGTTTTTTCTTTACTATTGTTTTTATTTTTATTTTTTGCAGTATAATTCATATGCCTTAGTGTATCTATGTTGCAATTTATTCAGTATACTGTAGATTCACATCTAAGCGGTTTCCAGTTTGGACTAACACAGTTCGAACAGAATCATTTAGTTAATTTGAGTTTCATGGAATTAACGGATATGTTTGGGTTTAAATTCACTATTTCTTTTGTGCCTCTATCTCACCTACCTCTTCATTTCTCTCTCCTTTATGTACTTTTTTGGATTATTTTCTATCATTTCTATTTTTTTCTACTATTAGTTTAGACTGTATACCTGCTATTCTGTTCTTTCAGTGGTTCCCTAAATATTTCAAAATCTATACTCAAATCATAAAACTAAAATTAATCAATACTTTGCCCCATTTTAGACAATATGAGAACACAAGGATTTCTTTAAAAATTTTTTTTAAAGATTTTATTTATTTATTTGACAGACAGATCACAAGTAGGCAGAGAGCCAGGCAGAGAGAGAGGAAGGAAAGCAAGCTCCCTGCTGAGCAGAGAGCCCGATGTGGGGCTCGATCCCAGAACCTTGCAATCATGACCTGAGCCGAAAGCAGAGGCTTTAACCCACTGAGCCACCCAGGCGCCCCTTTTAAGTTTTTTTTATAAACATATAATGTAATTATATCCCCAGGGGTACAGGTCTGTGAATCGCCAGGTTTACACACTTCGCAGCACTCACCATAGCACATACCCTCCCCAATGTCCATAACCCCACCCCCCTCTCCCGACTCCCCGACCCCCAGCAACGTTCAGTTTGTTTTGTGAGATTAAGAGTCACTTATGGTTTGTCTCCCTCCCAATCCCATCTTGTTTCATTTATTCTTCTCCTACCCTCCTAACCCCCCACATTGCATATCCACTTCCTCATATCAGGGAGATCATATGATAGTTGTCTTTCTCCGATTGACTTATTTCACTAAGCATGATACCCTCTAGTTCCATCCAGGTTGTCGCAAATGGCAAGATTTCATTTCTTTTGATGGCTGCATAGTATTCCGTTGTGTATATATACCACATCTTCTTTATCCATTCGTCTGTTGATGGACATCTAGGTTCTTTCCATAGTTTGGCTATTGTAGACATTGCTGCTATAAACATTCGGGTGCACATGCCCCTTCGGATCACTACGTTTGTATCTTGAGGGTAAATACCCAGCAGTGCAATTGCTGGGTCATAGGGTAGTTCTATTTTCAACATTTTGAGGAAACTCCATGCTGTTTTCCAGAGTGGTTGCACCAGCTTGCATTCCCACCAACAGTGTAGGAGGGTTCCCCTTTTTCCACATCCTCACCAGCACCTGTCATTTCCTGACTTGTTAATTTTGGCCATTCTGACTGGTGTGAGGTGATATCTCATTGTGGTTTCGATTTGTATTTCCCTGATGCGGAGTGATGTGGAGCACTTTTTCATGTGTCTGTGGGCCATCTGGATGTCTTCTTTGCAGAAATGTCTGTTCATGTCCTCTGCCCATTTCTTGATTGGATTATTTGTTCTTTGGGTGTTGAGTTTGCTAAGTTTTTTATAGATTTTGGACACTAGCCCTTTATCTGATATGTTGTTTGCAAAATCTTCTCCCATTCTGTCAGTTGTCTTTTGGTTTTGTTAACTGTTTCCTTTGCTGTGCAAAAGCTTTTGATCTTGATAAAATCCCAATAGTTCATTTTTACCCTTGCTTCCCTTGCCTTTGGCGATGTTCCTAGGAAGATGTTGTTGCGGCTGAGATCAAAGAGGTTGCTGCCTGTGTTCTCCTCGAGGATTTTGATGGATTCCTTTCTCACATTGAGATCCTTCATCCATTTTGAGTCTATTTTCGTGGGTGGTGTAAGGAAATGATCCAATTTCATTTTTCTGCATGTGGCTGTCCAATTTTCCCAACACCATTTATTGAAGAGGCTGTCTTTTTTCCATTGGACATTCTTTCCTGCTTCGTCGAAGATTAGTTGACCATAGAGTTGAGGGTCTATTTCTGGGCTCTCTATTCTGTTCCATTGATCTATGTGTCTGTTTTTGTGCCAGTACCATGCTGTCTTGATGATGACAGCTTTGTAATAGAGCTTGAAGTCCGGAATTGTGATGCCACCAACTTTGGCTTTCTTTTTCAATATTCCTTTGGCTATTCGAGGTCTTTTCTGGTTCCATATAAATTTTAGGATTATTTGTTCCATTTCTTTGAAAAAAATGGATGGTACTTTGATAGGAATTGCATTAAATGTGTAGATTGCTTTAGGTAGCATAGACATTTTCACAATATTTATTCTTCCAATCCAGGAGCATGGAACAGCTTTCCATTTCTTTGTGTCTTCCTCAATTTCTTTCATGAGTACTTTATAGTTTTCTGTATATAGATTCTTAGTCTCTTTGGTTAGGTTTATTCCTAGGTATCTTATAGTTTTGGGTGCAATTGTAAATGGGATTGACTCCTTAATTTCTCTTTCTTCTGTCTTGTTGTTGGTGTAGAGAAATGCAACTGATTTCTGTGCATTGATTTTATATCCTGACACTTTACTGAATTCCTGTACAAGTTCAAGCAGTTTTGGAGTGGAGTCTTTTGGGTTTTCCACATATAGTATCATATCATCTGTGAAGAGTGATAGTTTGACTTCTTCTTTGCCAATTTGGATGCCTTTAATTTCCTTTTGTTGTCTGATTGCTGAGGCTAGGACTTCTAGTACTATGTTGAATAGCAGTGGTGATAACGGACATCCCTGCCGTGTTCCTGACCTTAGCGGAAAAGCTTTCAGTTTTTCTCCATTGAGAATGATATTTGTGGTGGGTTTTTCATAGATGGCTTTGATAATATTGAGTTATGTGCCCTCTATCCCTACACTCTGAAGAGTTTTGATCAGGAAGGGATGCTGTACTTTGTCAAATGCTTTTTCAGCATCTATGGAGAGTATCATATGGTTCTTGTTCTTTCTTTTATTAATGTGTTGTATCACATTGATTGATTTGCGGATGTTGAACCAACCTTGCAGCCCTGGAATAAATCCCACTTGGTCGTGGTGAATAATCCTTTTAATGTACTGTTGAATCCTATTGGCTAGTATTTTGGTGAGAATTTTTGCATCTGTGTTCATCAAGGATATTGGTCTGTAGTTCTCTTTTTTGATGGGATCCTTGTCTGGTTTTGGGATCAAGGTGATGCTGGCCTCATAAAATGAGTTTGGAAGTTTTCCTTCCATTTCTATTTTTTGGAACAGTTTCAGGAGAATAGGAATTAGTTCTTCTTTAAATGTTTGGTAGAATTCCCCTGGGAAGCCATCTGGCCCTGGGCTTTTGTTTGTTTGGAGATTTTTGATGACTGTTTCAATCTCCTTACTGGTTATGGGTCTGTTCAGGCTTTCTATTTCTTCCTGGTTCAGTTGTGGTAGTTTATATGTCTCTAGGAATGCATCCATTTCTTCCAGATTGTCAAATTTGTTGGCGTAGAGTTGCTCATAGTATGTTCTTATAATTGTCTGTATTTCTTTGGTGTTCGTTGTGATCTCTCCTCTTTCATTCATGATTTTATTTATTTGGGTCCTTTCTCTTTTCTTTTTGATAAGTCTGGCCAGGGGTTTATCGATCTTATTAATTCTTTCAAAGAACCAGCTCCTAGTTTCGTTGATTTGTTCTATTGTTTTTTTGGTTTCTATTTCATTGATTTCTGCTCTGATCTTTATGATTTCTCTTCTCCTGCTGGGTTTAGGGTTTCTTTCTTGTTCTTTCTCCAGCTCTTTTAGGTGTAGGGTCAGGTTGTGTACCTGAGACCTTTCTTGTTTCTTGAGAAAGGGTTGTACCGCTGTATATTTTCCTCTCAGGACTGCCTTTGTTGTGTCCCACAGATTTTGAACTGTTGTGTTTTCATTATCATTTGTTTCCATGAATTTTTTCAATTCTTCTTTAATTTCCTGGTTGACCCATTCATTCTTTAGAAGGATGCTGTTTAGTCTCCATGTATTTGTGTTCTTTCCAAATTTCCTCTTGTGATTGAGTTCTAGCTTCAGAGCATTGTGGTCTGAAAATATGCAGGGAATGATTCCAATCTTTTGATAACGGTTGAGACCTGATTTAGGACCAAGAATGTGATCTATTCTGGAGAATGTTCCATGTGCACTAGAGAAGAATGTGTATTCTGTTGCTCTGGGATGAAATGTTCTGAATATATCTGTGATGTCCATCTGGTCCAGTGTGTCCTTTAAGGCCTTTATTTCCTTGTTGATCTTTTGCTTGGATGATCTGTCCATTTCAGTGAGGGGAGTGTTAAAGTCCCCTACTATTATTGTATTATTGTCGATGTGTTTCTTTGATTTTGTTATTAATTGGTTTATATAGTTGGCTGCTCCCATGTTAGGGGCATAGATATTTAAAATTGTTAGATCTTCTTGTTGGACAGTTCCTTTGAGTATGATATAGTGTCCTTCCTCATCTCTTATTATAGTCTTTGGCTTAAAATCTAATTGATCTGATATAAGGATTGCCACTCCTGCTTTCTTCTGATGTCCATTAGCATGGTAAATTCTTTTCCACCCCCTCACTTTAAATCTGGAGGTGTCTTCGGGTTTAAGATGAGTTTCTTGTAGGCAACATATAGATGGGTTTTGTTTTTTTATCCATTCTGATACCCTGTGTCTTTTGATTGGGGCGTTTAGCCCATTAACATTCAGGGTAGCTATTGAGAGATATGAATTTAGTGCCATTGTATTGCCTGTAAGGTGACTGTTATTGTATATTGTCTCTGTTTCTTTCTGATCTACTACTTTTAGGGTCTCTCTTTGCTTAGAGGACCCCTTTCAATATTTCCTGTAGAGCTGGTTTGGTATTTGCAAATTCTTTCAGTTTTTGTTTGTCCTGGAAGCTTTTAATCTCTCCTTCTATTTTCAATGATAGCCTAGCTGGATATAGTATTCTTGGCTGCATGTTTTTCTCAGTTAGTACTCTGAATATATCATGCCAGCTCTTTCTGGCCTGCCAGGTCTCTGTGGATAAGTCACCTGCCAATCTAATATTTTTACCATTGTATGTTACAGACTTCTTTTCCCGGGCTGCTTTCAGGATCTTCTCTTTGTCACTAAGACTTGTAAATTTTACTATTAGGTGACGGGGTGTGGACCTATTCTTGTTGATTTTGAGGGGGGTTCTCTGAACCTCCTGGATTTTGATGCTTGTTCCCTTTGCCATATTGGGGAAATTCTCTCCAATAATTCTCTCCAATATACCTTCTGCTCCCCTCTCTGTTTCCTCTTCTTCTGGAATCCCAATTATTCTTATATTGTTTCATCTTATGGTGTCACTTATCTCTCGAATTCTCCCCTCGTGGTCCAGTAGCTGTTTGTCCCTCTTTTGCTCAGCTTCTTTATTCTCTGTCATTTGGTCTTCTATATCGCTAATTCTTTCTTCTGCCTCATTTATCCTAGCAGTGAGAGCCTCCATTTTTTATTGCACCTCATTAATAGCTTTTTTGATTTCAACTTGGTTAGATTTTAGTTCTTTTATTTCTCAAGAAAGGGCTTTTATATCTCCCGAGAGGGTTTCTCTAATATCTTCCATGCCTTTTTCGAGCCTGGCTAGAACCTTGAGAATCGTCATTCTGAACTCTAGATCTGACATATTACCAATGTCTGTATTGATTAGGTCCCTAGCCTTTGGTACTGCCTCTTGTTCTTTTTTTTTGTGGTGAATTTTTCTGCCTTGTCATTTTGTCCAGATAAGAGTATATGAAGGAGCAAGTAAAATACTAAAAGGGTGGCAACAACCCCAGGAAAATATGCTTTAGCCAAATCAGAAGAGATCCCAAATCGTGAGGGGGGGGAGAAAGGGGATAAAAAGAGGTTCAGAAAGAAAAAAAGAAAAAAAAATTAAGAAAAGAAAACCAATAAAGAAAAAATATAAAAAGAAAAAAATATATATATATATATTAGATAAACTAGTTAAAAAACGTTAAAAAAGAAAAGGGTAAAAGTTAAAAAAAATTTAGCAGAAGTAGAAAAAAAATTGAAAAAGAAAAAAATTAAATTAACTGTAAGGCTAAAGTATCATGGGGAGAAAGCCATGAGTTCCGTTCTTTGCTTTCTCTTCCTCCGGAATTCCTCTGCTCTCCTTGGTATTGAAACTGCACTCCTTGGTAGGTGAACTTGGTCCTGGCTGGGTTTCTTGTTGATCTTCTGGGGGAGGGGCCTGTTGTAGTGATTCTCAAGTGTCTTTGCCCCAGGCGGAGTTGCACCGCCCTTACCTGGGGCCAGGCTGAGTAATCCGCTCGGGTTTGCTTTCGGGAGCTTTTGTTCCCTGAGCGTTTTCCGTAGAGTTCCGGAGGGCGGGAATGAAGATGGCGGCCTCCCGGTCTCCGGCCTGGAGAAGCGGAGAGCCCGGGGCCCCACTCCTCAGTGCGCCCTCAGAGAACAGCGCCCAATTACTCCCGTCACCCTGGCCTCCGGCCGCGCTCCGAGCTGACCGAGCCTGCGACCGGTTCAAGGTAACCCCGAGCTTAGAGCTTACTCCTCGGCTCTGTCTCTGTAGCCGGCTTCCCCGTTCTAATACCTGTAAGCTCTGTGACACTCAGACACCCCCGATCCTTCTGTGACCCTGCGGGACCTGAGGCCACGCTGACCCTGCGTGGGCTTTACCCCGGTTAAGCCTCTGGAGTGATGTCCCTCAGCGGAACAGACTTTTAAAAGTCCCGATTTTGTGCTCCGTTGCTCTGCCGCTTGCTGGGAGCCCGCCCCTCCCCCCGCGGTCTATCTTCCCGTCGCTTTGGATTCACTTCTCCGCCAGTCCTACCTTTCAGAAAGTGGTTGATTTTCTGTTTCTAGAGTCGCTGTTCTTCTTCTCTTCGATCTCCCGTTGGATTTGTAGGTGTTTGCAATCTTTAGGTAAGCTATCTAGCTGATCTCCCGCTACCTGAAGTAGTCTCAGCCTGCTACTTCTCCACCATCTTGACTCCCTGTCCCCTGAAGATATTTTCAAACATGTCTTTTATTTCTTCTAAAATGATTATTAGCACAGTTGTTTTATTATCTTTGGTAATTTCAATAACTGGAATTTATGGGTCTATTTCCCTTTTCTGCTTCTAACTCATGGGATCTTTTTTCTTTAGATGCTTGATTATTTGTGACACTATGCTGGTCATCGTTCTTGAAAAATTACTTGTGAGGGGTTCTTTGAGGCCTAGGATGAAGGTGTCCTCCTCCAGAGAAGATATGAATTTACTTCTTCATAATGCCTAGGAAAGTACAGCCTGGAATTACTTGATACCAAATTTGTGCCTTGGGGTATTTTGTATCACCTAGATGAAATTAATTTGCACAGCAAAACTGTGTTAAGACCTATTAATCTGAAACTGTTTCCTCTCATCCCCACCCCACATACACATTCTGCCCAGCAACAAGGCAACCTAAACTTCTGTCCCCTTGGAAGAGTGATGAGAACGGATTTACTCTGGTTCACTCTTATTCTGAAGGTATAACCCTTTGGGATTCCAACTTAATTTTGTGGCGGTGTCTTTAGATCCCATAGTTTGGACAGGTTCTGGGCTTTTGCTCCCCTCCCCCACCCTTGCTTTGTGATACATTAATAGCAAAGTTCAAGTTTTCATGGATTATCAAATGTCCTTAAGATAAAAGTGGCTTTCATGTTTTGCAAACTTCTCTGGGTTCCTATTTTGTCATAGATTTTGGTCTAATCGTTTCATATATCTTGTTAGATCTTTAATTATTTTAAATAAGATTTAAAAGCCATATCCATTTCTAGTTGTTTTCAGTAGGAGGGTTGGTATGAATAGCCTGCCCAGTATAAGAGATTTCTAAAATCACCACGAATTTCTCTCATCCATATGTAAGCCCCTTTGCAATGTGTCTTTGTCAATTTTCCCATCAGGAGGTAGAGTCCATATCTCCACTGCTTGAATCTAGGCTTGGCTGTGTGGCTTGCTCTGGCCAATAGAACATAAACGGAATGCAAGCAGAGATTTGAAAAATACTTGCGCTCTCTTGGTGCTCTTGGGAACTTTATAATCACCATCATATGAAAGGACCTAAGCTAATATACTGCGTATTGAATTACTGAACATGAGCCTCATGTGGGGCTCAATCTCACGACACTGAGATCATGAGCAAGAATCAGAGGCTTAACCCACTAAGCCATTTGGGCACCCACCCTCCCACAACATTTTTAAAATGGGATGTTTCTCATAAAAAAAAATCCATATTTCAAATATTTCCCTTATGATATCCAAAGCTCTGCCAACGCAGGGCCTGACTTCCCATCAGGCCACAACTCACTGGTGTGGAGACCTTGTACCCTCCTTAGAGGGGGCAGGTACCCTACAGCTCTATTGCCTCGTTCACTCTGAAGCTCTGTATACTGTTTTACTTAACTGCTTTCCTCCTCTGTTTATCTACTGGACTCCACATTCCACTCGCATCTCCTGGTTTAAATGTTTAATTATTAAATTAGTAAATGGAACTGTGGCCAGCCATTTGACATCTTCAGTCCCTCATTCTTCAGTCTGCATCCAGTCCTTTCTTTTCACCTTATCTCCCCTTCATTTTCCTCCCTCACAGCTAAAATTCAGAGTTCCTTTTACCCAGGTCACAGTGACATGAAAATTTTGGCTGTTGGGAAGCCCACATACTATGGTTTACACTGAAGCCTGTGTCTTCTAGAAATAGCATATTGTCTTCTTATGAATTTCAGGGACTTATACTCTTCTTTGCATAGGCCAAGAGAGCTTTGTGAGTCTGGAAGGTAATATTCCTGAAATAAAGGAATACAAGAGAGTAATTTTTTTTTTAACCTTTGATGTTTATTTCATGTGATCTTTATTTAGAACATTATCATCCCAGGTAATTCTGTTGAAAGAAATCTGATGGTGACCCCCTGCTTCTTCCTTGACCATTGTGAATCAGAAGAGTGGGGTACAGCTTTGTAAATGTTACTATTTTAGAATTCAGAAAATACCCCTTTAAGCCTCCATCTGGATCTCTGTATTGTTGGGTGAGGCAGCACAATCATCAAAAAATAGTCCTCTGACCTCTGGCTTTGAAATTGTGTACACAAAGCTGGGGAGCAAAGAGCTGTTTTTCATCTGCATTTATATATTCAATTTAAATCACACTATTAATAGACTATTTTAAGTACAAAATTTGGCTGATGTATTATTTTCTAGTTAATTTGAGTTGCTTCATTCGTGCATGTTTTATCTCCCTCATGTGGCTAGTGGTTACTTAGTGCAGTTCTGGACCATTGATTTTGCTCAGGTCTGTGTAAAAGATTGAAAGTGAGAGAAACTTGAGGGAAGGTCACTTGTAGGAGACTCCTGCAATAGTCTAGGTCTGCAGAATCATAATGACATTGGCCAAGCTTAAAGCAGTAGGAATGGAAAGAAAGACATACATTCATTACCTGACTAAAAGGCGATCCTTTATAAAATCCTTGAGAATATACTGCTAAGTCAAATAAGCCAGTCAGAGAAAAACAAATACCATATGATTTCACTCATATGTGGAATATAAGAAACAAAACAAATGAGCATGGTTGGGGGGGTAGGAAACCAAGAAACAGACTCTTAAATATAGAGAACAAACTGATAGTTAACAGAGGGGAGTAGGATGGGTGAAGCAGATGACAGGGATAAAGGAGGGCACCTACTGTGATGAGCACTGGCTGATATATAGAAGTGTTGAATCACTGAATCGTACACCTGAAACTAATAAAACACTGTATGTTAACTCAACTGGAATTAAAATAAAAAATAAGAAAGGAAAGAGAACCAGGAAAATCCTTGAGAAAGGAAGCCAGGAGGAATTTCTTCAAGCATTGAAAGAGCTTCAGCAAAAGGTTGTTTTCTAGAATTCTAGTTTCATGAACTGTTAAAAGAAGACAAGTTTGAAAATACTAACTCTAGGAAAAAAAATTTGTTGTGCTTCAGTCATCTCAGAGATTTCAACATGTTGATGTGCTTTGTGAACCTGCAAGCATGTGATAAATTAGGTCACATGCACCAAATTTGTTTGACTATGGAATTCTTTTTGGAGGACATCTCATAGTATTAGTGTTCTGTGGAACACATTTTGAGGTAAAAGAAGACAACCAAGACACTGAGGACTTGCTAATGAAGTGCTGGCCTGGATTCAGAGGAGAGAAGCTTCAGACAGAGCTTAAGTAACTTCGGAGAAGGTACTTTCAGTGTTGTAGAATGCCATGAGACAACACCCAGATGTCCCTTTCATAGTCAAAGTGAAGGAACTTACTCTATCAGCTTTGAGGAATGTTGCCCAGCAAACAGCTTACAAGGGAGGCTCTGTCCAGAAATTGCCCTCAGATCAGGGTAGTTGCCTTGCTCAAATATACAGTGCCTCCCCAGAGGCAGCCTGCATCCAGTGATAGTTGATATGAAGGTACCAAGTCTCAACTCCTTGCTTTGATTCAGATTATCTCTGATGGGTCATTCCAGTTCAGAACTCCCCCCGGGGTTGACTGAGATCTCTGTTATAACGCATTGCCATTCAGTTTCTCCTTGAGTCTTATCTGAGCCAACTTTCAGTCAGGAAACCCACTGGTTAAAGGAGGGGCCAGGTACACATAAGGAAGGAATTGGCAACATTATGGCAAGTGTGTGGGAGCAGTGATTCCCCTGGTTCTTCCCCCAAATAATCTACAGCCATTTATTCAGGCTACCAAATACTGAAAGGAGAATACTCAGACATTTCAAGGACTATAGGACATTGAGTCAAGTTGATATTCATCCCCATATGATCAACTGAAGTCACTGTTGTAACTATGTCATAATGGCCACTTTATGAAAGTGGGGTTTTATGGGGTTCAAGTAGTAAATGGAGTCATGATCTAGGTCCTGGTTCACAGTGTGTTCACCAGCTCCGTGGACCCACCCAGTAATCCAGCAATCATTTCTCCAGTACCCACATTATAATTTTCATGGACAGCCCGGTAATTGGCTGAAACTTCACATTTATTCTTTTTTTTAAGATTTTATTTATTTATTTGACAGACAGAAATCACAAGTAGGCAGAGAGGCAGGCAGAGGGAGAGGAGGAAGCAGGCTCCCTGCTGAGCAGAGAGCCCGATGTGGGACTCCAACCCAGGACCCCGGGGATCATGACCTGAGCCGAAGGCAGAGGCTTTAACCCACTGAGCCACCCAGGCGCCCCTACATTTATTCTTTTGCCTATGGGGTAACAGCAATCATAATGAGGAAAGCCAAATGGTAGCCTCTGAAACCTCCATTCTTCACAAACAAGATTATAAAATCAAAACAATACCACTGCATGGGAAGAATGGTAGAGATTAGCACCACCTTTAAAGACCTACAGGATACAGGGGTGGTAGTCCCTATCATATCCCTATTCATTTAATTCACTAGTCTGATCCCTAGGGATGGAAGTGGACCATTACAAACTCAACAAAGTAGTAGTCTCAGTTTCAGCTGCTGTGTGAGTGGTAGTATCTGTGCTAGAGCTGATTAAAACAGGCTCAGGTTCATGGTAAGTATATATTGATCTCATCTGGAGAGTGCTTTCTTTTCCACCTCCTTCATGAAAGACAGTCAATTGAAATTCAAGTGGGATAGATAACTGTCTCACCACAACATAGTCTCACCACAGGACTATGTTAACTCTATCATCTATTGTCATAATATAGTCTGAATGGATCCAGACAATATAGACTTTTCATAGTACCTTGTATTACTTTACCACATTTATGATAATTATGTTTATTGAACCAGATGAGCAAGGAGTGGACATCAGAAATTTTGGAAGACTTGGACAGATGTATTTTCACCAGGGAGTAGAGATGAACTTTTCAGAGATTTAAAGACTCGTATCAATTAAGTTTATAGGAGTCCAGTGGGGTGGGCCATGGTGGCACATCCCCTCTCAGGTGAAGCACAAATTATTACTTGTGCCTCCCGCAGTTACAAAAGAAGCACAACATCTAGAAGGCCTTCTCAGATTCTGAAGGTGACAACTTCCAAACTTGACACTATTACTCTGACCTATTCATCAACAGATATGGAAGACAGCCAGCTCTGAGTGAGGACTAGAGCAGGAAATGACTTTGCAGCAGTTCAGTCTGTGAAACAAACAGCCCTGCAATTTGAGCCACACAACATGACAGATCTACAGTATTTGATGTATCTGGTCACAGGGAGCCCATATGAAGTTCATGACAAACCTCAGTAGGAAAATCACAACAATGAGCACCAGGGTTCTGGAGCAAGGCATGCCATCCTCAGCAAAGAACAATACATTATTTGAAAAAGCCGCCATAGAGCCTAAGATGTAACTTATCATGTGACCAAAACTGTCTATCATGAGTAGGATTCCACCAGTCTTGCCAAGTCATGAAGTCTGGCAGCTCCAGAAATAATTCTCCAAAAGACAGAAGTGGCACATCTGGGACCAGCATTAACAGAGCCAAAGGGTGCAAGTAAACTGAAGAATCAGATCACTCAGACTCCCATGTCATTCACCACTATTGCACTGGTGCCTCTCCTTTAGCTCACACCAACATGGGTCTATTATGACCTGTCGATGAAAAAATAAATAGGATAAGCTTGGTTCATGGATGAGCAAGCCCAGTATATGAATGAAGCTGAAATAGATTGTCACTACACTGCAGCCCAAATCAAGAATGACCATAAAAGATAGCAGTGAAGGGAAATCTTCCCTAAGAGTGAAGTTTCAATAAGTTTACATAGTCATAAACTTAGTATAGAAAGAGAAGTGTATTATCCTGATATTAAATGTGTATGTGTACATTTGATATCAGGATATACACATACACACGTTCTCATGGGTTATGGCAAATGTCTTGATTGGTTGATGAGACACATAGGAAAGAGGGAAATTAGAAGGTCACAGTCCAGAAGAAGTGGGAAAGAGGCATGTATATACCTTAGGGAGTGGGCACAAAATGTGAAGACCTTTGTATGATGTGATGATTCACACTGGAGAGTCTTCAACACAGAAGAGGCACTAAACCACCAAGTAGGCAGAATGACTTGGCCAGTCCAGTACTGGCACAATGGGCACATGACCAGAGAAGCTATGCTTTCAAGGAATAAGGCCCCAGAACATGGGTTTCCCCCTCTCCAAGACCAATACTGTTGCTGTGAAATGTCTAACCTACCAGCAACAGAGGCTAGGATTGAGCTCTCAATATTATATCTTTCTTAGAAGAAACTAACCTTCCATTTGAAGGCAAAATAATCACATGGGACCTCTTTGACCCTGGCACTTCATCTTGACTGGAATTTACATATTTCTGACAATGGGCTTCCCTTTCCTGCTCATATGACTTCGTCCAGCACTATCAGAGAGCTCATGGAATTACTGATCTGTTGGCATGGGATCCCACATAAATTTGCAATTGACCAAGGGACCCACTGCAGCAAAGGGATTCATACCATGGGAGCCATTGATCCTATTTTATATTGCACCACCGAGAAGACATTGGCCTGATAGAGCAATGGAACCACTCTTTGAAGACATAATTAAGGCACCAGACTTGAGATGAAGCTTTATGAATATGAGATACATCCTTTAGGACCCATTATATACCCTAAACCAATGATCATTATAAGGTACTCTATCCCTAGTATGTAGGCTACATGGGTCAAGGAACTAAGGAGTGAAAGTAGTAGTCCCACTTATCATAACCCTCTGTAAAGTGCTTGAAAAATTTATGCTTCTATTTTCATAACCCTAGGTTCTGCAGATCTAGAACTTCTGATTCCCAGGTGTAGAATATTTCCATTAAGGGACAATTAAGGGTCCCATTGAACTTTAAGTTATGGCTGTCATCTAATCTCTTTGCACTTTTGCCAAGACCACTAGGCAAGGAAAGGAGTCACCAGCCTGCCAAGGGTAATTGACCCTTATCATTAGGAAGAGAGATGGTTATTGTTATACAACAGGAACAAGAAAGAATATGTTCAGCATCTGGGTGAACAACTGCAGTGTCTCTTGTCATTCTAACAGTGGCCATGATCTAAGAATTGCATGTTGACCAGGGGGTTCAGACCCCACAGGAATAAGAGTCTGAATCACTCCACTAGGTCATGCACCTAGACCAGCAGACGTGCTAGCTAGGTGTGAGGAATTTAGAATGAGGAGTAGAGGAGGATTATTTGCAAACTTATAACCATTTGTAGCTGCGGGTCTTCAAGTTTAGCCTACTAATTTTCATCTTGTCAGTTTCCCCAAGAAACAAGATCAACAAAAATCCTTAAGTTGTTGTTCCAACAACTTAATGATGGCGTGAGTTTATGAGAAGCAAGTGGATTCACGTAGAAGAAGAGATGGAGTTGTGAGAGTGTTATTATATGCTACCCAGATCCCCTCTACAGGAGAGAGTAGTCATCCCCCCAGTGGCCAGGAAGCCTTCCCCAGGAATCATTTTTGCTCAAAGGGAGCTGTCTCACTCAAGATCATGCCCTCTTCCTAGGGGGCAGCCTGGATCCTAGTCTACATGGGGAACAAAGGCCGTAGGTCCCTTGCTCAAACAGGACATCTCTGAAGGGTCATCTCAGCATCAGAGCTTCCCAGAGAATCAGCTGAAGGCTCTGTTACAACTGTATTATGGTTCAACTTCTCCTTTTGTTTAATCCAGCTTTCCTCATTCCCTGACAGCTGTTGTAACTGAGAGTCCTCCCCATAAAGCATGTGCACATAAATCTTACAGTCTCTTTTCAGGGGAACCCATCTCATGACAGATGTGAAATTTAAGGGTTCTCTCTATAGCTTAGGCAGCCTGATGTAAATCAAATATCTACTCACAGTCTGATGATTATGTTACACTAAATCAAGCTGGCTTTAATGGACACTCTTTGTCCTTATCAATTTCCTGCAGATGCGGTAGGAACCCTGAGATTTCTCTTTAATGTGGCAGAATAGCTGTGTGTTTCAAAGGCTAAAGGAGTATAGTGTGACAGGAAAGGTTTTTGGCCAAATGTTAGAGAGATCATGGTCCTGAGACTGTGGTCAGAGAAGGATGATTGTTGAGTATCAAGGAATTCCGCTGGTTGACACTCTCAACTGAGAATGGGAAAGGTGTGTTGGGTTCCTAGGGAAGAGGTATGTCAGCAGAGAAGCAGGTACAAAATGACAAATACCCTTGTTCTCCAAATGGTAAACCTCTAAGTCCTATATTTTATATTCTTGTGATGATTATGCTAGTTTACTACTTTTAAGCCAGACTTGGCTGAAATTAAACATTTTTGATGACCTTTAACATATACAAGTGCAACCCAAACTTATAAATCCCCATGATCCAGTAATTCTATCTTTGGTAGACACCCCCAAAGAAATTCCTCTACATTTGAAAGAATGTTTATAGCATCATTATTCACTGTGTCCAAACTCTGATGCAGCCCAAATATCTATTAAAAGAAAAATGGGTGTATATTTATATGATGAAATATTGTCACAATCAGCAACAGAATACAGTTGAAATGAACTATAGTGAAATGCAAAAATACGGATGAGTTTAGCAACAGAACATTCCTTAAAAAAGGAAGAACCAAAGGATTACATAGGGTATGATCCCATTTTTATAGCAGTATAGAAACGTCTAAAAAATTTTGTAAAGTTGTTTTATAAGAATACATATAAATGCAATAAAACATGAAATGCAGGCTGATGGTTTCCTAGGATAGGGGAATGTCAAGAGATGCTTGATTAGATGTAGGTTGTTGTCATGGACCTAGCTTTTACGCTAGTGGTCAGTAGGTCTATGATGTTTATTATATTATTAAGTACTTTGGGATCCAAATGTAGATCACTGATGTGAGTGTATCATGAACCAAGGATTACGGTTAATACAATTCCAGTCCTGAAGGAGGAAAAAAATAAACCCAGAAGATGACCATATCTGATTTTCACCCGCAAAGTTACTCAGATTTTCAGTAATACCCAATTATGTACCCAGAATAAATACTCAAGTTGGCTCATTGGCCCCCATTCTGGACGCTTTTTACCATGCAGAGGCCAGAAAGCTAAAAGCTACAGTTCTCAGACTTCCTTGCAGGTAGAGCTTCACAAATCAAGTATAGTCAAATGAAACTTTGATTTAGAACACGTGGAACGAGAGACAAGATGTCACACCGCTTGGTTGGTGTGGAGACTGTCGTGGGCAAAGAGGCAGGGCATCCAGGAGCAGGTAGCTGAGATTTTAGCTTTCTGAATCTGCAGCCTCTTGACCACCGCAGAAGCAGCTGCTCCCCTGACCCAGATCTACAGTTGTTTTGGGAGTCATTCTTGCAAGTTCAATCTGGGAGGCTATTCTTTGCTTCCCAATGGCACAATAAACCATAAAATAGCCTTTAATAAATCCCTTTCTCTTAAACTTGCTGAATAGATTCTGTTCTTCAAAAACTGAATCCTGGTTGATACAATGCCCATGACAGATTTTTTCCTATTTCTCTATTAGTAAGATAATACTAAAAGAAAAACAACTGTCATTGATCAGTCTTTTTTTACTCAAAGCTTTCTTCTGATCAAAAAGGACCTAATCTTTCCTGTTCTTCAATTTTAAATAGGAGTGACACATCTAAATGGGAAATATGACAGATAAAAGTTTTTTTCTTTCTCAGGGTTCATCTCATTCTTGAGATAGACAATATATGTCTTGGTCATACCAATTGCTTGGTCCACCAATCATACCTCTTTATAGTGAAACAATATGGTGCTTGTTGAGTATTAAAATTCTACAAATGTAGAAAGGTGTGTGACACTGTGATAAATAAAATTCAACTTGCTATTAAAGTCACATCTACTCAGATGTTCCTAATACAGAATCATTAATGAAGAAGGCTTATTACAATCCCAAAGTGACAGGAAGTGTATGTGATGTGGATACTTAACTCAGATAGGTCACTTATCCAGCAAAAAAGAGACTCAGTGGGTATCGTTCATCTTCAGAGAATGGCTTAATCTCAAGGCAGGAGTCCTGGCTGATTATGCAATATGGCCCTTCACTGAGACCTGCCTAGATTGGACAGTCTCTGCAAATGATATTTCCTGGGGAGGATCCTTCTGTTTCCCATGTGTTGAATATGTGGCAAAAATGACAATCAAGAACATGAAAAATTATAATAATGTAATTAGAATTAGACCACTACTTACTGCCAGGCTCATCATCCTCCGATAGTTTTCTGCTTGAGTGTCATTGAGCCATATTAAAACTGTATAGTAAAAGACATTTCATTAACCACCCAACGGAGCCTCCAGAAGGGCTAACCATACCTACCACGGATTCTGCGGGGCATGCAGGAGTGTGTGTGTATGTGTATGTGGTGGAGGGAACAAGAGGGGAAGGATTAGTTACAGCTAATTTCATCTGTGTTGAACACTTGACTAGAGGAAATTCCAGCAGAGAATTGAATTCTGATCCACAGAAAACCAACATCAGTGGCAAATCTGATGCTTAGTTGGGGCTAGAGACTTTTGGGTCATGAGATAAGCAAGTAAAAGAAGTTCATGGGTAGAAAGAGCCAGAGTGAAGCAAACAGAAAGAAAGATACACAGACATGAAGAGGTTCTGTAGCCTCAATCCCTCTTCTTCTAAGAGAATATAATCTATTCTAAACAATGCTTTAGAACCATGCATAAACACACATCAAGGCAAACTTCACAAGGCATTTGCTCAGATACTGACCAGGAACCACATTAAGTAAACAATAATTTCCATGACCCCATTATGACTTCCATGGGAGGTGGACACTTTTGCCTTCATGGGTCCCTCTTCCATAAAAAAAATTATATAATATATTTTATGACTGCATTGGTATAAAGGCAAACATAATTTAGGCTGGATTCATGATTGTATATCATTATTATTATTATCATTTTCCCCTGATTTTAAAAGAAATTGCAGTTAAGATATCTCACTGAGCCCTGAAAGCATCATGGGCCATTTGTGCATGGTATCATAATACTGTGAGCCTAATGGGTAAGTCAGCCCTGCGAATTTCTAATACTTCCGAGGATTAGGCATAGGGACTTTAGTAGGAGCATAGTTTATAGCTTCAATCCTCCCTATTCATTTGAATGCCTCTTCAGTTTTCCTCTTAAGGTGGACTTTAATTTCTTCAAGGCCATCGTGTCAAAATACATGACTTGTTTGCCAGCAGATAGTTCCTGTTCCAAATACATCTGTAATTTGGCTGTCGGTTTTTAAGTGGTTGTCATTTTCATCCTAGAAATTGATGCATTTATTTCCTTGCCTCACTTGAGGAAGTATGTGACTTTGAACTGAGTCACCTTAAGGCATGATTAGCTTTCCAAAATGGGACTGTCTCCTCAGAAAATCAACTGAGGAGAAGTATTCAGGGAAAAGACTCAGAATTCATCAGAGGACATTGCAAGAAACCCAGTGCAAAACTCACAAGGAAAATGGAATATATGTGACCAGCTTGTTCTGGATTTGATAAATTTTGATTAAGGGAGTTGGCCTTTTTCTGCCATCCTATAGAAGCCCAGACTTTTTGTGAGTCTCATTCCAAGGCCCCAAATAAACTTGACAAAGGCCACTTAGCAATATAGTAAATATCAACATTACAATTTCTCAGGAATCCTGTACGTTAACAAAATAATTATAATTTTTGTTTGAGGATAGTTTTTAATAATGCTATTAAGTTATATTTAGTAGTTTAACTTCCCTTTCTTAGTCCTTCACAGATCAAGTAGGGTATAGAGCAGATTTTTTTTTATAGAGCAGGGGAGTCACAGATCCCTTTGAGAACCTGAAAAAACTATGAACCTTCCCTCTTTAAAAAAAAAAAAAGTCCAGCTCTCCTGAAGCTCATCCATAGATTGCCAATTTCTTAATACAGAGAAAATAAATAATTTAACTAATGAGGTACTTAATAAATATATGTAGAATTTTATGCCTAAGAAAATTGGAATTTCGTACCTTTCCTTTTCATGTGTTCATAGGAGTATTGATGGAAATTGATCATACAGTAAACCACAAGCAAATCTAAATAAACTCCAAATATAAAAATAAACAGAAAAATTACCCTCAATATTTTCTGATCCTTACCATCCTTAGTATGTTACCGAATGTTTGCCACTTTTATTGTTTCCGTTAGTAATAAGTGGAATTATGGCTTAGATTTTGAAGCTAATAAAAATATTAACTAATAATTGTAAACCCTTTAGTGGCTTATGAAACAGTGTTTCATTATCTTCCTTTTTTTAAGACTTATTTATTTATTTGACAGAGAGAGAGAGAGCACAAGCAAGGGGAACAGCAGGCAGAGGGAAAGGGAGAAGCGAGCTCCCCGCTGAGCAGAGAGACTGATCTCAGGACCCAGGGATCATGACCTGAGCAGAGGGCAGACCCTTAATTGACTGAGCCACCCAGGCAGCCCTGCATTTTCTTCCTTAACACTTACAACAGTTCTGGGATAGGGATAGGCATTCTGATTATTCCTATTTGACAGACGAAGATTGACATTGAGAGAAGCTGACAAACCTGCCGTACGGAATATTCCTTTAAATTTCATTTGTGATCGTCTAACCCTAGAGAATGAGGAAAGGTAAAACAGATGTTGGTGTATGTTTAGGAATTTTCCCCTGCCTGACATCACTTTGTTCATTACCCCTGGAAAGAGGAATAAAATGCACGCTATCGTGCATTCTGACATTCCGAATTCCGACAACAAGTATGTTTGGGCTTAAAACTCTGTATAAAGATCCAGCTAGCTGAAGACAGCCAGGAAAATGGTGTGCTTCATTCACCTTGTCTTCCTGCCAAATAAAAATTGGGAGCCCATAAAAATTAGATCTTTGCTCTTCGGTTGGGTGTGAGGAGAAAATAAATCAATGAGAACCAATGAGTAGAACCATGCCTGACGTTGCAGAGATGGGACCAGTGGGAGGCCCCCTGAATACAGTGGGCAGTAGCTGGGGCGGTGTGGAAGGAGAGAGCTCCTGTAGAGCTTGGCAGTCTTCTTTCCACATCCCTTGTTCAGTACATACCCTGAGACACAGGCTTGCTTATTCCTCTAATACCTTGGTATAGGAAAATAGTCCTGGAGAAATTGGGAGGTGCATTTCCACTCACCTCAAAAATAATGTTGCCTATCCGTGCAGACAGTGTATCTTAGAGCCAGGAGTAAAAATATGCGCCATTTGGTAGTTAGTCCCATTTCTTTTTTTTTTTTTTTTTTTAAGATTTTAGTTATTTGAGACACAGAGAGAATGTGCATGCACACGACAGGGGCTGGGGAGGAACAGAGGGAGAGTGACAAACAGACTTCCCACAGAGCAGGGAGCCCAATGTGGGACCCCATCCCAGGAACCTGAGATCATGACCTGAGCCAAAGGTAGACGTTTAACTGACTGAGCCACCTTGGTGTCCCAGTCCTATTTCTGTTTATTCCTTTTTGACCATATCACCCAAATTACAAAACACCCCTATTATCTCTTTTAAGTGTCTTCTTTATAGGGTCTTTAACTTAATAAAAGCATAAAGTTGGTAGGCTAAATTTTAAAAGGCTGTCTGAATATGACTTGAACTAAATCAGGAGACATTCTATACACCTGCCAAAGATCATACTGTTAACAAAAAGTTATTCTGATTCTGGATCTGATGTTGTTTCCACTTTTCAACTATCCCATTACTATATGAAGAATTCTACCTCAGATTCAAAGTCAATCTTACTGTGGTTCTCAGAGTCCCTGCTTCCTGCTATTGCCCTCAAATTTCTCATTGCTGGTGCTAAATAAAGGGTACTAAAAAGGCTTCCTGTTCCCAAAATATCTTCCCCATTTACTTCCTAAAGTACCAAGTTAGAGTCATTTAGATGCAAACAGAACATAACTTCTGAAGCTTGAAGCAAAACTTCATAATGGAAAACAGATATGATGAAAAACAAAGATTAAAGTAAAAGAAAGCAGAGAAGGGATGCCTGGGTGGCTCAGTTGGTTGGACGACTGCTTTCGGCTCAGGTCATGATCCTGGAGTCCCGGGATCGAGTCCCGCATGGGGCTCCCAGCTTCACGGGGAGTCTGCTTCTCCCTCTGACTTTCTCCTCGCTCATGCTCTCTCTCACCACCTCTCTTTCAAATAAATAAATAAAATCTTAAAAAAAAAATGAAAGAAAGCAGAGAAATGTAAAAACACTTTAAAAAAATGGTAGATGCAAAGGAGAATATGATTTGCTCTTAGTCTAATGGGAAGATAGTTACTATCATAATCAAACTATTATAGTTAGAAGGTAACCTGCCAATAGGTACAGAGACCAATCATACATTCACCGTAACAACTAATACTGATTTAAATTCCATAACACCACAGCATACAGAAGTGAAGGAATCTGCCCAAAATTGTATAACCAGGAAGAAGAGTAGCCAGGAAGAAGATCCTAGCTGGTCTGGCTTCAGAGTCTATGCTCTGCATCTGTGCTCTGTGCCTCTGATGGTCTTTGGCCTAATAATACTACTCCTAGGCACTTGTTCCAAGACACACATTCAAAACTAAAAAAAAAAAAAAAATGCCAGGGGCTGGATGGGAAAGCCTTGGACTCTTGCTTTAGGCTCAGGGCATGATGTCAGTGTCATGGGATCCACCCCTGCATCAGGCTCTGCACCAGGTGTGGAGCCTGCTTAGGATTCTCTCTCTCTCTCTCTAAAATTAATTAATTAGTTAATTAAAAAACACAAATGCACAAAAATGTGTACAACAGCATATTCGAAACAAAAAAAACAGTAATAAGCTGGGTGTAAAAGAGACTCAGAAGCATTAGTAACGACCACCATGTGCTGAGCACATATCCCTGGATACCAGACACTATGCTGATGTACAGCATTTTACTTAATCCTCACAGAAAAATGATCTTCCTCATGTTATTCTTGAAGAAATAGAGGCTTAGGAAGATTAAGCCACACATCCAAGTTCACAGAGCCAGTAAATGACGATTCGGATGCAGGCTGGCTCATCCCAAATCCCCTGCTTTCTGTCTCTAAGAGCACTCAGGAGTGCTTGCCTCTTTCCCAGCCTGGCTCTGGCTTTAACTAGCTTGAAGTACCTGGAGCTGCAAATCCAGGTGGGAGGGCCTTTGGGGAAAGCAGAATTAGCTTCAGGCCATGCGGGCCCCCTTCCCTCCCTAGAGGCAGAGTCAAAGGCATTCCCGTGTCCCAGTAGGGATTGCTTACATCATTTCTGGGATGATATATGGGGGATTTGCTGTCAGCCAGCATGCAATGTCTGCAGTGGAAGTCCCAGGGGGGTGGCGGCTGGCCAGGGTGGAAGAAATACTCTAAAAGAGAAGAGAAGGGCGTCTTCCCTTCTGAGTCCAAGGTGGCCCTTGTCTTCCTAAGTCTACACCGTCTGGATATAGAGGGAGAACGAGAGAGAATTGCCACATCAAGCAATTAAAAATACAGGATGCCCAGGTAAATTTGAATTTCAGATAAGCCACCAATAATTGGATATTCCATGCAATATTTTATCTGGCAATCCTAGCTGGATAGCATGTTTTTATTTTGTAAGAATGGGACTGCCACTTTCAGAAGATCATCTGTACGTACGATATTGCTCAGCAGTGCTTTGCCTTCAAGCCTGACTTTCTCACTGGAAGATCAGAGCCGATGTCTTATGCTTAGACCCCACCTTTGTGCCTAGCAAAGTGCCTGGTGTGCCATGAACACTTACAAAATTCATCCAAACCCTAAGTGTTGATTGAAATGAATGGATGAATGACAAAGGAATTTACAGTGTATAAAGTAGAATATTTAGAAAGGATGTCAACACCTCTCTGAGAAGTGACCTCCTCTGTGAAGGCTTCCCTGATACTCAATCTGCATTAGAGTTCTCCAGAGACACGGAACCAACAGGGTGTATGTGTGTAAGAGAGACACACAGAGAGAGATTTATTATAAGGAATTGGTTCGTGCAATTAAGGAGGCTGGTGAGCCCTAAGATCTGCAGTCAGTAAGCAGCAAGAGGGCTGAGCCACGAGAGCCAATGGCAGTTTTAGTCTGAAGGTTAGCAGGCTCAAGACCCAAGATGAGTCGATGTTGCAGTTTGAGCCAGAAGACAAGAAGAAAATCAATATCCAGTTCAAAGGCAGCCAAGCAGGAGGAATTCCTTCTTATTCTGGGAAAGGTCAACCTTTTGGTTCTCTAGGCTTGACTGGATGGGGCCCATCCACGTTAGGGAAAGCAATCCACTTTATTCAGTCTATCAGCGGAACTGTTAAGTTCATCCAAAAACACCCTCACAGAAATAGCCCCAAGTAATGTTTGGCCAAATATCTGGGCACCCCGTGATTCAGTCATGTGGACACATAAAAATTAACCATCACCCAAGTTGAATTAGTTGTCCCCTCTGGGCTCATGTAACACTCTGAAAGACAGGCATAATTAAGGAAAAGTAAAAGCCATTGGTCTAGCACTTTAAAATTATTAACAACATTTAAGTGTTGGCTCTTCTCAGTCCTCTGTTGGCAGATTCTTCTAGTCTTTTGGACCCTCTGCTCATGCCCCTGGGATGGTTCCCTGTCTATGGCCCAGCCCACTGTGTGTTCCTTCAGAACGGAAACTCAGGGCCTAGCACAAAATAAGACCTCGGCTATGGTTTATTTTTTTAAAATGTGTTTGACCTCTGACCATTACTTTTATAGATAAAGGGCATTTGGTTCAGTTGTTCTGAACATGGAGGTAGCTATATGCTCTGAATCTGAAGGACAGACAGCTGCCCCAGGGCCATGCCATATGGCATGGGAGAACCATGACCAGGGGACTGTACCCGTATAAGCTGCTGCCACATCCTGCCACTGGACGGAAGATCATTGTTTTTATAGATGCTGCTGCTGACATGACACATACCAACCCCATCTGAGGGCACCTTACAAAGATATGCTCATTTGTGGGAGACTCTGTCAGGTGATTTAGACCTTTGCCTTCTTCCTCCCCCACTCCCCCCAAGATCTACCCCACTTGTCCACCAGGGGGCTCGGATTTTTTTGGGGGGGGGCTTGGATTTTAATCAATATTCACACATGAGAATAATGCCTGCAGGCGTGGTCCAGGGACTACCTAAATGAGAAAGTTTCAGGTGATTGTTGGAAATGCAGATTCATGAGCTTAACCCCAAGCATAACATATCAGAATCCCTAGGGAAGAAAAAAAAAAAAAATCTCAATTTTATTTTATTAATTTAAATTAAATTAAATTAAATTTTTTTTCAGTGTTCCAAAATTCCTTGCTTAGGCACCACACCCAGTGCAATACATGCCATCCTTAATACCCACCACCAGGCTCACCCAACCCCCTACTCTCCTCCCTTCCAAAACCCTCAGTTTGTTTCTCAAAGTCCATAGCAATTCAGTAATGTGGCAGGACGCAAAATCAACGTACAGAAATCAGTTGCTTTCTTATTTTATTTTTTTCAAGATTTTTTTTTTTACAATACCCATTGGGGCTTGAACCTACTACAACCCTGAGATCAAGAGTCACATGCTCTACCAACTGAGCCAGCCAGGCTCCCTGAAAAATCTCAATTTTAATAAGTTCTCAAATGATTCCTTTATCCACTAAGGTCTGAGATCCATAGCTTTAGAGTTTTCAAAACACTTTCATATATATAAAACTAGCATCAAAGCTTCTATTAGTCTTGTTATCATTAGTCGTATATTACAAACTAAGAAACAGAAATGTTGTATTAATTTCCTAATGCTGCTTTAAGAAATTACCCCATACCTACTGGCTTGGCTTAAAACCATACAATTTGTTCTCTCATGATTCTGGAAGCCAGGAATCTAAAATCTGTTTTATTGGACTAAAATCAAGGTGTCAGCAGGGTTGGTTCCTTCTGGAGGCTCCAAGAGAGAGTCTGCTTCTTGCCTCTTCCAGCTTCTAGAGACTGCCTTGGCTCATGCCTGCATCACTCCAATCTCTGCTTCTGTCTCCACATTGCTTTATCTTCCTGTCTCCCTCTTTTTAAAATTTAATTTAATTTTATTTAAATTCAATTAATTAACATGTAATGTATTATCAGCTTCAGAGGTAGAGCTCAGTGATTCATCAGTTGCATAAAATACCCAGTCCTCGTTATATCACGTGCCCTTCTTAATGCCCATCACCCAGTTACCCCATCCCCCCACCCCACTGCCTCCAGCAGCCCTCAGTTTGTTTTCTATAGTTAAGAGCTTCTTATGGTTTGTCTCCCTCTCTGATTTTATCTTATTTTATTTTTCCCTTCCTTCCCCTTTAACCCTGTGTTTTGTTTCTTAAATTCCACATATGAGTGAAATCATATGGTATTTGTCTTTCTCTGACTGACTTATTTCACTTAGCATAGTACCATCTAGTTCCATCCATATTATTGCAAATGGTAAGGTTTCATTTTTTGATGGCTGAGTAGTATTCCATTGTATATATGTACCACATCTTCTTTATCCATCCATCTGTCTGTGAACATCTGGGTTCTTTCCATAGTTTGGCTGTTGTGGACATTTCCTGCCTCCCTCTTGTAAGGACTTCTCTGATCACCCTGGGCAAACCTAGATGATGCAGGACAATATCCCCAACTCAAGATCTGAATGTAATCACACCCGCAAAGTTTCTTTTCCAGACAAAGTAACATGCACAGATTCCAGGGATTAGGATGTGGACATCTTTGAGGGCACAAAATGATTTGTCAAGATCCCTAGCCAGTTAATAGCAGAGCAAACATGCAAACCAAAGACTTGTGTTTTCAAATTGAAATTACCACATTGAACTATGTTGTCTATTGACACATTCTTGAGCATGTGTTCCTTAAATTAGTTTCAAATGGGAACTTGAATTGATTGGATGCATAACAAGACAATTCAGAGCATAGGGAAAGGCTATGCTCAAGTGGAATGCCACGGTGAGAACCTTGAGCTTCCATGACATACCTTGCAGAGGGCATCTGGAAGGATAAAGGGGGATGGAGAAGCAACAAAAACTTGAACTAACTTGGGGGCGTGCTTCAGATACAATGCCACCAGCCCATGGAACTTCTACATTTACTAGAGATGAACCCTCTCCAGGCTCCAACTGGAGCATTTAAGGATACCCAGGGCTATACAAGAGGGCTCGTCGTCTGCCTACTCACACTCTGGACCCAAGCCATTAGCACCAGCAGCACCTTGCTAGGACATAGAAACTTACACCCCGGCCCAGACCAACTGAATCAAAATCCACATTTTAACAAGATCCCCAGTGTTGTGTATGTACATTGAATTTTGAGAAGCATTGGCTTTTGTCACAGCTTACTGCCTCCCTGTTCATACAAACATAGAGCTGTTTATACATTTAGGCTCAGGGCATCATTATGATCTGAAACTGGTCATTCTTAAAGGGATGCCATAAACTCTACGCAGTCTGACTGATGTAAAACACAGAGGAAAGCTCTGAGTCAAATGCCCTCAAGGTTATCTGCTGTAGAGCAGAGATAGATACTGGGTTCATCAAAAGAAACAATTCCAAGCAAAAAGGACAAGAGTCAAGGACATTCTTTGAACATAGCCCCAGAAATCTGGAAAACATCCAAGTATGATCTTAGAGCTGTAGTCATGCAATGCTAAAAGCTACTGCCAGGTTAAAATAAACTGAAAAGAAATGTAAATGTCACCTGAATATAATAAAAGAATGTATGTCATCCAAAGGTTAACACATTAATAGAAGAGAAGATGTAAAATATAGAAAAGTAATTATAAAGCTTTATTCAGTTATTTTTAGAAAAATCAATTACTTGAAATGTTATATATGAATTATGTTCTAATTTGGTTAAGCATGACATGGATACGTTTGTTCATTCAATTAGACAATTGTTGAGTCCCTCCTATGAAGCAAGTACGGTGAATATGAAAATAAATAAGATACAGTATTTGCTCTCAAGAAATTCACAGAAGAGACACATAGGGTTTTTGTTTGGTTGGTTTTTGTTTTTGAAGGTGCAGTACAAGGTCATAAGTTCAACACAGTAAGTACAAGGTATCAAGTGCGAGTAGTAAGTATAGGTGTGGATAATAAATACAAGATAGTAAGTCCAGGGTGATAGCTACAGAGTAATAAGGCACAATCTGCTACAGAAGCAAAAAGGAAGAAGCAACAGTATTGGTGAATAAAGTAGAAGCAATAGAAAATTTAGAAAATACAAAAAGCAGGAAGAAGAAAATAAAAAGCATATGCAGGGGTGCCTGGGTGACTCAGTTGGTTAAGCATCCAACCCTTGATTTCAGCTCAGGTCATGATCTCAGGGTGGTGGGATCGAGCCCTGAGTAGGGCTCCGTGCTCAGCAGGGAGTCTGCTTGGAATTTTATCTCCCTTTTCCTTTTCCGTCTCCCTCATGCTCTCTTTCAAATAAATAAAGAAATCTTAAAAAAAAAAAAAAAAGCATATACAGACTCACTGTAGGATTTCACAGTTAAATTTTTGCCATGTGCCCTTTGGAACTTTTCCCCACGCACACACATCTTGTATTTACTTCTGATTTACAAGTTGAACCATCTGGAATTGCTCCTTTTATAGATTCAAAATGATTGACTATTGGCAACTTCAGATGGCTCAACTGAACACTTTCAAAAATGTTTGGGGGCGCCTGGGTGGCTCAGTGGGTTAAGCCGCTGCCTTCGGCTCAGGTCATGATCCCAGGTCCTGGGTTCAAGCCCTGCATCGGGCTTTCTGCTCAGCAGGGAGCCTGCTTCCTCCTCTCTCTCTGCCTGCCTCTCTGCCTACTTGTGATTTCTCTCTGTCAAATAAATAAATAAAATCTTTAAAAAAAATGTTTGGAGATAACTTATAATAAAAATAGGTCATTTTTAAAATATGAGAACAAAATGTACTGGAAACACCAGGTGTATAAATGGTCCCAGATATATGAGAGCGATTAATGGCAGCCTTGCACATTATCCTGGGGCTGTGAGTATCCTGGCAGCTAAGAAATGGCAGAAAACCTAATGTTATTAAAATTCTCTTTGTAATTAAAGGAAGCATATGCTGTTCACTTGGAAAAATGAATTTTTCCTCCCAGTGAAACAAAAGTAATTTATTATTTTAAATGATGCTCTGTACATGCCTCTCTTCATTGGAGCAAAAATTATAATACTAAATCTTCATTCAACAGTGGCCTAATTTAATGCTGGGAGAGAATTTTGAGAAGCTGAAGGTCTGGAAAACTAACAAGTCTCTCAGACTCAGTCTCAGAAACTGCTTCAAGTCAGCTTTTAGCAAGTGTCAATTTATAGTCAAATTAACTCCTAAATTCTCTTGAAGAGTAGGTCATCTATGTCATTAATTAGAGAGCACTCCATGTGTTTCAGGTGTGAGGAATGTCGTCAGGATTAACTTTCTTCTATGATGATTTCTTCATAGAAATCAGGAACCTGATTCTTGCCCAAGCAAAAGATCATTTCTGTGTTACTTAGGGTTTGCTTGGGGAACTAGGGCCAAAGATGATCTCAGGTGACTTCTTTGAGGAAATGTCACATTATCAGGCCTAACGAGAGCTGGAATGCTCAATGTCTTTCAGGGTCATTTAGCGTGTCTGGCATTTCTGAGCTGTAATGACATAGCTGTCATCTCACTCTTTCTGGTTCCTGACAACGCCCATTCTCCTAAGCCTGTGCTCTCTATCTTTACCTCTTTTATATTTCTTTTGCTTCCATACTTTCTAACTGTAAGTGTCACCTTCAACACACCCTCCAGGAAGAGAGGATTTGACTGAGTTGTAGCCATACAGAAAACCCTCATTAAGCAGAATGAGGTGAACACACAGGCTATGGGTTAAGAGTAAGGGCTCTATATGCAACTCTTAATCTTGGGGTTATGAGTTCAAGCCCGACTTGGGGCATAGAGCTTACTTTAAAAACAACAACAACAGCGTAAGACTCTGGAGTTAGGCAGGCAGAAAGATCCTGGGTTCAAGCCCCAGCAACTCCACTTTCTAGCTTGTGACATTGACCAATTACTAAGATTCTCTGGGGGCATGAGCTGGTCATGAGACATGTGTTTAAAGTTGAATTATTATTGAGAACTTTTCCAGTCCTGTCAGGGTGTCTGTATAACTACATGTGTATTGTTATCAAGATGCATTTAATAATATTCTGACCACCTCATAGAACAATTTTAAGATTAAATAAAACAATTAAATGAAGACCTCAGCCTAGTGTTTGACTCACAGTAAGTGCTCATTAAATATTTACCTATTGTTACTATGTTCAGCTCTTAACAATTACTTTTGACTCTGATTTCCGGGTCAATCCATTTTGGCTAGGTAACAGGGTCACATGCCCCAATCCTGATATATTTAAATGCAAAAAATTATCTTTTCTTCTAAAGAGACGATAAACATGGTAAGTGGCGGGCACTTACCATCATACGTATTGTTCAGAAAGGTCCCATTTTTGCATGAACTGAGATGCATTTAGCATCATAAGCCTGGAAGATATAGTTTGGTCTTTAAATAATTAAACATTATTACAAACTGTTTTCTCTGACCACGGAGGGAAAGAACCAGTAGAATCAGTAGAATAGCATCCTGAGGGACTGACAAGGACATTTATCTATATTTGTTTCTTAATTATTTCCTAAACATAAATCTTGATGCCACAGCCAGATTGGGAGCTTAACACAAAACTATATATTTTAGTTTCTTTTTATTTCCCCAGATTCCTAGGCAAATAAATAATAGATTCTCAAAAAGCACTTGTGGCCTGTCTTTTTGAAGACATTTAAACTTCTACTGAGTGGTAAATAGGAATAGCGTGCATTTTTTGTTATTGTTGTTTTTGTTGGTGGGAATGCAAACAGGTGCAGCCACTCTGGAGAACAGTACGCAGGTTCCTTAAAAAGTTAAAAATGAAACTACCCTATGATCCAGCAATTGCACTGCTAGGTATTTATCCAAAGGATACCAAAATACTGATTTGAAGGGACACATGCTCCCTGATGTTTATAGCAGCATTGTCAACAGAAGCCAAATTATGGAAAGACCCCAAGTTTCCAACAATTGATGAGTGAATGAAAAAGTTGTGGTGTATATGTGTATGGGATATTACTCAGCCATCAAAAGGAATGAAATCTTGCCATGTGCAAAGATGTGGATGGAGGGCCGGGCGCCTGGATGGCTCAGTGGATTAAGCCTCTGCCTTCAGCTCAGGTCATGATCTCAGGGTCCTGGGATGGAGCCCCGCATCGGACTCTCTGCTCGGCAAGGAGCCTGCTGCTCCCTCTCTCTCTGCCTGCCTCTCTGTCTAGTTGTGATCTCTTTCTCTGTCAAATAAATAAATAAAATCTTAAAAAAAAAAGATGTGGATGGAGCTAGAGTGTATAATGCTAAGCGAAGTAAGTCAATCAGAGAAAGACAATTACCATATGATTTCATTCATATACAGAATTTAAGAAACAAAATAGATGAACGTGAGGCTAAAAAGAGAGAGATAGGTAAACCATAATACAGACTCTTAACTGTAGAGGACACACTGATGGTTGCTGGAGGGGAGATAGGCAGGGGGAGGGGTTGCATGGAGGATGGGTATTACGGAGGGCACTTGTTTATAACTTTCAAGGTATGACTGGTGCAGAAATTCTCTTGGGGTCTTTTGAAAATGCTGTGCTCTCCTCCCTCTAGACCCTCTCCTCCATCACATTTATCACAGTGTTTTGTAGATCTACGGTTGCATGGAAAACAAGAAAGACCCAAGTCATTTCCATTTTTTGTGATTTCTGCATTTAAAAAAATTTTAGCCAAAAGAAGATTATAAAACAGAAAAACAATGCAATGTAACTATTATTCACAAGAATAGATTTATGCAACTATTAATGAAGAAAATATAACAAAAATAATTTTAGTGGTCAGATAACAAGATTCTATAGCTTAAATTTTTCTCAGGATGATAAAAGGAAAAAGGAAAAATAAAATATGATAAATATATTAACTCCCAGTGTATATAGATGGTGTGGTCTAACAATGAGAAACATGTTCTTAAGTGGTACGATCTTCGACAACTGGACCCTTGTCAAGATGTCTCTACGGCAATGTGTATGTTATTATCTGTAAACAGTGTCTTAAGGTCCAACCCTGACTCCAAGAACCAAGAACATAATAATTTCACCAGTAGCTGCATGAATAGTGCCTACTTGTAGATGCTCCAAATCTGAAGGTCCTGGGAAGTCTTCTTGCCAACCCGCCCTCCACTCAGCTTTCTTCTCCCCCCACCTCCCTCCTGACTCTGCTAACATTGGCTTTTAGTATTCGATAAAAATGAGTCAACATTTTTGATAATCAGCAAAGTGATCCAAACTCTAAATTTTTTACAGCAAGTCTATAATGTACCCCCTCCTTGTATTCTAAAAACTATGCAATGCAGAGGGACTGTACCCCTATAGGAACATATTCTCAGAGTCCTTCATGCTCCTGCAATAAATCTTCATTTATTTCATCTCCCATACCAGAAACCTTGGAATCCCCTTTCTTCTACTTCTTTCTCCTCCCTCATTATCAATTGGATATCAAGCGTTGGCTGTTTTCTTTACAGTGCTGATTTTTATCCTTTAGGTAGTAGACCCTTATAAAATAATGGGGTGAAAAAAATTTTACATTATTATTGTTTTATTGCTTTGCTATCTCCAGAAGTTTAAGTAACATGTCTAAAGTTCCAAAAGTTGTGGTGGTAGAGACGGTGTTTGAGCCTAGATTTTCTAAATCCAATGCAGTACACTATACTATGTATAGTGCCTCTGCAGAGAGGTTAGGGAGACCGACCAGACTTACTGTCCATAGAAAAATACATAAATAAACTATATATACTATCTAAATTTGAGGACTCAACAATCCTAAAATTTATCTTTGTATCCCAAGATAGATCTGTAGTCCCTACATTAAGAAATTTTGATTTGGGGCCCCTTGGTGGCTCAGTCATTAAGCATCTGTCTTTGGCTCAGGTCATGATCCCAGGGTTCTGGGATGGAGCCGAGCCCCATGTCAGGCTCCCTGCTCAGCGGGAAGCCTGCTTCTCCCTCTTGCGCTCCCCCTGCTTGTGTTCCCTCTCTGGCTGTCTCTCTCTCTGTCACATAAATAAATCTCTTAAAAAAAAAAAAAGAAATATTGCTTCAAAGTATTTCTTGGTTTCACTGTCTTTTCTGTATTCTCACTGCCATCACCCACACCCAGGTCCCTTATTAACATTTCTCCTTCTCAATCTCTCCTGCTGACAACTTAGTCATTTGAAACACTGGTTTCATCATATAATGTCCATTGAAAACATGTGGCAATGATGGAGATGAATCTTTGCACATTTTAATCATTTACTGAACAATTTATAATTTTAGATGCTATTTTATCCACTATACAGTAAAATCTGTGAAAGGCAGGGACAATGTTTTGCTCCCCATTACACAGCAATTCCTAAGCATACAATAAATATTTGTTGCTTAACTGGAGTTTTGGACACTCTTGTACATGAATAGTGGGAACATAAATTATAGGGAAATTTGCCAGTGTATTTATATGCATAGGAAAACTGCTGGGGAAACACAAATAATGTTAATAGTGGTTATCTCTAAGAAGTGGGATTATGGATGAGTTTTATTTTCTGGATCATCTAAAGAAAAAACAAAAAAACACTCAACTCCAGTGTTTTCCCTTAACCTACTCAAACATGTCCCTCCTTCCTTCCCTCCCTCCCTCCCTCCCTTCCTTCCTTCCTTCCTTCCTTCCTTCCTTCCTTCCTGCTTTCCTTCCTTCTCTCTTTCTCTCTTTCTTTACCTCTACCTTTGTCTTAGCTTTTAAAAAGGACTTCACAACACTGCTTTATGATATATAGTAGGAAAGTTGTTAGGAGAGTACATCCTGTGGAGAAAAAGGAACACTCATGCACGGTTGGTGGGAAGGCACACTGGTACAGCCACTGTGGAAAACACTACGAAGTTTCTCTAAAAACTTAAAAATAGAATTACCATGATCCAGTAGTTCCACTCTTGGGTATTTACCCAAAGAATATGAAAACACAAATTTGAAAAGATCTATGCACCCCTTGTGTTTATAGCAGCACTACTTACAATAGCCAAATTATAGAAGCAGCGCAAGTGTCCAGCAATACATGAATGGATAAAGAAGAGGTGACATATATGTGTGTGTGCGCCCACACACATACACACACACACAATGGAATATCCCTCAGCCACAAAAAAGAATGAGATCTTGCCATTTGTAGCAATGTGGATGGATCTAGAGAGTATAATGCTAAGCAAAATAAGCCAGTCAGGGAAAAAGAAATCATCAGCTGTGATGTGAAAATAAGAAATGTGAAATTTAAGAAATAAAACAAACAAGCAAAGGAGAAAAGAGACCCCCCCCCAAAAAAAACAACCCAACAACAACAACAAAAACCCCAGACTCTTAACTCTAGAGAACAAACAGATGGTGGTGACCAGAGGGGCAGGGGTGGGAGGGGTGGTGAAAGAGATGATGAGGAGTAAGGGTAACACTCATCACAATGAGTACAAAGTAATGCATAGAACTATGGAAGCGCCGTACTATACACCTGAAATGAATATATCAGTGAATTAAAATTTTTAAAAGAGAGTAAATCCTAGGATTTCTTATCACAAGGAGAATTTTTTCCCTTTTTTCTTTTCTTTTTATTGTATCTATGAAAAATGGATGTTCTCTGAGCCTATCTACTGCGATAATCATTTCACAGTATCTGTGAATCAGACCACTCAGCTGTATGCCTTACCCTTACACAGTGATGTATGTCAATTATTTTTCAATAAAACTAGGGGAAAAAAGGTCCTTCAAAATCTAAACCCATCTTACCAGATCTCCCACTGGTCTCTCATTAGAAAGCCCTCCTCCAGTTAATTTGTCTGTCCATCCACCCATACAACAAATATTTGTTGAGAACCCCTGACTTGCCTGGCACCATGGAGGGGAGAAACAGACACATACATAATTCATTACACTCCAGTGTGGTTGCTGATGCGTTAGAGACACATACAGAGGGCTGTGGGAGAGCCACGGAGGGAGGGGCCGACTTTGCCCAGGTGCCAAAGGAGGCTGGGGAAGTATATGGAAGAGGAAACCCTAGTTGAATGCCCTCAGGGAGGGCAGGAAGGTGGAGGAAGAATATTCTAGGCAGAATGGGCAGCTCATAAATAACTCCATGAGGTGGGGAGCCCTTGGGTGGCTCAGTGGGTTGAACACATCTGCATTCTGCTCAGGTCATGATCCCAGGGTCCTGGGATCGAACCCCATGTCAGCCTCTCTGCTCAATGGGAGCCTACTTCTCCCTCTCCCTCTGCCTGCCTCTCCCCCTGCTTGTGCATTCTCTTTCTCTCTCTCTGTCAAATGAACAAATCAAATCCTTAAAGAAAAACTTCCATGACGCCTGCAATTTCACATATTCCGTCAAAAGCACAAGTGTCTGTTTTCCATGGGGTGAAACGTCGTGTGCCTGGAGTCCACAGGCAGGGGTGACAATCCACACCTACGTATCTTAAGTCCTATTCCTCCAATAAGTCTTCCTGGACGCTCTTGGTACCCTGTGGCCTCTCCCTTCTTAGAGACCCATTGCCCAATTACTTGGCACTTGATTCAAGACCTCTTCTGTTATTCTGTGATACTTCTCCCATCTGGTTTGCATCCTTCTCACGAGCAAAGAATATGCCTTCTGTTGGTTTTTTCAGGAGCCACTTCAGCAAGTAGACAGCGTACTGTTGGGCGTCGGAGGTTGTTAAAACTCATTGCCAACTGACAGATGGTGGCCTTTTAGTTTCTGTTTTCAGCTCCAAGGCCATCTAAATGGTTAATTCTAAAGGTGACTGACTGCAGCATTTTGATGTGCCCCTGAGATAAGTACTGCTGTGCAATCACCCCAAACCGCCTTTCGAATCTTCTCTCACAGTAGAAAGGGCAGTTCTACCACTGGTGCAGAACCAGAGTTTCTATAAATAAGGCCTGCTGTGGCCCCGTCAGACCTCTCACTACAGACTGAAGAGCTGGTGATGTTTACTAAACTCCTGAGATCACTAAAGTCTGAGGTAATCTCTTACGCCTCATTAATCTGCAGTGTTTGAAGTAATCACTAAGGGGTAATAAATCTCTAGTCTCCAAGGGTTTAAATCACGCAGAATGTGTTGTTTCAGATGAATAACGACAGACATGATTTGCCATCTAGTCGCTGGACCCACATTTAGGGAACCTGCCAAGTTCAAAATACTGAACGGGGCTCTTTTCCTGTGACCCACACTTCTGTGTCCTGACTGCTCTATGTCATGGTGAAAAATGGACCAGCTCACAAAAAAAGTGGACTGGAAGTTCTATGAATGCAAAGTAAATGGTTATTTTGGTGTTCAAATAGATCAAAGGAGGGGCGCCTGGGTGGCTCAGTTGGTTAAGTGTCCAACTCTTGATTTCGGGTCAGATCGTGATCTCCGGGGGTCTCGAGATCGAGTCCTGGGTTGGGCTCCCCACCCAGCAAAGAATGTGCTTGAAGATTCTCTTTCTCTTCCTCTGCCCTCCCCCTGCTCTCTCTCTCACTCTTTCTCTCTCCCCCTGTCAAATAAGTAAATAAATCTTTTAAAAAAATAAATCAAAGGAACTTTTCCCATTTGTTTAAGGATAAAGACTTAGATTCTTTCATTACCCCCCACTTCCTTCCTTCTTTCCCTTAATAAATGTTTATAGAGAACCAATAATGTATCAGATACTCTTCTTGAAACCAAAGACAGGATGATTTAAAAAAGAAGAGAGACATGAAAGAGACCACACTTCCTGGTATAAAATCAGTCAGTTCTGGGGATATAACGTGCAGCATGGTTATGATAGCTAATAATGCTGTATTGCATATTTCAAAGTTGCAAAGAGATGAAACCTTAGTTCTCATCACAAGAAAAATTTAACTATGTATATTATTAATGACAGATGTTAACTATGCTTATGGTGGTGATCATCTCACAAAATATACAAATATCAAATCATTATGTTGTATACCTGAAACTAATATGTTACATGTCAATTGTGCCTCAATTTTCAAAAACAAAAAAGAAAAAAGAAAAGGAGAGATGAAATTTCTGCCCATATGGAGAAGAAATACCTTGCACTTAGAAAGCAGAGTTGTCTAGAGCTTTCTACTCCTTTGATCTACTGAATACCAATGTTATGCCAGGCAGTAATATGGTCAAGATAGGTCATGTGAGTTATGTATGTCCATTACTTTAAAGTATGCTTTTTATACAGATGATGATCATAGTAAGTACTTAGAGCATGAGATTCGGATTTAAAAGGATGAACACCTGCCATTTACATCACTGTGGATGGAACTGGAGGGTATTGTGCTGAGCAAAAGACATCAATCAGAGAAAGACAATTATCATACAGTTTCACTCATATGTGGACTATAAGAAACAGAGCAGAGGATCTTAGGGGAAGAGAGGGAAAACTGAAGGGAAAGAATTCAGAGAAGGAGACAAACCATGAGAGCCTCTTAACTATAGGAAACAAACTGAGGGCTGCTGGAGGGGAGGTAGGTGGGGGGTTGGGGTAAGTGGGTGACGGACATTAAGGAGGGCACGTGATGTAATGAGCACTGGGTGTGATACATAACTGATAAATTATTGAACATTACATCTGAAATGATGATACACAATATCCTGGCTAATTGAATTTAAATTTAAAATAATGAAATAAAATAAAAGACTGAGTTCTCTGCCTTTCGTTAGGTGTGTGAATTGAGAAAATCATTCCCTTCTTTGTGCCTGCATTTCCTTAGCTACAAAACTAGGAGAGCGGTGAACGCCCAGTTCTTGGGGTTTTGGGAAGAGCGTGTAAGGTAACTCTCGATGACTCTAAAGCTGCCTGTCTCACTCCCTGAATTGCCTTTCCTACCTCCCCATCCCTTCTCCTTGATAATTTCTATTTCTCTTTGAAACCTTGTCTTACGTAGTACAGCTTCCGGTTAGGAGTATCTCTCTGTGATGGTGTTAAGCACTCTCTCCTCTTGGCCATCATTGTATCCATCAGGCATTTATATTGTAGTTACCACAAGATATTGGCACAGAGAAGGCGAGAGCCTCTGTCTTATTCCCACGTTCTGTACCTAGCATAGTGCCTCGCTCATGACCAGTCCTTAAAAATCTGCTGAATAGTAAATGAAAAAGATGTTGAGGAAAAGATAGATTTCAAAGTATTAAACAAACATAAGGTATTATTCTTACCATCACACTGGTACAGAGGCACTGAAACCGAAAGGCACTTGGTGTGACTGAGCAATAAATGTGTATTCTATTAGTCCTCTGATTCTTTGCCATTTTTTTTCATTACCACAGAATAATCTATCCTGACTGCTAGTCACCAAATCACTTTCGAAAAAAAATAGCAATTTCCTGGTGAAATAAACATGGTAATAATCAAAATTAAAAGCATAAGTGAAAAACTTGTCTTAAAAAGTGTCCATCTGAGAGTTGAACCGTAACACAGAGACTCTAGTTACTTTATAAGTGGAGTTAAGTTTCTCTTAATTTGAGTCTCCTTCTTAAAATCTAGAGAAATTTCTCTTGTAGTCAGCACTGAAGCAGGAACCGAATCCTGTACTTACCTCAGAAGGAAATTAGATGCATACTTTTTGAGACAAGACATTTAGCAAAATCTGTTTTAAGAAAATGTGCGTGGGATCTTCTACCAACACAATCGCTGCTAATGTGGTCTGTCCACAGTACCTCTTCCCTAAATGTGAATGGTAATGAGGACTGTCTCATGATTTTCTACTCCATGACTGCAAGAGGGAAACGTTCTTTTGTGGGTTTAGTTATGCTTTCCATTTTTTTGTTTTATTGTGAAATACACACACATAAGTACATGAAACATATATTTGCAAGGTAACAATGACAATAACAAAAAAAACCTCTAAAATGAAATTGATAGAGCCACTACTCAGGCCAAGCAATAAAACATTGTGAAGACTCTACAAGTGCCCCATGTATTCCTCTCTTGGGAGGAAACCACTGGCCTGGCTTTGGGATAATTATTTTCTCACTTTTCCTTGTAGTTTTACTGCAGTAACTATTTTAAAATGTGTCGTGTCATTTATACTGTGGCAAAATTTATGTACAACGAAATACACCATTAAATGATATAGTTTAGTGAGTTTTGCAGGTGTATATGCCTATGTTACCACTACCCCAATCAAAATACAGAATTTCTGTCTTCCCGGAAGTTTCCTCGTGTCTCTTTGCAGTAAATCCTCTCGGTCCCAACCCCAGACTACCACTAATCCACTTCCTATCACTATAGGCTAGTTCAGTCTCCAACTTTTGCATAAATAGAACAATACAGCGTATACTGGCTTCTTTCACTAAGCATGATCTATGTCTGATTTTGATCTGTATATAAGCAGAATCATAAAGCATGCTATGATTCTTCTGAGTCTTGCTTTTTTGGTCAACATTACATTTATAAAATTCACACATAAATTTGCATATACCTATAATTCATTCATTTTTATTACAGTATATAAACCATTGTAAGGCTACAGCATAATTTATTGATCCTTTCTGTTGTTAGTACAGTTGGGATATTCTATAGTTCCACTGGGAACACGTGCTGATTCTGTAGGTTGATTTTATATCCAGCTACCTGGCTAGCCTTCTTATTAGTAATAACAACTCCTCTATAGATTCTTTTGGATTTTCAGTGCATATATATATTCGTATTATCAGTGAATAATGACAGCGTCAATCTATAAAATCTCTATATGTTTTATTCATTTTTCTTGTTTGTGTGACTGCTCTCACAAGGACCTCCAGTACAAAGTTAGATGGAAGTGCTGATAGCAGCATCCTTGTATGGTTCCTGATCTCAAAAGAAAAGTTTTGTGTTTTTTTTTTTTAATTTTAATTCCAGTGAGTTAACATACAGTGCTATATTAGTTTCAGGTGTACAACATAGTGATTCGCCACTTCCATACATCACGCTGTGCTCATCACAGGTGCCCTCCTTAATCTCCATCATCTATTTCACCCATCCCCCCACCCACCTCCCCTCCAGTAACCACCAATTTGTTCTTTATAGTTAAGAGTCTGGTTTTTGGTGTGTCTCTCTCTTTTTCCCTTTACTTGTTTGTTTTGTTTCTTAAATTTCTCATATGAGTGAAATCACATGGTATTTGTCTTTGACTTATTTTGCTTAATATAATACTCTCTAACTCTATCCATATCATTGCAAATGGCAAGATTTCATTGTTTTTTATAACTGAGTTATATATATATATATATATAGAGAGAGAGAGAGAGAGAGAGAGAGGTGGTATATATACCACCTCTTCTTTATCCATTCATCTATTGATAGACACTTGGGCTGCTTCCATAATTTGGCTATTTTTGGCTTGATAGGATGTCGCCTATCAAAAAAATAGAAAATAACAGTTGGTAAGGTTGTGCATAAGTTGGAGTTCTTGGACAGTATTGGTAGAAACATAAAATGGTACAGCTATTGCAGAAAACAGTATGGTTGGTCATTCCTCAAAAAATTAAAAATAGGATTACCATATGATCCAGCAATTTTACTTCTGGATATATATCCAAAAGGATTGAGAACAGGATCTTAAAGAGATATTTGTATGTCTTCATGTTTATAGCCCTACTGTTTATAATAGCCAAAAGGTAGAAGTAACCCAAATGTTTACTGGCAAATTAATAAACAAAATGTTTATTCCACACAATGGAATATTATTCTGCCTTACAGAGGAAAGAAATTCAGACATATGCTGTAACATAGATGAATCTTGAAGACATTTTGCTAAATGAAGTAAGCCAGTTAAAAAAGGGTTAATACTATACAATTCCACTCATATAAGGTACGTAGATTAATCAGATTCCTAGAGACAGAAAGTAGAATTGTTGCCAGGAGCTCGGGGATGAGTGGAAGAGAGAGAATGGGGGGTTGTTGTACAATATGGAATTTCAGTTTTGCCAGATGAAAAGGATCCGGGAAAACCTGATACCCTTTCATGATAAAAACTCTCAGTAAACTAGAAATAGAGGGGAACTTTCTCAATTTGATTAAGACCATCCACAAAAATACCTACAACTAACATCATGCTTAATGATGAAAAAACCTGAAACCTTCCCACTAAGAATGTACACGGCAAGGATATCCCCTCTCATCACTCCTTTTCAACATTATATGGAAGTCCTTTTATAAAAGAAGAAAAGCAAAAAAAAAAGGTATATAGATAGATAAGGAAGACATCAAACTGTCTCTGTTTGCAGATGACATGATCATCTAGATGGAACACACAAAAGGACTGATCAAAAAACAAAATAAAGGGGCGCCTGGGTGGCTCAGTGGGTTAAGCCGCTGCCTTCGGCTCAGGTCATGATCTCGGGGTCCTGGGATCGAGTCCCGCATCGGGCTCTCTGCTCAGCGGGGAGCCTGCTTCTCTCTCTCTCTCTCTCTCTCTCTCTCTCTCTCTCTCTCTCTCCCTGCCTCTCCATCTACTTGTGATCTCTCTCTGTCAAATAAATAAATAAAATCTTAAAAAAAAAAAAAAACAAAATAAAACGAAACAACAACAAAAACTCTACTGCAGGGGTGCCTGGGTGGCTCAGTGGGTTAAAGCCTCTGCCTTTGGCTCAGGTCATGATCTCAGGGTCCTGGGATCGAGCCCCGCATTGGGCTCTCTGCTCAGCATGGAGCCTGCTTCCCCCTCTCTCTCTGCCTGACTCTCTGCCTACTTGTGATTTCTGTCTGTCAAATAAATAAATAAAATCTTAAAAAAAAATCTACTGCAATTAAAAAAGTGCTTATAACAAGTTTGCTGGATACCAGGTTAATCCACAAGAATCAACTGCTTTCCTATATGCCAACACTGAGCAAGTGGATTTGAAATTCAAAACATCATACCATTTAAGCACTAACACCCCCCAAAATGAAATACTTAGGTATAAAACTAACAATATATATAAGATCTATGTGAGGAAAACTACAAAACTCTGGTGGAAAAAAATCAAAGAAAAACTAAATAATGAAAAGATATTTTATGTTCATGGATAGGAAGACTTTTTTTTAAAGATTTATTTATTTGAAAGAGAGAGAGAGCACAAGTGGGGGTGAGAGGGAAAAACAGACTCCCTGCTGAGCAGGGAACCCAATGTGGGACTTGACCCCAGGACCCAGGATCATAACCCCAGCATAAGGCAGACGTTTAAGCGACTGAGCCCCCTGGGCACCCCATGGATAGGAAAACTTAATACTGTCATGATGCCAGCTCTTCCCAACTTGGTCTATAGATTCAATGCAAGGTCAATAAAAATTCCAGCAAATTAGTTTACGGGTTTTAACAAACTGACTCTAAGGTTTATATGAAAAGGCAAAAGGCCCAGAATAGTCAACACAATGTTGAAAGAGAAGAACAAAGTTGAAGGACTTAACACTACCTGACTTCAAGATTTACTATAAATCTGTCGTAACCAATACAGAGTAGTATTAGTGAGAGAATATATAAACAGATCAAAGGAACAAAATAGAGAGGTCAGAAATAGATTCCCATAAATTTATTTTCTAGCCTTCTTATTAGTAATAAGATCAGCTGATCTTTGACCAAGGAGCACAAGCAATACAATAGAACCAAGAGAGCCTCTTCAATAAATGGAGCTAGAGCAACTGAACATCCACATGCAAACAAAAAAAAAAAAAAAAAGGAGAACCCAGAGATCGACCTAGAGAGAGACAAAAATTAACTCAAGATGGATCATAGATAGACCTAAACATGAAGTGAAAAACTATAAAACTCCTAGAAGATAATATAAGAAGAAACCTAGATGACTTTAGATGTAGTGATGAGGTTTTAGATACAACACCAAAGATATGATCCACGAAAGAAATAGTTGATAAGTTAGACTTCTTTCTGCTCTTTTAAAGACAATATCAAGAGAATTACAAGATAAGCCACAGCAGGGAGAAAATATTTGCAAAAAAAATTTTGCTATAAGACTGTTAGGCAAAATGAAGAACACTTAAAATTCAGCAAGAAGAAAACAAACGACCTGACTTAATAATGGGCCAAAACGTTTCAAGAGACACTGCACCAAAGACAATATACAAATGGTAAATAGGCATGTGAAGAGATGCTCCATATATATCATCTGGGAAATGCAAATTTAAACGATAAGATACCACTACACCATGTATTAGAATGGCTGAAATCCAAAACACTGACAACACCAAAGCCTGACAAGGGTGTGGAGCAATGGGAACTCCCATTCACTGCTGGTGGGAAGGCCGTGGCACTTTGGAAGATTGTTTGGAGGCTTCTTATGAAACTAAACGTACAATCCAGCAATCTGTTCCTTGGTATTTACTCAAAGGAACTGAAAACATGTCCACACAAAAACCCACAATGGATGCTTATAGGAGCTTTATTTGTAATGGCCAGACTTGGAATGTCCTTCAACAGGTGAATGGTTAAACTGTGATACCTCCAGACATTGGGATATTATTTGGCACTAAAAAGAAATGAGCTATAAAGCCATCAAAAGACAAGAGGAACCATAAATGCACATTTCTTAGTGAAAGAAGCCAATTTGGGAAGGGTATATACTGTATGATTTCAAATGCATGATATTCTGGAAAGACAAAATTATGGAGACAGTAAAAGGATCAGTGGTTACCAGGGGTAGGGAAGTGGAGTGATAAATGGGCAGAGAAAAGAGGATTTTTAGGATAGTGAAAATACTGTGTATGATATAATGATGTAATATGCCCTTATACATTTGTCCAAACCCATAGACAATACACACAAGAATGAGTCCTAGGGTAAACTATGGACTTTGGATAATTATAATGTATCAGTGTAGGTTCATCCTTAGTAACTAATGTACCATTCTGGTTAGTGATATAGATGATGGGAAAGTCTATGCATGTGTGCAGACAGGGGGCTTATGAGAAATCGCTGTACCTTCCTTCCAATTTTATTGTAAACCTAAAATTGCTCTAAAAAATAAAATCTTAAAATTAAAAAAAAATGAGAGTTCTGGAAATGGATAGTGGTGATGATTGCACAACAGTGTGAATGTACTTAATACCACTGAATGGTATACTTAAAAATGGGTAAGATGGTAAATTTTATATGTATTTTACCATATTAAAAAAAAATTCTAGGAGGAGGGTTGACTCAAACAACTTAGTTGACTGTTACTAGAAACGGAAGTTGGCAACTCACATTTATTTACTTTGAGTAAATAACTATTCTTTGCCAACAGTGATGCCATGTGCTTTCCATTATTACATCATATAATTAGTAATTTAAGTAAGAGCTACTTGTTTCTTTGGCAAGCAGCCACTGAGTAGTTACGTACTTTTGAAGTAGGTAAGCATGGTGCTAGATGCTAGAGATTGAACAGTAAACAGCATGAGCTCAGGGGTGTCCAGGTGGCTCAGTCTGTTAAGTGTCTGCCTTCAGCTCAGGTCATGATCCGGGCTCCCTGCTAGGCAGGGAGTCTGCTTCACCCTCTCCCTCTGCCCCTCCCTGACTCTTATGCTCTCTCACTCAAATAAAATAAATACAATCTTAAAAAAACAAAACAAAACAGTACAAGCTCAGTTCATGCCTGCAAAGGGCTAACAGTCAATGTTCTAGGGCAAGATACAGATGCCATTCCTGGACCACGTCTAAGAACAGAAGGGGAGCACCTCCCCCGGCTTGTTCTGTGTTCTAGGCTTCCTGCCCCACATTTACATACCTTATCTCATTGAATTCACCCAACAACTCTGAGTTAGGAATTCTTGCCCCCACATTCCAAAAGATAACCTTAAATCTCAGGTTTAATGTACGTGAGATCGTGCGATGGCTAAGGGAGTGGTAGAGCTGAAATGCAAAGACCATGTCTGCTACTCCCAAAGGCCACGTCCTCTCCCTATGTGGGCTCCCAGCACAGTTCTGTGGCTCAAGCTGCCCAGAGGCAGCGGTTTCACCGTGAGTCTAGGAAAGAAAACAGTGAGGACAATACTGTGAGTTTTCTACTTAAAAAACAAAACAAAACCATATTTCATTAATAAGCAGTCCTATATACTGCAACTTGCCCCTTTTTATAGTTTTGTGCTATTTTTTTTCTCTTATGAACTGATCCCCATTATAATAAATAGGAGTTACCACTCTTTTTTAGGGTCCCAATATCTCCACCCTATTCTGACGTTTGGGAAACTGTGCCCTTTATAAATCCCTGTGGGAAGCACAGCCCCCCTCCACACCTAGAAACTCGCTCCCCCACCGACCTTGTAGCAGCGAGGACGTGAATCCAGGAGCAACGCTCCACTAATGCTAAAATCACCCCAGACTCTGAGTTTGAGACCAAAGTTCTGAAGAAGCAGAAAGTGCCCAGAATCCACTCGGGGGATGAATGCTGGCAGCAGCAATGGCTGTCGTCAGTTCTGGGGGCCAGGTGTCAGCAGAGTCATCTAACGGAGGCATTGGCACGGCCATAGCTGGTAAGCTGTGTCGTTTCCTGCTTGAAGGCAATGGCAGTGGTGTCTTCATCGTATCAGAGATCTGGGCAGTGTCCTTGTTAGCTTGGCCCTGGGCCTCCAGCCCTCCTGGCAATTCTGTGAGCCACCTAAAATCCTCATCATAAATTCTTTCTTCCTTAAAGCTGCCAGAATCTGTTCTGTTGTTTGTAGCCAAGAACCTTAACTGTGAGAGTGGTGGTTTGTTTTAATACTCCTCTAGACAATCTAAAAAGGACCAATATTAAGCCATTCCCCCAATTTCAGGAAAAAAAAAAAAAACAAATACTGGCGTATGAAATTTAAAAATATCTAGGAACCACTGCTGTGTATTGTAATGCTCTAAGTTGTGCATTTAAAGCTCTATCTACTGAATTAAACCAGAATTGATTTTTCATTTGGACTAGGATAGTGACTAAACATAACTCTGGGTAACCATGTGGGCTGTATTATTTCGTTTTTACATGGCCAGACTTGCAACCAGTCTGTCTTCTTAGCAAACAATCCAGATAAACCGTGTGTCTATATAATTGCTTTCTCAGCCATTGTGAATTGTTTGATCCAGTTAACAATATAGTTCCACTCCTCTTTTAAAAAGATTGAAACAGCATGTAATTAATTAACTAATTACCATATTGATTCATTATATTTACTTACTGAGCACAGCTATAGGTTTTTATCAAGCAGGATGCCTTGCATGCACAAGACACAAAGCTTATGATCTCAATTATAAACCATTCTTTCCCTCTCCCCTGAAACCACCATTAGTGGGCCAACCACAATGACTTCTTGTCTGGGCTTTTATAATTGCTCCCTATCTAATTTCTTTTCTTCTAACCTCGCTCTTCTACAATCCATTTTCCATCGAGGAATAGGGCATTCTTTTAAAACATTAATTGGGTCTTAGGACTGCTCTGCCATAAAGCCTTCCAAAATGTTCCAGTATCCTTAACCTTAAATCCGAAGTGTTTAATCCAACCTGGAAGGCCCCATGCAATCTGCCCATATAAATTCTAACCTATCGCACTCCTGCCCCCTGTCCCCGCCCACAATGTCCCAAACATACGATCCCCTCAATTCCCGAAATGCTTTGATCTCTTGCCTGCCTCAGGACTCAGGACATACGATTCCTTCTGCCTGGAATGTGTCCCCTCCTAACTGTTCACTTGGCTAACCCTATTCAGACTTCCTGTTTTAGATTTCACTTCCTCGGAGACACCTTCTCTGACCACAGCACTGAAGATAGATTCTGGATTTTCTGTCTCAATACATCTGATTTTTTATATTTTTGTTCACCATTCTTATATTTCCATGTCTGTTTGTTGAGTGTCTGTCTCCTCTTCCCTAGTCTGTAAACATTAAGAAGACAGGGGTGACTGTCTCATTTACCTCCTAGCACCTGGCAAAGCTCCTTGGATGGGCTCCTTGAACATTTGTTGACTGAAGGAAGGAAGAAATTAGCAAATGAATCCAAAACTTATAAATTCCACATAAAAATGGTATTCGGGACAGGAAGTTCTAGAAATCACAGATAGGAGGGAACTCAACAGAAAGCTAAGGGAAGTCTCTTAGGGAAGGTAGCACTCGAGGAGGACCCCCAAAGTTTGGGTAAAATAGGAACAGGCTTTGGTAAGACCTCTGGGGAGAAGCTTCATTGTTCAGGGAAGGGGGGTGGTGGCCTGGGGAAAAGGTGGTCTCTGAACAGCAAACAGAGAGGTCTTGCTTCTGGGTAACAGAGTAGCTCGATTTCGAGGGTATGGTGAGGCTATGAATTGATTTCTCATTAATCCTGCCTCTTAAGTAAACACATTTAGGGAGCGAATCTACTCAGGATATAAATTGCCGGGTTTGTGGTGTCGGCCCTGTGGTGGGCATGCAGGCTGGCTCGCCCAATTCCATGCCCACCCCCCAAAGGAGTGCATTTGCTTCATGCTGAAGCCCAGAAGCTCTGACTGTATACCCAGACTCAATCTAGACTCTGTTGGCAGATAGCCCCACGCTGGGTTTGGGAGGCCATGAACATCATGCACAAGGGTCCACAATTCTGCTACTGCTTTTTGCAAGCATGATGGTCAAAGCAATTGGTACCTGTGTTTGGTTTGTTTTGGTTTTTTGAGGCAGTTGTCGCAGAGATCTCAGAGTCTGGGTATTACCTTCCTGGTTATTGAAAGGCATGATACGCTATATTCCTTTGGCTCTAAACTTGATTTAAATTGACAACTTTCTCCCCTCCCGCCCTGAAACTAGGTAGGGACTGCTAGAGGCTGACCACGTGCAGGGTGTTTGAGGGTATCACCCTTCTTTCTTTCCCTGTTCTTCTTTACCCAGCTTGCTTTCCGGGCAAGAAAGCAAGCTGGGCCCCTATGGGAGCCGAGAGCAGAGAGGTTGGAAAGAAAAGTGGAAAAGGAGGTTCTTACAGGTACTGCTGTCAGACGGCCTCACACTTTCTGGGTTTGGCAGGTGTGTCAAGTTGACTCACTTTCCAGGGTTCTTTAGAGACCCCGCTATCATGGTTGTCCGTCCCCTGCGGTTGTTCTAATCTGGGCCAAGGCCTGCGATTCCTGCACTTCCTTGCTCTCCAGTCGAGCCCGAGGGAATGGGTGAGCTCCTCAGCCTCATTTCTGGTGAGGTCTCATTGTCCCTGCAGTGTGGCTAATGGACAAGATCTAGAACAGTTCTCCCACTGACTCTGGAGTTCACACATATGGCACACACCCCTGCCACAGGAAACATTCACACATTCCTCTTCCAGAAACCGTGTACAACTGTGTACACAGAAGCCGTGTGTAGCATGGCGGCCACCCTCCCTTCTCTGTCACCAGCAGAGCGGGCGAGCCCAGCTCCAGCCTGTAGCCCTCCAGGATAGGAGCCAAGCCACACGCATGCTGATTCTCTAACTGGGTTGTGGTGGGGGGTGGGGCAGGAAGGGACAGTGAGCTCCCAGAGGGATTCCCTCACAGCCCTTCTTGCTCAGCTTATGCTAAGAGTAGACACTGCGCCCTCTTAGGATGAGGGCTTGAGATGCAAAGCACACCAGCATCTTCTTTCAAGACCTTCACACCAAACCCTCTCTCAGTCTCTGCCCTGTGCCATTTTAAGCCCAGGAGTGACTCACCTAATCAGTAGTGGGAAGTCTCTGCCACCTACTCTGAATGTTTTGCGGTGTCACCTGTCTCACAACTCACCCATCACGTTGTCACCTTGGGGAAGAGAAGCATTTTAACACCTTTTTGCATTTAGCGTTATGTCTCCTTTACGTTACATCACCTTTAGCATTACGTCTCCCCACCTCTAGCTTCTGCTTCCTCAGAAAGCATTGCTCTTTTTGGGCTATCCATCCCATCTTTAGCTCCTCGTGTGGATTCCAAGCAGCCCTAAACTAACTAGGAAAATATTCTCCTGGTCTATGACTGTTCTATGCAGTCTATGCAATCTATATTCTCCTGGTCTATGCAGGTTCTCATGGTAATGAGAAAAACAGCCCAAGAGCAATACTGAGCCATGGAGGAGGCAAAGCTGGAACCTGGAGCCTTGACACTGGCGTGGTTTGGAGTGCTACCCCTTTAAACTTCTTTTTTTTTTTTTAAGATTGTATTTATTTATTTGACAGAGATCACAAGTAGGCAGAGAGACAGGCAGAGAGAGGGGGGAAGCAGGCTCCCCGCTGAGCGGAGCCCCCCATGCGGGGCTCAATCCCAGGACCCTGAGACCATGACCTGAGCCGAAGGCAGAGGCTTTAACCCACTGAGCCACCCAGGCGCCCCCCTTTAAACTTTTTGTAAGGTGAAATAAAGGTCTACATTTGACTCAGGGTTTCTGTTATTAGCAAATGAAAGGCTGTGATCTATGCATTCCCTGGGTCAGGTTTTCCAGCGTGAACGATTCACTGTGGAAATATTTGGTAGCAGAAAGGATTTGGTTGTGGAAGACATTTACTAATGGAAACCAATGGAAACATGGGGTGACGAAGAACATTAATGAGCATAGCATCATCACCTGTTTCTTCAGTAGAACCAGGGGTGGGAGTCATTTTCCGAACCCAACAGGCTCCTCTATATTTGAGGGGAAGGGGAAAATGTAAAGGAATGCCAGAGGGGCAGATACCCCACTGAGAATACAGGCAAAGCCTTCTAAAGTAAATTTTGAAACCATTCTCCTTTGTGACTGTTGTTTTAATGTTCCGGTTGCCTGGGCTCCGTTAACAGCACCTGTTAACAGTCATTCAATTGCTTCTCACACTTTGAAAAAGTCCACTATGCTTGATTATTTCCTTTCCAATGAAATTTTTAACTTAAATTGTATTGCCTTATGAGGCTAATAGATATTTTCCCCCAAATAATACAGAGCTATTTTATAGGAAGTTACCAAATCAACACACGAATTTATGAACTTCCTTTTTTTTTTTTTAAAGATTTTATTTATTTGTCATAGAGAGAGAGAACATGAGCCGGGGGAAGGGGCAGAGAGAAAAGCAGGCTTCCTACTAAGCAGGGAGCCCAATGCCAGGCTAGATCCCAGGACTTTGGGATCATGACGTGAGCCAAATTGCTTCTGCACTTTTCAACCAACAGAGCCACGTTTTTTTTTTTTGTTTGTTTTGTTTTGTTTTTAATATTTTATTTATTTATCTGATAGAGAGAGATCACAAGTAGGCAGAGAGGCAGGCAGAGAGAGGGGGAAGAAGCAGGCTCCCTGCTGAGCAGAGAGCCCCATGCGGGGCTCGATCCCAGGACCCTGAGATCATGACCTGAGCCGAAGGCAGAGGCTTTAACCCACTGAGCCACCCAGGCGCCCCCAGAGCCACGTTTTAAAAGACTGAGCCACTGCTGAAGTCCCACGAACTTCATTTTTAATTAAATAAATATCTTTAGGGGAAGTGGCTGTTTCTAGCCAACAAGGCCCTTTAGTTAACTGTTTTGTTTTTATTCTATTAGAGTATTTAATTCTCTCAGCCTGGTAAATTACTTATGCACTCTGTGTATTTCTGGGAAGCTCAGGATCTCTTTGTGAGTATTTTAATGTGTTCAATGTGAAGAAATACAATCACATAAGAAATGCCACTTTGCTGCTAGCTACCTATAGCATCGATGATAAAAATAGACAGGAATGAGATACTTAGGATGGCATCATCTGTATTATGGTTAGAGAAATGATCAATAACCTCTGAATGTCTTTGGCTTCTTCCCCTTCCACCACTTGGGTTCAGACTTTCATTATCTTTGCTGGATGACTGCAAAGCCCCTGAAGTGGTATCTTCTTAATCTCCTGTCTTTCCCCTCTTCAGTCCAGGCTTCATGCTATTTCCAGATAAATCTTACAGGCACACAGCTCCCATAGCATCCCTGTCTCACTCAAGATTCTCCAGGGCCCCCCCCCCCACTGTCAACCAAAATCAATAGCATTCAGGGGTCTGGTGTTCAAGGGCCTTATAAATATGACCCGAACACACTTTTCAAACTTTCTCTCAATCTTCCTCAGCAGGTACCATATGATTTCAATCAACTGGATTGCTTGCGATTCCCCAGATATCCCTCATGCGCCTACTTCTCTGAGCCATGGCTGTGATCTGTTTGCTATGATGGCTGTTGTCACCGTCTGTTAGGCTGCTATCCCAAAATGCCGTCTGTGGGTGGCTTAACGCACAAACATCAATTTCTCACAGTACTGAAGTCTAAGGAGTCTGAAGTCGAAGAATTCTGAGATAAAGAAACAGGCACATTTGGTGTCTGGCTCATAAGCAGTTGTCTTCTTGCTGTGTCCTCGCATGGATGGTACTTGGATAGGGTTTCATGAGAAGCAAGGTCCCTCATTGCCTGAGAATGCCCAAGGTTTCTGGTGTGGAGGTGACCATTCAGGGGGAAAGGTGGGCAAGGGGTCTCCCAGGGGAGGGGGGCTTACGTGGCTAGGTGATATGTCTCTGGCTGAGGGATCCCTGAAGGGCCATAGCGGCTTCCAACCAGAAGGTTCTACCTTGCCATGGCCACCAGACATGGGCTCAGGTTTCACCCAGCTATGCAAAGCAGTGAGGCTCTAAATGGTTAAAAAACCTGCTTGTTTGGGCTATTTTTTAAATAATTGGCTGTATAAAATTCTTGAGTGCGGTGCCAGTAGGCTTTTGAACTAATAGATCTCAGCCTGCAGGGAAGTAATAAGCAACCTACCGGTCAATACCCACAAACCATCTTTGGCTCATTTATATAACATTTTGGGCAATAACTAGCAGTCACTGCCAAAGCAACCATTTTCAAATTGAATTAAGTATTAAACATTTACAATTTAGGAGGTGCTTCAGCAAATGACTTGACATATCCTACTTTGGAATTATAAACTAGGAAAGAATGAAACCGATTTGATTGGTGATGGTATTACTTAGGAATGGGGAGAAAAAAGTCAGCCTTGATGTCCCACTGTGTTTTTATTTAGAAGTGAAACCATCACTCACTCTCCCATTTCTTTCCCAAATAAATCCACAGGAACTCCATTCAGCATTCAACTAAGATGCCCAAACCACCCAGTAATTGTTGCCCGGTAGGATAGAAAACAGATCTCACCTCCCACCCCCAAAGTTCTATGATCATGCTAATGGTGTCCCCTAACGATTGCCATCTAGGTTAATTTCATGAAGGGACTTCCTCCCAAATGGAGGAGATGGAATATTGGGTAAAATGTATTGTTCTTCCATGAGGTGGTGCACCATTAGAAGTGCTTATGTAGGGCGTCTGGGTGGCTCAATGGGCTGGGCCTCAGCCTTCGGCTCAGGTCATGATCTCGGGGTCCTGGGAATGAGTCCCACATCAGGCTCTCTTGCTCAGTGGGGAGGCTGCTTCCCCCCTCCCTCTCTCTGCCTGCCTCTCTGCCTGCTTGCGATCTCTCTCTCTCTCTCTCTCTGTCAAATAAATAAGTAAATAATATTTAGAAGTGTTCATGTAATCACAATTTAAAATGTCCCATAATTCACATTATTCCGCCAGAGAGTACATCTTCTTTGTTTTAAAATTGGAAGCCCCTACAATTTGGACTCATTTTCTCCAGTCCACAGTTGCTGAAAACCTCAGTGATTTGTCTGCATATAAGTTCAGAAACACAAACAGAGATTCTTTAAAAAATGACAGCTTAGCATTTTAGAAATTCACAAGTCCCTTAAGAAGTTTCTGGGACATGGGTCAAAATAAAATATAAGATTTGGATTACCGTTTAATAGTCCCTCGGATGTTTTCTACGTTCATTTAAAGAGGTAGTTTTAATTGTGTGACTCTTGATGTCTAGTTTTTGCTCAATAAAAATTTATTGTGAACTTACTAGTGCCAGGCACTGGATCAGAAAATGGGGACATGGCAGTCACCAAGTTCAACGTGATTGCTGTCCCCAAGGTATGAGGAATGATGACACAGTGGTCATAAAGCTGTCCCGACCTTTGCTTCCGAATGGAAAATTCTAAGGGGCGCCTGGGTGGTTCAGTCGGTTATACAAATTGAAGATTCTGACAAGGTAAGACCAAAATAAGTAGTTTTGCTGTTTTACTTTCTTCTAGTCTGGTCTTCCCTGAGGATGGAACTGATTGATGCCAGCCGCAAATCCTGCAAGAAAGTGCTTTTTTATTCTTTTCTTTTTCTCTTTTTCTTTTTTCTTTCTTCTTTTTTAAATTTTTTTCCTTTTTAAGCGGATTGATAGCTGCGTAAGATATCACTGGTCTGAGGACTCGAGTTTAAGCTCCAATTTGCTTTGCCAAGGTCTCTGATCAGCCTCAAAGAGGCCAGTTCATGGAATCCCACAGTCTGACTTATCAAAATATTCATTTGACCTTGAAAACATTCTTGTTGATACCATGCGGCTAGAAAACAAATGAAGTATTTGGACAAAATGTTTGCATCAGTGACTCCAAATTGACACAAACTCTGTAGGTTGTCTAGGATGAGAAACCTCTCCAAGGCTCATTTTCTTCAGTGCCTGCAGGGTTTTGTTATTCTCTGTGCTCAAAGATGACAAGCAGCATGTTAATTAAAGAACTGACATCCTTCAATTTACTCTTTTCTCCCTACTTGCCATATTCCTCCTCCCCCAGCTCCCAGCCCCACTCCTGCCATTCCCACAGAAGTGTAAATGAAAGGTTTCACAGTTTTTTCACAGTTTTTACATGAATAATTTTGGGGTAGATCCTGTTCTTCTCATCCACCACTTCGCAGCAAAGTCAAATTGTGTGCCCTGTTATGTTAAATTTTGATCTTTTTAACACAGGAAAAATCGTTTTGATAAAGGTTAATGCCTCCTTAATATTTATACACTTGAATCATATTGAAAATGCATTTTGAAATTCTGAAATCTTGAATTAATATGACAATGTGCACAGAGTGTGTGACACTATTTGTAATTCATTAGCACATACTTTACAACATATTAGCATCAACTGTGGAATGCCCTGTCGTGGTTCTGGCAAGCCCGTGAGTTTCGACCTCGTCTAGTCACTAACGCTTTAAGGTTTTGACGTAGACGTCCAGAGACAATTCCAAATGATTCTTGCAGATCAGGAATACATTAATTTACCCAGCAACCTGCTAGGTGTAATATATTACCCTGAGAAACATGCCTACCTAGCAGCCATCCAGCATATGTTTGTCTAGTTGCAAGCAGATTTTGAACACCAGACTGCCATAATGGAAATGAATTGTGACACGATCCTGGTAAATTGGGGACTGCACCTGCTCTACGGCACCTGGCATGATGTCCTCCTTGCATAGTGAGTCTGCAGGTGATTAACAGCCCCTACAACTCACATCATTTTGAAACAGTGTCTGGATAACCCCACATGTATCCTCAGTGGCTCCTGCAACAGATGGAAATCTAACAGTGTCGTAGATTTCATGAATTCCTTCTCTGCTGATGCTGAAACCCTCCGGAGTATTTATTGTAATGACCTGTCCTCCTGGGCATCTGAAAACCAGTCTCTGACTGACAGATATACACAGTGTCTAAAAGCAGTAATTGCCAGGCTATACTTCGTTTGACTCTCCCCTCAAACATTTAAATCCTAGCTCGGAAAAATTCTCAAGTGTCCAAAAAGTCCTTTGGTATTATGGAATATTCAGAGTTCCCTTGGGGGCTTGAAAACTTTTGTAAGGAGCATAGCATAGGAGTTTGTGTTTAAAAATATTTATAAGGATGTTTCTGGTTTTATTATCATTAAAGAGAAAGCTGGATCATCTGAGGCTTAGAATTGACAGGGCTCTTTCCTATTTATTATTGATCGCTGGGCCCAACTAATTAGAACTGTGGTACAATATTTATGAGACGTTGTGTAGCATGTGTGCATAAGTGTATGTGTGTGCAGGTACACATATATATAGGTGCACAGATCTTTATGCAATTCTGAAAATACACAATTGGATGCATGAGCGTGGTCTTGTCTTTGTGATTGTTGTTGCCTATACAGTGGAGTTGTTCCTGCTTCCTCCCCTTGACCAATGATGTACAGGTTTGTTCTCAGCCTCCTCCTCTCCATGCTGTTTCATCCCTCCAGTACTGTGTCAGGGACTGCTAATTTCTTCCTGATATCCATTTTATCTCCTTGCTGTCCACCAAAATACACATTTTCCAATCTTCCACACAGCTAGGTCTGAACAAATGAGCTCATTTTATTTTTTAATTTTTTATTTGAGAGAGAGTGAGTGAGAGCACAAGCTGGGGGACAAACAGAGGGAGAGGGAGAAGCAGATTCTCCACTGAGAAAGGAGCCCGATGAGGCGTTCAGTCCCAGGACCCAGAAATCATGACCTGAGCAGAAGGCCGACGCTTAACCAACTAAGCTACCCAGGTGCTCCCAAATGACCTTACTTTATACATTAAGACATAAAAGAACACTCCTGGGACCCCTTTCATCCACCTGTTGCCTGGAACACCAACTCAGCGGCTTGAGCCCCACCGCCATCTTGTTCAATTATCAAGTGAGCTCTACATGGTGACCTGGAAGGACACTTGTGCTCTGACTCCCAGGGGACCTCACCAGTCCCAGGCTGCCCATCTTCAGAGTATTTTACGTAAGGGAGAAATAAATCTTGATCTTGTTCAAGGCATTGTTTTTTCTGCTCTCGTGTGCTCAGGCAAACTGAATCCCAACTGATGAAAGTGCTCTGGTCATTTTTTCCACACCTGCCTTGAGCCCATCTGTCTCAACTCTCCACCCTGCCATCCATGTTACTGTGGTGCTCCTGGGGTGCCTGTTCTTGCCTGTCACCCCTTGACTGATCACGTGAGGCCCCTGAGATCTGATGGTGGGCCTTCTGTCCAGCCTCAAGTCTGCCGTTCCTCCTCATCTCCAAACTGCCTGGCTCAGCAATACTGCTCTGCCTCCTCACATTTCCAGTCAGGTTTTGTTCTCTCAGTCTAGAATGTTCTCCCCATGCTCAAAAACCGGAGAAATTCAAGTCTCAGCTCAAATACTCAACCCCTCTTTGAGATCTTCCAAGATTTCCCCAACAAGAGCAAACAAATGCGCCCTTTCTCCTAAATGTCCCTGCATTGGGCTAACTAATGGTACTAAACTCCCTTGCATGCCTGTGTCCATGTTAAACTATAAGCTGCAGGTGAGTAAGGACTCAGTTACTTCTTCCTTGTACATCTTTTATCAAGCTCAGTATAGTCACTCAAAGTATGAAGCTGAAAGTAAAAGGAATGAATGGGTGATCCTGCTGGGGACTCCTTCCATTAGGAAGCACTGTCCCCGCTTTAAGTAACAGGTTCAACTCCTTAGTTGCCTCTGTGACAAAGAGCTTCAATAATACTAGAATCTTCTAGTCTCCTATCTTTTTTAAGATTTTATTTATTTATTTGACAGACAGAGAGATCACAAGCAGGCAGAGAGGCAGGCAGAGAGAGAGGAGGAAGCAGGCTCCCTGCTGAGCAGAGAGCCCGATGTGGGGCTCGATCCCAGGACACAGGGATCATGACCTGAGCTGAAGGCAGAGGTTTTAACCCACTGAGCCACCCAGCCACCCCTAGTCTCCTATTTTAATGTTTTTGTTTTTACCTTCTTCATTTTGAATCTTTATGGGACTAAAAGTGGCATAAAGTAAAAATAAGAACTATTGAGGTTTAATCAGTTTTAATAATGGCCACTGTGTTTTCAGCACCTTACAGCAGCAGCTTGGCCAGGCTAAGTATTGTGCTAAGTGCTTTACATACTTTTTTTTTTATTATTAAATTTTTGCCATAACCTTATGAGGTGAGTATCACGTTCAATCTAGTTTAAGTGAAAGGAATTTACTGGCTCATGTAACCAGAAGATCTAAGGGTATGGGTTCAGCTGGATCTAGGGGTTGAACTACACAGTTAAATGCTGGACATATCCCTCCCTACATATGACTCTGTACTTGTCCCTTGCTGCCTCTGCCTTGTTCCTTGTCCCTGTCCCTACATCTAACTCCATCCTTGTCCATATCTCTAACTCTATTCCCCACCCCACCTCTAACTCTATCCTCATTTCCATCTCAGTCTCTATCGAGATCCCATCCTGATCCCCACAAGTCTCTGGAAGTCTCTCTTCCTATAGCAATCATGGTGGACATCAACAGACCCAAACTTGTACCGTCCCCCTTAGCAACCCAAACAGCAAGGGAGCATCTTCCTTATAGCTCTGGGAGTTAAATCTCAGACAATTGTCTGACTGGCTATGTGAGGTCATCTGCTTATCTCTGAAGTTGATAGTAATTAGGGAGAAAGGTAATGTGGTTAGCCAGGTTTGGGTCATACCCAACCATGTGAATAGGACAGAGTGGGTTCAGCCCCTACCTGAACAAACCACATGGAGTGAGCGTCCCTACAGAAAAAAAAAAAATCCAAAAAAAGGGCAAAAACAGCTAGGCTGAAAAAAAAAAAAAAAAAAAAGGGAAGATTTCTACCACTGATATGTTCTCTCCTTACAGAAAAGAAAACTGAGCTCAGAAAGAGTGTTTTATTTTCCCAAGGACACACAGGAGGTAAATCATGAAGCTGGGATTCAAATCCAGCTCTGACTCTAAAGCCTTGTCCCCGAACCATTTTGCTGAATTATGTTCTTTTATATAGTCCTAAAAAGTAAACGGTAAGCCTTCAAAATTTAACATGACCAAAAATAAAGAAAAAATAATTAATTCGTCTAAATTTGTGAGCCAGGGCTAAGGCTGTGACCGGAATTTTCATCCATATGCAACCCAACCAAAGTAAGTCTCCTTACCAGAGTATACTATTCCTTTTTATAATGGTCCGTTAAAAAAAAAAAAAAAAGTACAGGGGCGCCTGGGTGGCTCAGTGGGTTAAATAAAGCCTCTGCCTTCAGCTTGGGTCATGATCTCAGGGTCCTGGGATTGAACCCCGCATTGGGCTCTCTGCTCAGTGGGGAGCCTACTCCCCCACCCTGCTGTCTCTCTGCCTACTTGTGATCTCTGTCAAATAAACTAAACAAAATTTTTAAAAAACAATAACATATAATTGTTCATAAACAAACAAACTTTGTACCCTTAGGGGTTTTATTGTTTTTCTTTGGGGGGAAGATTTATTCTTTAAATAGGTAGTCTCCGCAGAGCTATTTTCTAAATGATGCTCAGCTTCTTAATACCTTCTCCTAACTAAACATAATCATAGCAACCCTAAACTACCAAGATGGATTCCCATGTACATACATTATACGTGTCTTGATGTTGTTCTTTTCTTTCCTGTTTGTTTTTAATTTAGTATTTTTTTTAATATGAGTATAGCTGACACATCATGTTACATTAGTTTCAGGTGTATAATTTAGTGATTCAAAACCATAGTCATACATCAGTTAGAATAGCTAAAATCAAAATGATAAGAAATAACAAGTGTTGGTGAGGATGTGGAGAAAAAGAACCTTCGTGCATTACTGGTGGGAATGCAAATTGGTGCAGCCACTGCGGAAAACAGTATGGAGGTTCCTCAAAAAATTAAAAATAGAAATACCATATAACTCAACAATTCCATTATTGGGTATTTACCCAAATAAAAACCACTAATATGAAAAGATATATGCACCCCTGCTTATTGTTGTTTATTGCAGCATTATTTAGTCAAGATATGGAAGAAACAGAGCATCCATCAATAAATGAATGGATAAAGAAAATGTGGTGTGTGTATATGTATATGTATATGTATATGTATGAAATATTATGTATGTAACCTAAGCATCCATCAATAGATGAAGGGATAGAAAACATAGTTGTGTGTGTGTGTGTGTGTGTGTTTGTAATATTTCAAGCCATAAAAAGGATAAGAGTGTGTCATTTGAGACCACATGGATGGACCTATAGTGTATTACACTAAGTGAAATAAATCAGTCTTAGCATTATTCTTAATACTGGTCATGCCTTTTTGGTTTCCCTAACACAGTACAGGCTACTCTACCCACATACTTTCTATGTTTAATCGCTCATCCATAGGAATCCTAAAGATGTGGATGTGAGGGCGATCTGGCTGCAACATCTGTCACCCCATTGATCGCCAGGGTTGATTCGGCTGATCTGGCTGGCTAGGCGCGTGTCCCCTTCCTCCCTCACCGCTCCGTGTGCGTCCCTCCCGAAGCTGCGCGCTTGGTCAAAGAGGACGACCTTCCCTGATAAAGGAGAGGACCGTTCTTGGGTCAAGGGTATATGAGTAGCTGCGCTCCCCTGCTAGAACCTCCAAACAAGCTCTCAAGGAATCCTAAAGATGTAAAACATGCCATGTAGATATTAAGGGATTTGGGTGCAGGGAATCATCCTAGAGATCATTAAACCCAATCATCTCATTTCATAGACGAGAGAAACAAATTCAGAGGTTAAGTGGCTTGCCCAAAGTCATTCTACTGGTTTGGCAGAATCTGGGACTAGGTTTTCTGGTGCTTTTTCTAACATTTTACCATTATTCAGATTGTGCCTTATCTCATTTACCATGCACACTGTTAGGTCTTCCTCTCCGGGACCTGAAATACAACCTTCTCTAAAACTCAGTGGGCCAGAAAATTCAAGCAGTAAATGTTTGCCCCGGCATACTAGTCATGTGATTAGTATGAAAATGAGCAAATACAGTCAAATTCCAAGAAATATAAAGGTGCCATTGAAAAGTACCAAAGATAGATAGATGGATTGATTTAAATTTTAAGTTTGTATTTGTTATTTATTGGAGAGAGAGAGACCAGAAGCAGGGAGAGCAGGAGAGGGAGAGAGAGAAGTGGGCTCCCCACTGAGCAGGGAGCCTGACATGGGGCTGGATCCCAAGACCCTGAGATCATGACCTGAGCTGAAACCAAGACTTGGATGTTCAACCGACTGAACCACCCAGGTGCCCCAAGGGTAGAGTATTTATAGAAATTATTTGAAAATTTTCTGCACAGAAGATCTGTCTCATCTCTCCCATTTATTTATATCTGTATGGACTCATAGATATTTATTGTATATTCTGAACTATAATCCAAAGCTACTTCATTTATTTTGTTTCTCAAAGTGTTCTAATTTTGGCATTGGATGTTCTTTCAGCTGATTTCTATATTCCTTTGACATACCTTCATATTAGTTGAGTTTGGTTTTGTATTTTGAGATGTTCCAGGCTCATCTTATATGTGTATATTTCCTGTTTCAGTCCCAGAATCAGATATTTCTCCAAGGATCTATGGTTCTTTTTGTTGTTTTTTGTTTTTTTTTTAAGGGCAATTAGAAACCAAGATATGAGCAGTAGGTATGTTCATTTCTACTTGGGTGTCATTGATTCTAAGCCCTCCTAGCTGACAAGCCAGGAAATATTTATGTCTATACTAACTCTGTATATATAAATATCTGTAACTATTTATATATACAACCATTCATATCTGTATTAGACTAAACATGAATTCCCACTATACAAATTAAAGACCACAATACAGCCATTTATAAAACAAGACAATATGGCTTTAAAAATTATTTAAAACACAGAAATTCATATTAGGAAATTCAATTATTGTTACTGTGTTGTTATTTAATTTTATTGAAATGACTTCTATGAATTAAGAATGACTTTCTGTGTATCTCTGTGTGTCATGTTTTCTGGTTATCCTATAAACAATGGTTACCCCGCAGTTGGCTGAATAAAATTGAGTTAGAGATACATGAAAAAGTACTTCAAACAAACATTAATGAATAAACATTCTGTCATCACGGTGCAGGCCTGTTTTAGAGAGATACCAGTGTTTTATCCATTTTAGTGTCACACTTCAACAATCACGTGCAACAACACACAAAGTGAAGAAAAATGACTCCCAGGACCCTCGTTGCTTAGGTCTGTGTGGCAAGACTACTCATCACGTTGCCGCCATTATCCCCTCCTTTCGTTCCCAGTATAAAGCACGCTAGCCTTGTCACTGCTGCAGCTGAAGATGAGTCGTTATGCCTCTAATAAAATGTGATTCTAGGGAGGCTTCTGAGTTCAGCATTGAGGGAACATGAGTTGGCTGTTTCCAGCTGGGGAAAAAGACCCAAACATTTTTCTCTTCTCCTTTTCACAGACTAAAATTATGAAAACTCTCAGATGTGTCCAGAAAAAGAAGCTGAGAAATATGTAGCACAAGATCTAGTTCATGGTGCTCTTGCAAACAGAGCTATTTCCTGCCCACATGGTTGCCTTCTACAGTGTTGTGATTCCGAACAAAGCTTGTTAGAAGCAACTTTCAGCAATTTAGGGGAGCTATCTTCTCTAAAAACTAAATTCACATAATTCTGGTGGACATTTTGGAATGTACCTGAGCAGTATACTCGCCTTCAGTCTGTGGTGACCTCCACATCCAGAAACCCAAATTTATCTCGGAAGGCTTGTAAATTGCTTTGTAAAGAAGGCATCAATCTCATTATCAGTGGTCTTGTGTTGAAATTCATTATGCGGTCTTATTTCTGAACAGACTGGGGGAATTTTCTCAGCTTGACATAAATCCTTAGATGGTAGAGAATGATGATCAGTGGTGAAAAAAAAAAACACACTTTCTTTTTTTCTCTTTTCACGGTTAAGTGTTTCAATTGCATTTCCTCACTTTAACTGGGCATAAGTCACTTACCCATTGATGGCTGAATTAAGTCTGCAAACCATGAAGGGAAAAAAAAGTTCGTTTTTCTGAGAGAGGAATCGGCAGCAGTGAGCAGTTACCCTTCAGGTAAGAAAAACATAATTTCAGTGTTCATTATTTAAAATTGTGCCATTGTTTTCTTTTCTTGAAACCTCCTTTTTCTTGGAACATACGATATGGGGACACAACTATATAAATGTTTATTTTCAAGAAAGCCAGCTGAGCATTGTAGAAAGAATGTGGGCTTTGAATTCATACAGACAAGAATTTGAATCTCAGCTCTACCACTTAATAGCTATGATTGTTACTAACTTATTTATCCTCATTGGATATTAGTTTCCTCATTTCTATAGCGGGAAATAATAATGCCTATAGGGCTGCAGAAAAGATTGAATTAGATCAGTTATGTATATGATACACTTGGCACATAGTAGGCGCCTAATAATGGTTGTAATTAGCATCATTATGGTTGTTTACCAGTGTTATTATTTGTCATGTAGCTATTTTGCTATGTTTAAAACAGAGAGGAAAGTATATGGCTACTTCTGGAAACAGATTGGCCTGAGCAAATTATATAATAAAGAGCTTAGTCAGAGAATACCTGAATGATAATCAAATAGTGATAAAGGGGAAGGGAAAAGCTGATTAGAATAATTGGTTGCTAAGGTATTTTTTCCCCCAATTAAAAGTCTATCCCATGGAGTTCAATGAAGACTTTCTGCATATCTGAATTTCAATGATTCCATCACCCATCCATTCAGAAACTGCCCATTTATGTCACATGAAAGGCACTGGGGAAGAGGAAGGATCAAGAAATAGGTGGATGCAAGGAAGTCTTCATCTGAATTGTAAATATACCAAAAAAAAAAAAAAGCTCATCCTAAGCCAATGTTAAGAAATGTAGATTAATAAAAATATCAGGTACTTTCTCTCATAGGATTGAGAAAAATGAGAAAGACTAATAGCATGTAAATTGGCAAAGATACAGAGACACTCTCATCCAACCAGATGAGTGTAAATTGTTAAAATTATTTGGGGGAGGAAATTTGACAATATCTAAGTTTAAAATGTGCACAGCCAGACCAGTTTTAAGAATTCATCCTTGGTGGCTCAGTCACTGAGCGTCTGCCTTCATCTCAGGTCATGATCCTGGGGTCCTGGGATCAAGCCCCACATCAGGTTTCCTGTTTGGCAGGGAGCTTGCTTCTCCCTCTCCCACTCCCCTGTTTGTATTCCCTCTCTTGCTGTGTCTCTCTCTGTCAAATAAATAAATAAAATCTTAAAAGAAAAAAAAAAAAGAATTCATCCTATAGAGGGGCATCTCGGTGGCTCAGTTAATTATGTGTCTGCCTTCGATTTGGGTCCTGATCTTAGGGTCCTGGGATAAAGTACCACATCAGGCTCCCTGCCCAGCAGGGAGCCTGCTTCTCCCTCTCTCTCTGCCCCTCTCCCTGCTTGTACTCTCTCTCTCTCTCTCTCTCTCAAATAAATAAATAAAATCTTGGGGGGAAAAAAAGAATTCATCCTATAGAAATAATATCCTGAGGACATAAAGATATATATGCAAGGAGGTTTGGTGCAGCATTGTTTATAATTGTAAAAAAGGAATCGGGAAGAACAACACGCTTCTGTTACGTATTTCTGGGTGATAAGTTATCCTCAAGATTAGCAGTTCAAAACAACAATTCTTTATTATCTCCCAGTTTCTGAAGGTCGTGAATTTGGCTGTGGCTTTGCTAGGCAATTCTAGCTCAGGGTCTTTTGTTAATCAAGATGTTTGCTAGGAGTGCAGTCTTTGAAAGCTTGACTGAAACAGGAGGTTCTGCTTCTAAGAGGGCTCACTCACATGTCAGTTGGTCGAAGGGGCCTCAGTCCCTCCCCACACCAACCACACGACTCTCTCCCTAGAACTGTTTTTGCATTCTCGTGACATGGCTGCTGGCTTATTCCAGAAGGAGTGATCTAAGAGAGAGCAAGAAAGAGCTGCTCTCTGTGCATGCTTTCTGTGGCCTTGCCTTAGGAGTCCCACACTATCATTTCTACAATATTCTACAGCATTACATTCTATCCATTCTACAATATTCCAAGTTATCAAGTCCAATCTAAGCTCAAGGAAAAGTGATTTTGTCTCTACTTCTTGGAGTGAAGTGTTGACTGATTCTTGGACATATTTTAAAACTACCCCAACTTGTCTTCTGGCTATAAATTATTAAAATTATTTTCACAGAGAAAATATACTCATCCCCTTCTAAGCCTACCCCCGTCTACCCCCAAGTCTCAAAACTTTACAGTATCAGCTTAAAGTTCAGAAACATGTCATGTTAGTTGGATCAAGGAATGGCTGAAGCTTCTCGGTGTCATTCCTTAAGTGCAGTTCCTTTGATCTCAAGCCCTGTGAACTAAAAAAGACAAGATAACACACACACCCAGCATACATATGTGGGACAGGCCAAGTATAACCACTCCAGACATTCCTGACTAAAAAGAGGGAAAATGGGAGGCCCAAAGCAATCACTGTTCTAAGTTACAAGTTAGAAGTTTCTTGATTTGAATTCAGTCTTACTCCTGCCTAGGAATGATTCTCTGTGGCCCTTGGCTCCACATTCCGGCTGCTTGATTACCTCTTTTGATTTATCCTTCCTTTTCCTTGAAAGGTAGCCTGTTTTGGAGCTGTGTGGCTTTCTCAGTAAAATTTTGGATTCCAAATGCCTCATTTCACTGTGTACTATCTCTGTCTCCTTCAGTCTAATACAGTGGTATTTCTGTAATTATAATTATTTTTAGTAACCTGTGGGCCTAAAGGCTTGATTTGGGCTGGCAGACCCACTACCAAGATGGCTCACAGAAATGTATATTGGCAGAGGGTGACAGATTCTCACTGACTATTGGCAGGGGCCCCTAGCTTCTTGCCATGTGAGCCTTTCTTTAGGGATGCTTGAATGTCTTGGTGACACAGAACTCGTTTCTCCTTGAATGAGTGGTCTGGGAGAGAGAGGGAGCAAAAGAGAGGCTGCAATGTCTCACATTGTCACTTCTGCCATATTCTGTTCATTAGAAGTGAGTCACTAAGCCCACACTCAGAAGGGAATTATGCTCCAAATTTTGGAGAGGACAATCAAGAACAAGTGGAATTATTTTATTTAGGAATCTGTCTTAAAACTACCTCAATACCCATTAAAATTAATGAAGTATATAAAAAAATACTAACTTAGAAAATTGTTATTGATATACCATTAAGTAAAAAAGAACAGAGTAAGCTTTTTCTTTTTAAGTTTTTTTATTTGTATGATTGTTTGTTTTTTGTTTTTTGTTGTTGTTGTTGTTGTTTTGACAGAGAGAGATAGATCACAGGTAGAGAGGCAGGCGGGGTGGGGGGGAAGCAGGCTCCCTGCTGAGCAGAGAGCCTGATGCGATGTGCGGCTCAATCCCAGGACCCTGAGGTCATGATCTGAGCCAAAGGCAGAGGTTTAACCCACTGAGCCACCCAGGTGCTCTCCAGAGCAAGCTCTATAATAATATGTATAGCATGATCCTGTATTTTGGGAGAAACAAATCTAACCTTGCATATGTATGTATAAACACAGAAATATCTAGAGGCCTACAGACCAAAATGTTGATAGTGCTTACAGAGATCTGGTAAAATGAATTCTACATATTAAAAAAAGAGTAATGATTTTTTTTTTTTACTGTTTTGTGTTCTTCTGTGTTTTCCAAACGTGCTAAAAGAAACCTGTGTTGCTTATATAATTAGAAGGTAGCAAGGTATATAATTGAGAGAGATTTAATAGTTAGTTATAAATATTGAACTGATATTGAAAGAGAACAGAGATGATATCCTAGCCAAGTCTCAACATAATGATCAAATCTCCAGGAAGAAAACCAGTTTGGTCCTACTGAAGATTTGATTTGTTAGAAGCTGATAAAAGCAGACATGGCAATTGTGAAAAATATAATTTCAATTCTACTTGTGGTACTAAACAGTAAATGTTGACAAGATTGTAAGAAATAATATGTAACAAGGAATTTCTAATTAACACAGAAATATGGAAGACTGAAACATGCCTTACCTATTCATCCCTCCTAAGTCTCCACTACAGTGACAGGAAGGGGTTACCAACATACACACACACACACACACACAATCACACACACACACACACACACACACACACACACACACACACACACAGTGAGAGAGAAGAAGGGAGGAGAGAGAGATACAGATAGAGATGGAGGGAGAGAAGGAGGAGAGAGAGCAGAGGGAGAGAGTAGGAAAGAAGACAGTGGTATAATTTTAGCTGGATAACTGATCTGGGTAACTCTCACAATATTAACTATGGATAAATGGTGACAACTCCACAGGAAGCTGAAACCCAAGCCCACCAGGACTAAACCTAAGAAGCATATAAACTCATGCCAAGGATTTAAAAAGAAAAAGAAACTGACTTTACTAAGTACTTCAGAATATGGGAGACCAAGTAGAGAAGAAAACAACATGGTTGGTTGAAAGTCCACAGAGGATATAGATCATTACCTAGGTCCTTTCCCCAGCTGGGTAACTGCCTCTTCATGAAGCTGACAGAAAATCGGAGGTTTACTCCCTGAAGATGGCAAACCAGAGGTCTCTAGTCTTAGTGCACATAGCGTAAAAACTGTGCTACCAACTAAACACGGGGCCACTGAATGAAAGCCTCTATTCTAAACAACTTCCATGGCTCACTCTTAGATGCTGGCAGCCATGTTTAAGGGCAGGATATTGAAGGAATTCTCTCAGAGGGAAGTGATCAGCCAAAGAGAAAAATGGGGGAAGAAATAAAATGTTGACATTTGGGAGTTCCCCGGTGAAATGGTTGTGTTCTGCCCAATTACCCTCCAGTGAAGTCCAGTATTTAATAAGCCCTACCCTGTCTCACAATATAGGGCTTCTTTCTTAAATATGAGCCAAAATAAGAATGATGAGAGATTTGAAGGCAACTTTTAAGATCATGGAGACCAAAACTAATAGGAAAGATAACGGAGATGAAACTGACAAGAAGCAGAGAGAAACAGACAATAATTATCTTCAGGGAAATAAGAAAAAGCATTACATCCATCACACACACACACACACACACATATCATGAAAAAAGAACAATTAGAAAACAAAACAGACCACCTAGAGGCACCTAGGTGGCTCAGTCTGTTAAGCATCTGCCTCAGCTCAGGTCATGATCCCAGGGTCCTGGATCGAGCCCCTGCGTTGGGCTCTCTGCTCAGTGGGGAGTCTGCTTCTCCCTCTGTCCCTAATCCTGCTCATGATCTTTCTCTTGCAAATAAATAAATAAAATATTTTAAAAAAAAGACAGAAACACAACAAAACAGATCACCTAGAAATTTTAAAATATGACACCAGAAAGTACAATCTGGAATAAAATTTAGAATGCCTTGATGATGGGTATATAGAAAACTATCAGGGGAGCCTGGGTGGCTCAGTGTGTTAAAGCCTCTGCCTTTGGCTCAGGTCATGATCCCAGGGTCCTGGGATCGAGCCCCACATTGGGCTCTCTGCTTGCCAGGGAACCTGTTTCCTCCTCTCTCTGCCTACCTCTCTGCCTACTTGTGATCGCTGTCAAATAAATAAATAAAAGTCTTAAAAAAAAAAAAACTTGTCAGAAAACTATCAAATGAAAAAAGAGATAACTTAATTTCAAGGGAAACATAACATACAAGAAAAGAATATAATAAGATATTGGCTCCGATAAAAATAATTTTACATGGATAGAATAATGTAAACTCAAATACTGATCTATGAAAAAATATATGTTTATACAGATGGGTGGATGCAGAGAAATCTGTGTTTGGGGGAGTTATGATTGTCTTCAATGGTGGGGACCAGCCTAGGTCGTATGTAAAATACAAAATTTAAAAATAGTACAATAAACTCATCCATTAAAAAGCTGCGATAGATATTTGTCATTTCTTTTCAGTCTGTCCAGCTCCTTTTGTACAACATCTTATTATATTTGGGAAATTTACTGCCATATGTGTCCCCAAAATAACCCCCAAATTCTGTCCAGTGTCCTTGGCGGCTGGCATAGTCACCTGGGACCTGGGCTCCACTGCCAGGCTCGCTCCCTTGAGAGTCTGCCTTAGAAGGGGGCACCTCGAGGAAGGGGCCCCCGGGGAGAACATTTGGCCAGTGAGGGAGTGGCAGAATCACTGAGCTTCAGAACATGGCCACAAGGTCGAGTTTCCAAGCACGTTGGTACCAGTGGGGAAGTGGTGGTAGAACTTTCTTTTTTTAGGGCAGTGTGTCACGTGGCTTTAACCTCTGTTCCTAGAAACTAAGCACCCCTGTGAGTGACCCAATTGTCCAAGTCGGTCTGCTGTTTGCAACTAACAACCCTGAGAACTGCTGGAGCAAAGAAGAAGAACCCAGGAACTTCAAAAGGTCATCTTGGGAGTGAACATGAGGAGTGGGAAGAGCTGCATCAGGAGACGACTGTTTTTTATTATAAGCCTTCGTCTTCCTAACGGGCTCTTTAACCACGACTATTTGAGTTTCTAACTATGCATATGTACAAGTTAGATAAAAATTAAAATTGAAACAAAAGGAAAGAAAACAAACAATGAGAACAATCTTTTGGAGAGCAAAATGCAACCCTTGTTGGTCTGTGGGAGATATTACTAATGGATAACAGCTCTTTTTCCCTCCAGGGCCTGGAAACAAACTCACAAACCTTCCCAATATCTATTCTAGGTAATGAAGCTGGGTCTTCCAATGAAAACTATCTGCCATTCTTAGCCTCAGAGGAAATACTCAGTCTCTTAGAGGCCTGGACCTGCATTTCTGAACTTAGGTGAAAACAAGCCCAGAATATATTTTATGGTATACAGAAATTCTGTATTACTTATATCCTGGTATACCTAATTCTGACAAATACCTTAATTAAAGGATGTACGTCACCACTATAGAACTGTATTACTCCAGTGAAATTGCTACGGTTGAAAAAAAAAAAAGCCATTTAGGTTTCTGAACATGAACATGAAGATATAGTTTGACGCTTTACAGCACTATGACTAATAGAATTTTATTACTTGAGAGTTCTCAAAGTGCTGCAAATCTCCTCACTGGCAATATTGGCATAACACCATAGAAGAAAAAAATGTTTCTTCAAGTCAACATATAGTTAATTCGCGTTTGGAGATAAGGCTACCGTGACAACATGACAATTTAATGAGGTCTGAAAAGCTTCAGAAAAGGGATTATTAAAAGGAATAGAAAAGAAATGTTCTGTGAGAGGAAAATGGAATACCAGAATTACCTGGACATTTTTTAACAGTCATTTGCAAGAATTTCTTGTCACTTCTTTTATCATAATTCTTTTTCTTTCTCTTTCTTTCTTTCTTTTTTTCCCTTTCTTTCCATATCTACTACTACAGTGGTTGGCTTATTTGTCTATGATGATAATGAGTTTCTGTACAAGATTCAAGACGAATACTTAAATCCATCGAGCACAGCATCTGCTAAAAATCTCCTGGCATTTTGGAGAACCTGGGTAGCTCAGTTGGTTAGATGTCTGCCTTCGGCTCAGGTCATAATTGTGAGCCCCATGTTGGGCTCCCCACTCAGCGGCGAATCTGTTTAAGGATTCTTTCTCTCCCTCTGCCCTTCCCCACAGACCTGCTCCAGCTGTCTGTTTCTCTCTCTCTCAAATAAATATATCTTGGGACATCTGAGTGGCTCTGTCAGTTAAGCATCTGCCTTCAGCGTGGGTCATGATCTCAGGATCCTGGGATCAAACCCCATGCCAGGCTCCCTCCTCAGCGGGGAGCCTGCTTCTCCCTTTGCCTCCCCTTGCTTGTGTTTCCTCTCTTGATATCCTTGTCAAATAAATAAAGTCTTTAAAAAAAAATTAAAAGAGAAGCTTGAACATTTGACACAGAAATGGGAATTATAAAGAGTGACAAAGATGATTTGCAAGTTATGCAAATTAAAAATTTTTATTTCAAATTAAACAAATACTTCTTGGGTACCCAATACAGACCAGGACATATACTAGGTATGTTCATATATATTATCTATTTTATTTTCATAACAACAAATAACTATATCAAAAAATACTAAAGTTATAAACCTTCATCTTAAAATATTTTTCATTGTTTTGTCTTCTCTCTACCATCTGCAAGCTTTCTTCTGATCTATGCTCTAGTTCACAAATTCTCTCTGCACCTGTATCAAACTAGTATTATATTCATCAATCGTGTTCTTAATTTTGGTTGTTAGTAATTTTTCTTAGTTCTAGAATTCCTATTTGGTTCCTTTTCAAATATGCTAAGTCAGTTTTTTTTTAAGTATTTATTTATTTTTTATTTGAGAGAGAGAGACAGAAAGAGTGAGTGGGAGGGAGAGGGAGAGAGAATCTGAAGCAGACTGTGTTGAGTACACAGCCAGACATGGGGCTCGATCCCACAACCCTGAGACCATGACCTGAGCAGAAACCAAGAGTCAGATGCTCAACTGACTGAGCCACCCAGATGTCCCACTAAGTCACTTTTTATATTTAGTCTCCCTAAAGACTTTTCCAATCTTGTCTTTTATGTCTTTAACCATAGAGTTTTACAATTGTTTTCTGATTCCAGTATCTAAGGTTTCCATGGTTTGGTTTCTGTGGTCTGTAGTTTATACTGATTTTCCCTGAGGGTATCTTGTTTCCTGGCCCTGGATTATCTTTGAGTGTGTTCTGGTCACTGTATTTGAGAAATTATTCTTTGGAGTAATCTGAGGCCTTGAATAATTTGAATCTTCACCAAAGAAAATGTCTGCTTCCTCCCTCCTGCTGTCTTAATCACCAGTCCAATACTGCTTCAGCCTTGCTCTGACATTGAGGCTGTCCTGAATTACCCAGGCAATCCAAAACTGGGTCGCAAGTCACTAAGGGTGCTTATTTATTTCCATCTTACCATATTCCTGAGGGCAGCCCTGTGGGGTTCCAATTTAAAGGCCGAACTCCTTACTTGGAGTGAGCCCAGGCTTTGTGTTTTGTTCCATTTGCTTGATAAGACCAACACAACTGCCACTCAGTTTTGTAGTTATTCCTCCTAAAGCATCAAATGCCTTCCAGGCAAAAGCAGCATTGAGGCTGGGCCCACTTCTCTAGGTTATTTCTTGCCTTTTCCTAGACTTTGACCCAATAATTTCTCACTATCTTATTAGCCTGGGACTTGAAAAGCTTTAACAGAAATGAACTTCTAGGAAGAGTTGACTCCCCAGAGGGGGCTCCAAATTCATTTTCCCCACTGGGAACTTTTCACTTCAGCATTGCCCCTGCTGTGCCCGATTCCAGGAAATAAGTTATTCCATCCATGAAACTTTAGCTCAAGTTGATACAGAATCCTTCATTCCCCTTAATGCTCAAGAGAGGATGACTTTTCAAAACCATAGTGCTAAAACACTAAGGGTCTATAAGAAGGCAAAGTGAGGGAAAAAATTATGATTGCCATTTTCCAAAGACTTTTGGTTTTGTTTTCTGAACCTACAATGAGTCCTGATGCTTATAATTCCCATCAGAAGGACACACTCCTTTGGCACCTAAGCCCCTGGCCAGCCAAAACTAAGAGGTAAGGACCTCCCATTTACTCTGAATTCTCTTTGGAGAAGCAGCCCTTACTAGGAGAATTGATAGGACTGTGAATCATAACGCAGTGAAAGACCTCTCCCTGCCCTGCTAAGGGTCCCAGGGATGTATTTCTCTTCTTCCAACCTAGAGATGGTGGAGGAGACTTTCTTAGTCCCTCTCAAATCACATCCAAATAATTTAGAATCTCTGTCATTGCATGACCCTTCACACTTAACAAAGGGCTTTAGTACATTGGCCAGGCACCTGTATTCTGGGGCTGGTCTGTCCAATATGGTAGCCACCAGTCACATGTGGCTATTGAGCACGTGAATATGGCTCTATGAACTGATTGTGCTGTAAGTATAAACTACACAGGAGATTTTGAAAACTTAGTATGGAAAAAAAGAATGCACAGTATCTTAATAATTTTTTATATTGACTATGTGTTGAAATAATATTTTGGATATCTTAAGTTAAATAAGTATATTGTTAAAATTAACTGCACCTACTTCTTTTTATTTTTTTAATTTGACTACTAGAATATTTAAAATTACATAAGTGGTTTGCATTATATTTCTATTGGACAGTACTGTCCCTATGGTGATCTTGTTTGTAAAAACTAAATTTCCTTTTCCTGAATAGTTATATTCCCAACTAGAATATGTAATGAATATGTATTGAAGTATCTCCAGAAAATTCCTCAACTTGCTTCCATTTATAGAAGCAGCATAATATAATAAAAAAACACTCTAAAATCTCTATGTTTCTTATTAACTAGCAATGAAGGTAGTCAAATCATTTTAACTCTTCAGATCTGAATTTTTTCATATAAAATGAAAAGGTTGAACCACGTCACCTCTATGGTTTCTTCTATTCTATGATTATTTGATCATTATTATGTTAAAATTTCTTCTAAAATATTTTCTATGGATAAGATAGACTTAACTTTTTATTGTAATGTCTATACAATTTCTGAACCTTCTCTTGGAGATACAAAAATAAGTATTTCCCTTGTAAAAAAGACAGACGTTAAGTTAATTTATATAAGCTTACTTACGCTTAAGTGCATGTTCCTTTTCTGTGCTAGCATTACAAGTTATGCTGTGAAAACTACTTTGTTTTTCCATTTTTAAGGTCCAGTCCATGGGTACAATTATTATTTATTTTATATCATTGGTCCTCTGGCTTCTCCTCCACAGATCATTCTCATTCCTCAAACATACATGTCTCCTATACTCTCTTTTGACCGTTTCTGGTTGTATTTTATGTCTTATTCTGTCCTTGCTGTGTCCTCCAATTCTCTTTCAGGACTGAGCTCTCTTGCCATCTCTCCCCAGCAGCCCGGTCACACTCGTCGTCTCCTCCTTTAGGCTCGGAGACTTCCTGATTTCCTCATCCCTTTCAAAACAACTTCATCTGAAAAGGTAAAATAATTGGTCCGCTTCAGGGTAAATCCAGTCTTTGCAGTTAGTATTTATTTGAGCGGTGAGGGGTGGTGAGGTGGTGGGAAGGTAGGTCTTCCATATCAAGCCTTAACTTTCATCCCCATATGAAAACCTCTATTCCTATTAAATTGAGTGGAGTGTTTCCATCCTATATTTAAATCTTCTTAAACTCTATCACATACTTACGCTTTGCAAGCCCTGCCCACACCCATTCTTTTTTGTAAAAATGTGGCTTTAAACACATTTACAGTTACCTATGCAAAATTCTGTCTGCTCAAGAAACCTACTCAATCTTAACGTTTGGGCAGAGTTTGAGGAGCACAGCATTTAGAGTAAACCGATCTAGGATCATTATCTTAGCTGCATTTGAACTAGATGTATCATCTTGGACAAATTCACTATTCCGAGGTTCAGGTTCCTAATCTGCCAAAAAGAGCTGGAATAACCCCTGTTAGAACCCCTGTTATACATGTCACATGGTACTTCTGAGCATCTAAAGGAATAATGAGCATGAACGTACTTACCAGTGGTAAAGCGCTACACAGCGTGAGTGATATTGGACATCCTGAAACTCCATTAAATTTTGTTCCTACTTCCATTTTCCCTTCTTCGGGTCAGAATAAATACATTGACCCATTAAGTTTAGACAAGATTAAAGAATATGACTTAAGGTTTCCAGAATAATGGAAAGTTTCAAGTTAAGATGAAATGATCACTCTCTTCATTCAATCATAATGAGAGCTATGAAACACTTATTAGAACTAATGACATAAATTACTTTACACAATTCATCTAGGAAACTCAATTTGTCAAGAAACAGCAGACGGTTTTTTGAAATTCAAATGGAACCTGGATGGAGGGATTGGGGTCAATGGTAAATTGACAGTCATTTTAAGGAGCAAATTAATGTTACTGTCATGAAAGTGGAGTGCAAAGAAAAGATTTTTAAGAATTAGATGTTAATCAACCAGATTTCCGAGAAAGAATGATGTTCCTAAAATTGGTGCAAAAATATTTTCCAATTACAAATTCAAATGCTTAAAAATATCACCCAAGGTATCAACAGAAAAAATCGCGTGTATGTATACATGTATATATGCATATATTCTTTCCTGTTCTTTGAAATCAGAACTATGACACAGAGATTCTATCATCAATTATTCTTGGAATTTAGTGAAAAAAGAAAAGAATCTGGAATCAGTCACTCGGTTCCCTCCTAACCCTACTTAGGAGCTATTTCCTTCTCCCTAAAAAAGGGAGGCAATCCTGTCTGCTCCGCCTAACTGGCAAAGTTGTGGTAAGGACCTGGGCGCTGTATGGGAAAGACAGGTACAGCTGCTGCTGTTGGCTGAGCGACTGTGGGCGGAGCAATGCAGCTTTAACCGGACCCCCTCCCCCCGCCCCGTTCTTGCGAGGGGGAAGGACACCTTGGCCTTGGCCAAGAGAAAGGTAGTGTTCTTTACCCCAAGTGTATTTCATTTTTCATACTATTTCAGAGGTGGGTGAGAGGGAGGAGGCCCAGGGGGATTTAAGAAAGTTGGATGCTGGGGAGAATGGCTGGCTCATTCAGTCAGTAGAGCATGAGACGCTCTGATCTCGGGTTGTGAGTTCGAGCCCCACCTTGGGTATAGAGGTTACTTACAAATGGGATCTAAAAAAAAAAAGAAAGAAAGAAAGAAAAGAAACGTGAAAAAATATTTCTCCAGCCTTGTTGGGTGCCCGGCCCTGGGCTAGGGAAAGCCACGAAGAGGAAAGGACCCAGAATAAGGTCTCGGGGACGACTGTCCAGGGAGCAGAGACCGCACGGGTAACCGGGGAAGGGCGAGGACCCGGGCGCCACCCAGCAAGGCTGCTCCGCTGCGGCTGCCGAGCCCATCCCCGCCCCTCCGCTTCCCTGAGGCGGCCGCGGCGGCCGCGAGTTCCGGCCGCGTTGCCATGGCAACCAGTGGCGGTGTGGCGGGCGGTAGGGTGGCCGGGAGGGAGAGGCCCTAACGGCCTCGGAGGCCGCGCGGAGGGCGGGCCCGGGTGGCGGGAGCGCGGCGGCGGGCGGCGGGGCCCCTGGGGGCGGGCCGGGCGGGGGTTGACCCCGGCGTTCCTGCTCCGGGGGCCTCAGAGCTCTCGGGAGAGCGCGGCGCGGCGCAGGTAACCCGCCCTGGTCCCCGGGACCCGGTTTCGACCCTCCGCCCTCGACCTCGCTCCTCGGCCAGGCCTGCCCAGGGTGGGCCCCGGGGACCCCTACAGTCCGGCTGCTGCGCTGGGGGGCTGGACGTGAGCCGTGCGCAGTCCGGGGCGGGGGGGGGGGCGGCGCGCGCTGGCGGGGAGAGCCTGGGATGTCCAGAGGGTAGCACAGAGCGCAGAACCCAGAGCCCCGTCTCCCTGAGTCAGCAGGTGTAGGTTCTAGCTTTGTGGCCTTGGGCAAGTCAACTCGCTTGTCTGTGCCTCAGTTTCTCTGACGTTAAAGTGAGTAATTGGAAGAACCTGCAAAATCAGTTTACTCATCTGTCTGTTCTGTCAAGTTTTCCCTCCCCATTCCTGCTACTCACCTCTCCGCTCCACACACAGTCTCAGAGCCTCTCTTTAAATTCCCTTAATTTGGAAATGATGTGAGCTGGGAAGTCTTCCTCTTCGTTCTACCATCTTGAATGCTATTTAATTGGCTTCAATTCAGTGATTCAGAGCAGCTGAAGTTCTTTTCAGTACTTTGTCCACTTATCCTCATATGTTGTCGTTGTAATTAAAACTTTGTTGCCTGGGAAAACTTTTTTATCTTTCTTTTCTTTTTTATAATTTAGGTAAGTACTAACATCCAGATAAGCAGGTGCCCAAAAAGCCACTGAGGAATTGTAAGATTTATATTTTTAGGCAACTCTTAGTCCGTTTGTCCTAAATCTCGTGGTATATTCATTCTAACAAAGCCCAGAAAGGGCCAAAGAGAGAATTTACTCAAATAAAAGGCAAACTTTTAAGGGACAAGAAAGGAAAGTTTGAGAACATTTAGCTGTAATTCCTCTTTATTTCTGTATAACCTGTAATTCCTCTACAACAGGAATTCTGTTTTACTCATCTCTTGTGATGAGCACTTTGCAAGGTACCTGGCACCAAGCTGTTCTTCAAAAAATAGCCAATGAATGCTCGTTTCAGCCAATACCACCTATTTCAACTTATGACTAAGCCTATGTCATAAATACAGGGGAGGGATTTTTAAAAAGGCCCAGGGGTGCCCGGGTGGCTCAGTGGATTAAGCCTCTGCCTTCGGCCTAGGTCATGATCTCAGGGTCCTGAGATCGAGCCCCGCATCGGGCTCTCTGCTCAGCGGGGAGCCTCCTTCCCCCTCTCTCTGCCTGCCTCTCTGCCTACTTGTGATCTCTGTCTGTCAAATAAATAAATAAAAATTAAAAAAATAAAATAAAGGCCCAAATTTCTACATTTTGTAAAATCAAGAGCTACTACCCTTGGAGAAGCACACATTCCATGGTTTGCCAATAGTAGAATTTTCCTGTTTTATAGGTTGATAAAGTAAGCGTTTTAGTAATCTAGATCATTTTCCCCCTAACAGATTAAAAATCAAGACACAAACCAGATGCAGCAGTTTCTTGACATGGAGAACCAAACCTATAATGCGATGGGGTAAGTGTTGATTGAAAATTTTCTGTTTAATAAGTGAGTCTTTAACTATCTCCTAAACTCCCAGATAATACATGAATTTTGAAATTTGAATATTAATAGTAGGATGTACCGATTAGTATTGGTGAGGTAGATGGAGGGAAATTCAAGTGATTCTAATCAAGAACCTATGGTGTGAATCTTTCCAATTTTGACTATGGGTCTGTACTCGAAAATCACCATTTTCCAACTTTTAGTGAGTTTTTCTGGTGTTTTACGATGATGGCTGCCCACAAAGGCCAATGTGTGGCTCTTGGGTTCCCAGCATGTCCCACCCAGTTTGTTCCTTTCTTGCTGCACTGAGTATCCCAGGTTTCCCTCCACACTTGCCCTTAAGGCTGAGCTCAACCCGTAAACATAACCTTAGAACAGATTTGGCTCGTACAGACTCCAAACTACGGAGGACAAAATGATGTCACCAGAGGGCAGGTGGGTGGTGGGATGGGTGAAATAGGTGAAAAGGATGAAAGTGTCCTTATCAGGGTGAGTGCTGGGTGATGTATAGACTGCTGAATCACTATATTGTATACCTGACACTAATATAACAATATGTTAACTATCCTGGAATTAAAATTTTAAAACTTAATAAAATTAAAAAAAGATTTGGGGGTGCCTGGGTGGCTCAAGTGGGTTAAGCCTCTTGCCTTCAGCTCAGGTCATGATCCCAGGGTCCTGGGATCAAGCCCCACATTGTACTCTCTCCTCAGCAGGGAGCCTGCTTCCCCCTCTCTCTCTGCCTGCCTCTCTGACCACTCGTGATGTCTCTCTGTCAAATAAATAAATAAATAAAATCTTAAAAAAAAAAAAAAGACTATTAAAAAAAAAAAAAAAAAGATTTGACTTCCCAAACAACTTATTGTTGTTTGGATATTTTACCAAAGGTTTCATGAAGAGATAAGGAATAAAATTTGTACAGCGTTCCCCATTGTAAAAAATTAAATTCCCTTTCACAGATATCTTGTCCCCACCCGCCCCCCATGCCACCAGGACCACAAAGGTTTCTTTTCCTGTTGTTTCATTAGTCAGCTGGCCGCTGGCCAACCCCAAAGCTGGGGACTGGGAAGCGGGGGCAGGTGAGGGGTGAACATGGGAGGGACAGTGGGTAGGAGAGGTGCTCTAGTGCCTAATCTCGACTGTGTCTGACTTGCCCTTGTCAAACCACTCCAGTAATAACTGCTTTCAGTTGTTCTGCTCAGACCATGACTTTGACATCAGGCTAAAGGAAAGCTGCACAGGTTTGGGTAAGAACAACGGTCAGTTTTCTAGATCTTGCTGCACACATCTTGCAACAGCCTGGCTGGATACTGTTTTCATTGTATAACTAAGAAAATCAAATGCTTGTTAGACTTGAGTCTAAGGTCTTGTAATAAAGAGACCCCAAAAATACAGTGGTTTAAATAAGATGAAGTTTATTTCTGTTTCATGGACAAGTTTTGGGATAAGCAGCCCAGGACTGGGAGGGCAGTTCTGCCATCCTCCCTGCATGATTTTTATGTCTGGACCCGAAGCTATGGCTTCAGCTTCCACCCCTGTGCTCCTGCCAGAGGGAAAGGGCCAGGGCAAGAGGAGAGGAGATTTGGGTCCTTTTTGGAATGTGTCCTGGAAATAGCAGGCCTCACTTCTAGCCATTTCCCGTGGGCCAGAACTTCGTCCCAGAACTACAGCTAGTTAGCTGCTGGAAGAGGTTGGGACATGTGGTCTCTAACTGAGTAGCTCGATGGCCAGCTAAAGCCTAGGTGATAAAAGGAAGAAGAATGAATACTGGCAGACAGTTAGCAGCCTTTGCTGTATTTCTGAGCTCAGAAAGGTAGAAAGAAAGAGAAAGAAAGCAGCAAATTGCTCCAGAATGAGAATGTACAACTGGTTGATGAAAAAGCAGAATTTGAATTCAGATACGTGTGGCTCTAATCCCTGCAGGCTTTGCTACACTGGAAATGGGTGGCAGTGAGATGTGGGAGCAGCCTGCCTACTATGTGCAGAAGAGCCAGGTTAGGATCCGGGATTGAACAGGTATTAGGTCCCTGATGTGATGATGGCACTGAGGGCTAAGAGGCAGACTGAAGGTCTTGAACCTTTGGTTGGTACCAGATACCTCTTCACTCTTGCAGATCTGAGGCCATGGGGACTGCTGTTTGTCTTCATTCATTCTTTCAGGGGGAATGTGCATAATATTGAATGCATGGCAAGCACAACATTAAGTCTCTTGGTTTATACAAAGATCAATAAGAAACAGACCTTAAAGAACTTAGAATTAGTCGAGAGTCATAGAGCTTGTCTGGGTACAATGTAACTACAAGCCAGAAGTGAGTGAGAATCACTAGAGGTTTCCATGAGGAACTACCCTACTCATCCCAGCATCCATGGGACCAGACGTTGTCTACCACGGTCTACAAAGCATGGACAGCCAGGTTGGCTTTGCTTCTGTCCTTCATGCTATTGAGATAATATGTAAAAATCTAGATCATAAAGACAATAAAACCTCATCAGGGGCATGTTAAAGAGCAAACCATGTCACCTACATGCACAGTAATATTTTGTGGCATGTCATCTAACAGATATCTAGAGTCTACTATAAGCCATTGACTGGTTCTCAGCACAAGGAAGAGAGCAGTGAATGAAACAAGGCCACTCCTCCAAGGGTTAGTGGGAGATATGAAATGTTTCATATGGTCATATGAAGAAAAACAAAGCAGGCTAAGGATGGGAGATTGAATGGGATGATCAAACAAGGTTCCTGGTAAGGTGGCATTGGAGCAGAGATTGTATTGGGCAAAGAGAGCTCTGGAGACAGTAAGAACAGAAAGTGTAAAGGTATAAGGAGGGAGCTTCTGCACAGAACACTTGTTGGGTGAATCATTATTTTCTGACACTTGGGTTATCACAGGGTTTGATTTTAATTTTAAATCCATGATTCCCCCGATTATAGGTGTTTACATTTCTGTTGTATTAATCAACCTACACTCCTTCTAATCAAAACACCCATATCTGAGTTTGTCCTTTCCGTTTGCTTTTAGAGTGTGTGCCCAGAACATAAATTACTGCAGAATGAACAAAAGGTCTTTTCGTATTGGGCCTGTTAAAGAGCACCTTGTCTAGATTTTGCTTTGTTTCTGTCTCCTTCTTAATTTCTACTCTTAATAGCTTGTCCTTATATGATTTCTTTTATTTATCTTGTTCTCCTGATTTTTGAGTTGAAAAATCTGGTTCAGTTATTCTTATGATTTCTGAATTTTATGATTTCTTTAAGTAATAAAAGCATCAAAACTCAAGTTTCTCCTGAGTACAGCTCTGCTGTGGGCCATACTATTCGTGTTTCCACTCTCATTTCCTAAATAGCCTGGTATTTCAATTTTGCTTTCCTCTGTAACTAATTTGAGATATTTAAGACATGTAACTTCCAAGGGTGGGGGGATAATTATATTTTTATTACTATTACTTTCTAATCTCACTACCGCCACTGTGGCCCATCAGATATTCCAGTTTTGTTTAGCGTGTTCTTATAATCTCTTGCATGATCAGCTGTTAGAAATGTCCTTTGGACATTTGAAAACTCATGTATATTCTCTAATGCTTACATAAAAATGTTAAAAAATTTTCACACAGGTCATCCGACCTTTTACTATGTTTAAATCATGTTTTTCAAATCCATCGTTACCTTACATTTTGTCTATTTGATCTGTCAAATTTTAAGAAAGCTCTTTACCATATTGTAGTTTTGTCCAATTCTTTTTTTTTTTTTAAGATTTTTTATTTATTTATTTGACAAACAGAGATCAGAAGTAGGCAGAGAGAGAGAGAGAGGAGGAAGCAGGCTCCCCGCGGAGCAGAAAGCCCGATGCGGGGCTCGATCCCAGGACCCTGGGATCATTACCTGAGCCGAAGGCAGAGGCTTTAACCCACTGAGCCACCCAGGCGCCCCATTTTGTCCAATTCTTATATTCAAAACAGTTTTTGTCTGTTTTTTTGTCTACCATTTCATTCTATGAATGAAATCTGAAACAGATTTCAGTGTTCTGTTGCTTAATGCATTGAGGTTCATGGATGTTGTATCTTGATGCATTACACAATGTAGCTTTATGAAAGAACTCACAAGTATAGGTTCATGTGTTTTTTTGTTGTTGAAATTCTGCTTCGCCTGATATTCATATTGCCACCTCTGCTCTCTCTTTCATTTACTTGAGTCTGTAATGTCGTTGATCATCACCCTTTTGTAATGGAAGAAACTCAGTCTTTTCCTTTCTCTTTAGGGAGAAACCAGTTCTTCTCTCCTATGTCTTTCTTCTCTGTGTGCCTTTATCTTCACAGAGAACACTTCACTTCTGACACTGCTGGTCATCAAATGTGTGGAGGTTTTCCCCCACCAAGCGATTGTCTGTGTCCCCCCACGCCGGGTTCCTACAATTTAACACAATTCTGACACCACCTACCTGGAGATGGCGTGAGGCCACACAGGTGGTCAGCCCCACAAGGCTGCTCCTGCTGCCACTTTAGATGCCAGGAGCAAGCCCAGGTTGCTGCCTGTGCTTCGGACGGCTGTAGATGAGACATTCCAGTGCCCCCCACCTAATTTGCCAGAGCAGTTCACAGAAGGTGGGGAAACATGTTTACCAGGATGAAGGAGAAAGGCTACAGATAAACCACCAGATGGAAGAGAGGCAAGGTAAGGTGTGTGGGAAGTTATGCTTGGCTTCCAGGCTCTTGCCAGGCGGGCAGCCTCCCAGCACTTCCTGTTACTGACCCAGAAGCTCTCCGAACCCTGTTGCTTTGGGGATTTCTATGGCCACTCCATCGAATAGGCCTAATGGACCATTAACTCCATTTGCAGTCTTTCTCCCTTCTCAAGAGAATGGAAGGTGGGGATGAAAATTCCAAGCTTCCAATCGTGGCTTGGTCTTCAAAGTGACTAGCCCTTGGCCAGGAGACCACCCAGGATTGCCTCATTAGAATAAAAGGCACTCCTATCACCTGGGAAATTACAAAAGTTTCAGGAGCCCTGGGCCAGGAACCCAGGTCAAAGTCCAGATGTTAGAGCCAAAGATGGTCCTGGTGCTATTATCACTTAGGAAATGGCAAGGATTTTAGCAGCTCTGTGCCAGGAATCGGGACATAGACCAGTCTATATTTTCTATCATCTCACACTCTTGTTTTGAAATTTTTTATATCATATTGTGTTTCTTGTAAAGAACATATGATTAGATTTAAAAATATACCTCAATTGGAGAGTCTTTGCCATTAAAAAGAGGATTTATTTATTTACTCATTTATTTACTTATGCTAATATTTGACCCATTTTGATTTCCCCAAACTTACTAGTCTGATCTAATTTTCTTTTTCCTCATTTTCTCTTAGAAGTTTTACATCCTATTTTTAAGTTGTCAGTTAATATTTTTTTAAAGCTTTTATTTATTTATTTGAGAGAGACAGAGACAGAGCCCACACAGGGGGAGGGGCAAAGGAAGGGGGAGAAGCAGACACCTCACTGAGCAGGGAGCCTGATGTAATGCCGGGCTCTCTTTCAGGTTTGTTCTTCCCTCCTTCCTTCCTTTCTCTCTCTCTCTCTCTGTACGTGTGTGTGAAAGTTTATAGGATTTCTTTTTATCCTTCGAACTTACAATTTATTAGGAGAACTTTCTAGGTACGGATTCTTTAGCAGTAATCCTTCACAGCATTTGGTGAACTCTTTTGCACAAAAGATTCAGATCTCCTCAACTCAGTGACATTTTCTTCTATTTCTTTGGTTAATGATTCACCACTCTCTTCTGTCAGTCTCATCTCCTAGAAGGATCTGATCTTTTTCTTTTCTCTTGTAATTTCCATTGTTGTCCTGGAGGAATTTCTTGAGTTTTCTCACTTTTATTTCAGCACTGACTTCTTGTTTTTACTGCATCTCCTGAGAGCTTTAGTACCAGCAACCATGCCAGGACCATGAGATCATGACCTGAGCCAAAGTCAGAGGGTTAACTGACTGAGCCACCCAGGTACCCCTAAAGGGCATTTCTAAATAGGAATTTGATCAGAATAAAATGCATTGAGTAATCCTAAACTCAACGAAATGCATATATAGAGTTCCAAAATGTATGAATTCCAGAGTGTTGCTTTTAAGAAATGTTTTTTTCCCCTTGTGTAAGTGGATTCCCCTATAGTGGCTTACTTCTTTAAAATATCTTTTCTAACTGAAACAGAACATTTATCCAGATCTTTCTTTGTTGAGTTACACATATATATAGTTTAAAAAGTCATTTGGTTCCTTATCACTGTTATCAAAAAACAACAGTCTCCTATTGCCTCCCCAGTTTTCCATTCCCCAAAGGAAATTCTTTTGGCGGATTATTTTGGTATTTATCTCCGTATCTTTATATAACATGATTATTTTGCTACTTCTTGATTTTTCAGTTTTAGGCATTATCTATTGATGCCCATTTTGGTTACTTTTCCTGCCTCCGCCACTTCATCCCCACCATATACAGAGTCTCATACACACACATACACACACACACACACACAGAGTCACACACGTACACATACACATACACACAGTCTCACACATACACATACACAGTCATACATACACACATACACATAGTCCTACATAAACGCAAACATACAGTCCCACACATACACATACACTGTCACACTCATGCACATACACACAGTCCCACACATACACAGTCCCACACATACACATACACAGCCACACACATGCACGTACACAGAGTCCACACACATAGTCCCACACATACACATATACAGTCATACATACACATACACAGAGTCTCACACATACACGTATACACAGTCCCACAATACACATATACAGTCATACACACATACATACACATAGTCCCACATATACACATACATACAGTCCCACACATACATATACACAGTCATACACACAGTCCCACACATACACAGTCACACACATACACATACACACATACCCACACATACGCATACACAGTCATACATACACACATATAGTCCAACATATACACATACATACAGACCCACACATACACAGTCATACACACAGTCCCACATATACACAGTCACACACATGCACATACACACAGTCCCACACATACACAGTCCTGCACATACACATACATCATATACACAGTCCCACACATACACATACACAGCCACACATGTGCACATACACACAGTCAC